>NW_024736148.1:3174556-3187056 GCF_018991925.1 Homarus americanus
ACATAAATATATACATATAGAGTCTACGCGGAAAGTTAAGGCACACCGTGGAAAAAAAATAAAAAATCATGGTAAGGCAATAAAAAAATGAAAATAACACTCACCCACCCCTCTTAGTATTTTGTTGTGTTTCCCAGCACCTCTTTCAGTCGTTGTGGAACACTGTCTGCAAGGTTTTGCAGGTGCTGTGGGGTGAAATTGGCCCACAGTGGCTTAATTGCTGTGGTGAGCTTGGGGACGGACGAGCTGTCGAGGTCACGTAGGTAACGTTTCATGAGCCCCCAAAGGTTCTCAATAGGGTTGATGTCGGGGGAATTGCCAGGCCAGTCCTTAAAATATGAAACCTGGCAATCCTCCAACCACTAAGTAACCAACTTGGCTGTGTGGCAGGGAGCACCGTCCTGCATGAACACGTCAGCGCGTGTTTTCTCAAACGAGTCAGGCAGAACGTCACAGAGAAGCTCGAGGTACACACCCCTGGTTAACTTTTTTTTTTTCAAGCACAACCAACTCACCAACACAGTAATAAGTGAAACAACCCCATACCATCACTGAATCAGGATGCTTGACCGTCTTGACGGTGTACCTGGGGTCGAGCGGGTCGAGTCTGGCCGGCAGTACACCCTATCGTGACCACAACCACTCACTGTAAACATGGCTTCATCACTCCACAGGACGTTCCTCCACTCCTGAAGGGACCAGACACTGTACTTCTTTGCAAAAGTGATCCTCCTCTTCTGGGCAGCAGTCAGCAGAGGCTTAAGGAGTTGTTGGCAGGCGCGATAACCGAGATCGTCACGAAGAAGCTGCTGCACCGACCTTAAGGAGACGTGACCAAGGAGTCCGGGGTTAGCTTGCTTTAATTCCCGGGCCGTGAGCTTAGGGTTAGCATTAACTTGCCTAGCAATCACCTGCCTGGTTCTAGGAGACCTAAGCTGTGGTCGCCAAGACCTGGGTTTAGGGGTAGGCAACTCTTCCTGGCTGTTTGCTTCAAACTCCCAGATGAATCGGTACACTGTTTAGCGGCACACACCGGTTAATTCAACTATTTCAGTAACTTTATGATTAGTCTTGTATAAACCAATCACCTGTGCAACATCCTCACACTTAGTAACTCTCCTGGACATCTTAAAGACCCAGAAATCACACGATATATATATATATATATATATATATATATATATATATATATATATATATATATATATATATATATATATATATATATATATATATATATATATAAAACACATGTACTGTATATAGACACAGAGGTAGAGTTAGAGACAAATAGAAGCAGATATCTATTGAGGAGCAATAGAGCATATCAATAAGCTGCACAGGAGCTTCGTGGCACAGGAGGACAAATTGAACTCTTCAACTTGAGGAGCTGGGTTTGATCCAGTTTACAGATGAAACTGGCAGTACCGTACCATATATTAGTTGTTTGTAATATCCTTCACCTTATATTTAAGTCCCAAACCTTCCCATTCCTGTTCAGAAGGCTGCCAACCACTCCATAGGAAGTAATATTTTTAAGTCTGAGATTGTTGTTGGATCAATAAGCATGGAATACTTTTCTAATTGCAATTAAGAGAAAAAACTAAAGGAAGATGAGCACATGATCAATAAAACATTTAGTACTGAATATTTAATCAATTCTCCAGCAATCTCTTATTACAATGGTTTCATTGTCCGATCCTTAAATTTTACGTAATGATGCTCAACAATTACCAAAATAATAAATGCTGCAGGTCTGCCTAGTTAATACTATTTATAAAGTTTTCTAACTCCTCTAAAGATAACTGTGCTGTGAAGAATCTTTGAAAACTATACAGTACTGTACATATAAAATCAAATGGCAGTTTTACTTCACCAGAACAAGTGTAACTGCAAAATAATGTTGGTTCAAAACTGAGATGGATAATTGAACTTTTATTATTAAAGAGAAGAACATTGGATATTCCCCTGAACATTAAACTATACTGAAGACCTTCTGGTTACAATCAAGTCCTTCCTAATCAATAACTATAAACCATTTCAACAAATGTAAAATACATACTTAATCAATTAGCTCACTAAGTATTTTTTTTCCGCAAATTATTGAGAATTCTGAAATGGGAAGAATTTTTTTTTACAACTGTAATAAGAAAACTACTACAAATTAAGAGTCAACATTATTATTGTTTACTCTTATATTTATTATCCATTTGCATCAAACTCTGTCTACTAAAAACATCTTTTTTAGCTCAATAAAAAAGAACTACCGTATATTTCGGCCTACAAGACGGAATTTGAACAAAAAAAAATCAGCCCAAAGTTAGGGGGTCGTCTTAAGCACCAGAGATAAAATTCTTACCTCTTAAATTTTGCGGTTTAGCGTGTCAAGAGTGGTGATGGAAACATGGTAAACCACTCACAAGGTCCTACCACTAATTATTTTATACTGAAACTTACATTTGGGAAGCTGGATTAAAATGAAGATTACCGGTATATTAAAATAATAAAAATGTATTATAAACCAGTCTAACATACCGTAAAAGAACAATATACCCCGGTAATAAACACAGCTGCTATCATCACCCCCCCCCCCATTTGCCAGTGACGAGAAAGGGAAAGCGACCTTGACAGTGACCGCCTGTGGCTATTTTTAGCCGTCCTTGTGTTCGGAGGTGGTCAGTAATGCATATCTGTATATTTACTGATCATAATACTTATCTCCTATAAATAATTAATTTAAAATTTATTTTTTTACAAAGAATATTCAGTAAATGACTGCGTTAATTCTTGAAACTACCGACAGTGGTAAATTTAGGATGAGAATGATTAACAGAAGTCACGTCATGGATTCGGAGTTTGGTCCTTAATGATCATAAATGTCTGGTCAACTTCACCTACCAGGTATAATGGTAGCCTCCCTTTTTCGCGAAACAAGTATATAAATTAAAGAAAATACTTGCAGTGTGTTTAATGTATTACAATATATTATAACTAAATAAATAAACAAATAAATCGGCAAATCTATTTCAAGTAAATGGAAATATTTTACTCACACCAACATTAGTTCCAGTTAAATAACTGACGCTTAAGTGAGTCACTAGTGTACACCAGCAGGTAAAATTTGATGCCAATACTTGAAGTGAATTGGCATTATTTTAAATAACCAACCATAAATAAATGGAAAAAAGATCAAAGGTGAAACATTATATTGTATGTATGTTGTGTTGTCAAAGGAAGAGAAACAATTGAAACTCTGCAATTGTGTGTAAATGAGGCAGTAAGATAAATTAGCAACCTAAGACTTGGTCACAATTTTCGTGATGCCATATGGAAGTAGGATCTACCATTAGACAATACTGTACATTATGCTTCCAATATCTTCCCAGGCAGTAGAATCTCCCTGTTTGGTAGCTGCCTAAAACTTTTAGTAATATTACTTTGATACAACATGATAAATTTGACAATGAAAATAAACAAACAAAAGTTATTTACCAAGACCTTCTCTCTCAGAACAGAGGGGAGATAAGACGGCTATTTATAGCCCGTCTTTGTGTAGGAAGTCGACCACACTAGAAATAATTCATTTAAAATTTATATTTTTTACATAGAATATTCAGTACATGACTGCAATTATAAAATATTGTGAATATATATATATATATATATATATATATATATATATATATATATATATATATATATATATATATATATATATATATATATATATATATATATATATATATATATATATATATATATATATATTTGTGTAATAAATGTATGTAGTAAGTATGTACAGTAATCTTTTTCACTCAAATCCTAATGAAACACTATTGAATTAGAATACTGTAGCTCGCTGAAGCAAGCTTATAAATTAAAGAAAATACTTCCAGTGTGTTTAATATATTACAGTATGATATAAATAAACAAATAAATCGGTAAATCCATTTTAAGTAAATGAAACAATTGTATTCGACACCGACATTAGTTCAAGTTAAATAACAAACTTTTAAGTGAGTCACTAGTGTTTACACTACACCAACCGGTAAAATTTGATGCCATTACTTGGAGTGAATTGGCTTTATTTTAAAAAACCAAGGATGTGTAAACAGCACTGGTCAATGGGATGGTTGGTAAAGGACTACTGGGTCAGTAAGCTCCCAATGGTAAGTGTCACATTTGGGGTACCGATCTTATACAGCAAATAGGGCTCAAAAGCTACTTTTTAAATGGAAATTTTGGGGGCCGTCTTATACACCCCGTCGCCTTGTAGGCCGAGATATACGGTAATAATAATAATAATAATAATAATAATAATAATAATATAATAATAAAGGTAATTAAGCAGTTCATTCAACTCATCACATGATGAGAATGCATTAACTTTGGAACCAGATTTTACACCCAGAAGCAGTGGGATATCTATCAGCAATTATTGTACCTAAAACCAGTGATTTGTTCAAGAAAGAAATTCATAAAAGTTTCTTGACAAATATATTATCAATTACTGTACTATCATTGGTGACAGACCAAACAGATGTAGGCAACAAACAAACAACACTTCAAGCTGAACTATTTTCATGCACTCCTTGGTATCCTCTATATTTCGTCAATGTAATAACTGTCTTTATCTAATATGACATTTCCCAAATGTAAGGTAGGAAGGTACCTGTTCCTCCTTCACTTGAAGGCTTCACTCACCTTACTTTTGGCAAGACGACCAATTACAGACATTTATTTCTTCCAAGAAAGCAGTTAATACAAACCTAACCTAATGACTAAGGTAGCTTGGGCTAGGTTTCTTGGTGTGTATTGTCTGAAAACAAATTTGTTCATGTTGCATCTGAAATTTGGGTGAGGAAGGCCAAAAGTAGTTGTCAAATCATGCACACTATTACTACACATGTGTAAGACAAAAACTCAAGTGCAGCCATTACTTTAATTGCTGTCATATTAGATAAAACTAGCCCATAATCCAAACATAATTCCCAGCTAACACGTTGGGAATGGTGTAAGGTTTATAGGTAATGAACTACCTGTAATGTCTTTTTCTTTTGTCCACACAAGGCTGGCTGACAATGGAGGGGTCTTACTGTGTTGGTACATATTTCTCATAATTTTCAACAATTATTTGCTAATACATGGCACATTTCTAAGAAAAATCCACTTTAAAAAACAAAGAACACTACATTAGCTATTCAACTGCTATGTGGGTGATCTAGTATCTAATGACTGATTGTTACTATAATCCAGCTACCTCCCTTCAACATTCAGTACAACAATGAGCAGTGTAAAGAATCCTGAAGGTCTTACACCCAAGAACATGACTACTGTCTTGTTCCATCGTACTTGACTCGCCTAACATAGAGCATTGGTTACACATTTACATCATACCTGATAAAGGGGAGGATACACATACTTGACAATGGCATCACCACCACTGGTATCAACTGAAGGCAACACTGCAATAAGGATTTTCTAGTATTTCTGCCTTCTGTTCCAATTACAGTTTCCATAATTCACATTACAATGCTAAATAGGAAAATTTTACAGCAATGTGTTACTGTTACTTTGTTGCTGTGAGTACACCACATTCTCACAGACTCAAAACAAATGAAAACATGCAAACAAAAATGGTGTATTAGATTTAATAATAATTTACTTTAAAATAGTGCTGACACACACAATGCCTACTGTGGTATCCATCTTAGGCTGTGGATATAGCTGCTAGGTATTCAGTATTTTAAAATTACAGTAGAGTACTGTATATTAAACTGTTGCCGGACTTGAAAGTCACTCCTTAAATATTAGTCACGCAATATTTGTACAAGATAAATTTTGTATGTCTTCTATGCTTGATGATCCCTCTTGAAGTATAAATCTTTACAAAGTTTCAAACCTGCAATTCATTGTCAAAAAATATGGTTGATCAGTCTTTGATTGATCAGTCCCTTGTCAGTGGATGAGAAATGAGAGTATTGTAAGACAGACGTATGAGATGTTACGTGATCAACGAGTACCTAAACATGCAACATGAGAGGACACCTGCTACTCTTCTAACTCTACAATGATGGTATTTCCGTGACCAGGTATTTGTGAACTTAACATGATTAGTATGTATGCTTCTACTATCCCCTACAATCCTGCTTCATCATCAGAATAATGCTCCAGCTATTAACTAAATAGATATTCTTTTCAATTACTTTTCTCACTAACACTGCAAGCAATTATCTTCATATTCCATTATGAACATTTTTACCTTGCAACTGAATGTGCTTCCTAAAATCTCTCCTTTGAGATATGATTAAAACATTTTGGATTAGTTAAACTAAACAGATGTTTGTTTATATGTGCCAGACTGGCTTCACACTCTAATAACAATGTCCATTGTCCAATGAGGTGGCAGCAGATGGGTGTTCTTTATCTGTTGTATCAAGTTATTCACTCCTTGTTCCTCGCACTTCTCCCACTTCTCTTTGCTGTAAGTACAGAAGAATATAGTATTAACATTAAATACAACTAATTTTGTTAATTATTTTCCATCCATCGTGTGAGCTCCAGTCCTAATAGATCCCAATCTAACTTAACCATTATGATTGGGCCATGTCCTTATGGATAGGTTAGGTTGGGCCCATTTGACCTGCAACTCTATCTCCAAAAAAGAATCAAACAATATACAGTACATGTATGGAGTGTTTGCTTAGCAAAGTTGCAGAACCAATTTTGAACAATATTACAGATATCAATAAGCAACAAGAATTTAACTCTTCCCACTTTTACTTTAAACTACAGGGCCATTACTGGGCCCAAAAAAGTTCTGACCACATGTACACTCTCCCAAAAGTATCAACCCCCCTGAGCCTTATGTATTTGGAAATGAACACAATAACACAAGCACAGCAGTCTCGGTTCGGTTGGTATTTCTGCATTGTGAGTTGCACCTTTTGTTCTTTCTTCTTGCACCTGATAATAACCATGATATCATCAGTATACCACCTATTCTCTATGTAATGTAATGAAATAGGATGAATTATGATACCACATGGAAAACCAATAACATCATGAGTAACCCCGCTGATTTAAGCACCTTAGATGCTATTTCGGCCCCAGGAAATGGGTTGCCAAATATAACGTTACTATGTTTTCATGAACTGAGATTACAATGGAATCGCTTCAAACGAAATATGGAACACTATGAACTGATATTACATTCATTTGTAAATACAGTAATTATAATTACAGGTATATTACGATGCAATATCCAATTATAACGACATTATGATTTACTGCATTTTGATATTACAGTGGAACGTCGATATAACACGAGAGAGGGGTCGCTTTAAACCAAATTCGCACGAAATCAAAGTACTAAAAAGACAGAGTCTACCCAGATGCACCTCAGCCCATCTCCTAGAATAAACAAAACATTGTTTTTTGTAGTATTATGTTAAAACAAACACTCAATAAATCAACACAGCTAAAATTATGGGATGCAAAATTGCCTGTTTACTGGCTGGAAAGATGGGGAGGAAGGGAGGGAGGGAGGGAGGGAGGTGAGATGATGTTTGACAGTTGATGCCAAGGTCTAGTGCAGGGGTTCTCAACCAGGGGTGAATTCCCCAGGGGAATTCAGGTTTTCAGGGGGAAACTGATTCGGGAGCAAGAGATATGTTCGATGAGAAATCAATCACAGAATTTTGGCCCTTGATGTGCGATTCCTACCCAAAAGTGGCAGAAAGAGCTATCCGTGCATTGCTTCCGTTTGTGTCGACATATCTTTGTGAGTCAGGCTTTTCAACTCTGTTGCAAATTAAAACGAAGCAACGTAGTAGATTAGAGGTAGAAAATGACCTGCGTTGTGCCCTTTCAAGCACTCCTCCGCGTATCCCAGAATTGGCGAAGAAAAAACAATCACAGGTTTCTCATTGACTGTAATCTTCATCTGAATAAAATTAATTACAAATTTACAATATCCTGGTATTCTATTGAACTTTTTGTTTATTGCATTATGCTTCAGTTTGGTCTGTTAAGTAATTCATTATAAATAAAAAAAAAACTATTTTACTTTTATTCAAGTTTTATAAATCCATCAACATTTTCAATTGGCATTTAATTTGTAAAACTCCACTATAAAAATAATCCATGTAAAATTGTAAATGTATATGTACTAATATGGAAAAAATAAAGGATTTTCAGTATTATATTCATATTATTTGGAATGCACTTTTTGAGACAGACAATCTTGGAAAGGAGGGGGGAATGACATTCTGACATATGGTGAAAGGGGTGCATGGGGCAAACAAGGTTGAGAACCACTGGTCTAGTGCTTATTTATTTATCTGTCTTAAGAGTGACTAAGTTTTTCTCTTATAAAATGTCACTGAACTGATATGGGAGAATATAATTAACATTGCTGGAATTCTTATAAGAGTGATTAATTTGAATATAAACATGCTATAGCTCGCATTAGACATACAAATTTTAGTTCCAAAATTATTCGCTGTCTTGCAGGGATTCGTGCAATACAAATTATATTCTCCTAACTTTAGTCTGTGACATTATAAGATAAAAACTTTAAGCCTAAAACACCAAACCCTGGCTGGGAAGATGGGGGGGGGGGAGGGCACGGGGGGGGGAGGGAGGTGACATTGACATGTTTGACAGTTGGCGCCAAAGGTCTAGTGAAGTATTTATTTGTTTATTTATGTCCTTTAGGTTGAGTTTATGTTTTTTGCTTATAAAATGTCACAGAAGTGACCAGGGAGAATATAATTTACATTGCTGGAATTCTTATAAGATAGTGATTAATTTGAATATAATCATGCTATAGTTTGCACTAGACAAAAATTTTAGCAATCATTTAGTACAAATATTTTGAGCACATGTACAGTACAGCTTTGCCCTTAGGACAGTGTAGCGTGCCCAGAGAAACAATAAGCGTAAAATTTAAAATATGATGCGTCAGATTGACTCGCGCAAAATAGAAAAGATTCGCTTTAAATTAAAACAATGTGTCCTTAATTGTGGGTGTCGCTTTAAATCAATAATTTTAAATCGAATCGCTTTAAATCGACGTTCTACTGTATTTCTACTTCAATTAATGAGGTAACAATTATGAATATAATACATCATCTCATGATTCATGCCGGCAACGAAACATTATCTGATACACACTACGAGACGATGTCAATAAGTCCTCCCATGGGATTGACAGTCACTATGAAGACATTACAGGTAACATGAGGCAGTATCATCACCCTTCATGATATAGGCCTCAGCAACAAGGAGATGGCTATCAAACATTGATTTATAGCTGTATGTAATGTTATTCGTAAAGTGACATTTCTCCATGTCTGTCGGTGCAAGTTGTGTTTTCCAACGAGTCTCGGGTACTAGTGTTGGTCATGGATTTCTAGCAGAAAACACCCATTACAGGCGGTCCCCAGGTTACGAATGAGTTCTGTTCCTGAGGACATTCTTAAGTCGAAAATGTACTCAAGTCGGAACACATGCTATGTGCATACCGTACTTACAGAACAATGTTTAAAATTCCACTTCCGGTATATCATAGCCCAAGTCCTTATATACATCTAAAATCACTTAATTTATGAGAAAAGAAGAAATAGAATGACAAAATACAGTAAATAAAAGTAAAACAAAAAGTTATCAGGTAAATACAATATTGTAAATTTAAAGTTTAACCTTGTTCGTATAGCCGGGAGTTCTGAAGTCGGGGACCCCTATATTTGACTGCCACCGATATATTTTCACTACATTAATATTATTATATTTTTCTACTAAAATTGGAGCACGGTGATTACCATAATTGCAACAAATGCCAGAAATAATAATTGGCAACCTCACAGATACTAGGAAGGCAGGCCTACCAACATAATACAGGAATCACAATTAGTGAACGGAAATATTCGTCCTTTGTGACATTGTACTGATAAGAAAAGGGGCTGATACTTTTTTGGGGAGTGTACACATTCAGTTGCTGTTGATCATCCCTAATGTGTTTGGTGCTGATAGGTACAGTATGCCCCCCCCAAGTTTGAGGATTTTTACTTCGTGGTTCTCGATTATTTGCTGATGACACCCTGGATGTACCCAAGAATGTCTGCGGGTAGCTTTAAAGTTGCCGGCATTTTCGTGGCCGGGACGGGGAGCGCGCGAGTTCTGTGGCGTCCCGCAAGGTGTCTCTCTTGTCCTGGGAAGCTGGCCCACGCGCAATCCACTCCATCTGCGCCTCAGTCCAGGCTAAACCTTTCTATGTCTCGCGCGTGTGCCAGTCTCGTCTCATCTTAACAAATGTCCTACTTGTGCTTATTATGGCTCCCCAAACGCCCTCAACCACCTTCATCCAGTCGCGGGATGGCACTCAAACAAATGAAGAGAGAAAAGAAAGTCATGTCCCAAGTGGAGAAAATACAATTGCTGGACAATCTTAGGAGTGGCCAAAGCTTTGCTGCATGTGACAAGGAGTATGGCATTAACGAATCAACTGTCCGTTACATTAAGAAGAGAAGGAAATTCGTAATGCAGTTGCCCTAAGTGCCCCCTCTCCTGCCAAGGTCACTTCAAATGTGAGGTATACAGCTCTGGTATAAATGGAGAAAGCCCTTAACATCTGGATTGAGGACTTAACCACCGCCACATCCCTCTCAGCCAGAAGTTTATCTGTGAGAAAGCCAAGGTCCTGTATGACCGATTCCATGCTGAGGAAAGTGGTGAAGGTGGTGCTAGTGCTGGTGGTCCTGGTGATACCCCAAAGAAAGGATTTAGTGCCAGTAAGGGGTGATTTGAGTATTTCAAAAAGCACTACAACTTGCATAGCTTGGGGATCACTGGTGAGTCAGCCTCAGCGGATGATGTAGCAGCTAGGGAGTATCCTGCAATCTTTGCTGAGATTATCAGGGAGAAGGGCTACAAGCCTGAGCAGGTTTTTAATGCTGACGAAACTGGCTTGTGGTGGAAGAAGATGCCCGCCAGGACATTCATTTCCAAGGAGGAAAGGAGTGCACAAGGCTCCAATGTGGCCAAAGATCGTGTCTCTCTCCTGCTATGTGGCAACGCTGCAGGGCACATGATCAATCCCATGCTGCTGTACAATGCCAAGCGTCCGCATGCACTCAAGAACAAAGACATGCACCACCCAGTTTTCTTCTGCCACAACAAGAAAGACTGGATATACAGCAGTGTTGTTCACTGACTAGTTTCACAACTGTTTTGTGAGGGAGGTCAAGGATTACCCGTAAGAGAATGGCCTGGAGCTTAAGGTCCTCCTCATGATCGACAACTGCCCTGGCCATCCTGAGGCCCTCAAGGTTGCAAACAAAAATGTCAAGGTGATCTTTCTGCCAAAAAACACAACATCATTGCTCCAACCACTCGACCAGGGAGTCACTGCTGTCTTCAAGGCCAAGTACCTGACCCAAACCTTCAGCAGGGTACGGCAAGCCTTGGACAAGGACACATGGGATGGTGCCGAGTCAGTGTGGGAAATGTGGAAGAATTTCTCCATCGCAGACTGCATATCCTTCATCAAGCAGTGCCATGATGACCTGACACCCCACTGTGTTAACTCCTGCTAGAGGGCCTTGTGGCCAGAGGTGGTGAACGACTTTGCTGGTTTCCCCACAGTCGACGAGGATGTGCAGCACATCATCATGCTGGCTCGTCAAGTGGGAGGTGAGGGGTTCGACGACCTTCAGGAGGAAGAGGTACAAGAGGAGCTCCTGGGTCATGCTTTGGAAGAGCTATCTGAGGAAGAGCTCGTCAAGGAGCAGCAGCGCCATGAGGATGAGGACGAGGAGGAAGAAGGTGAAGTGGATGAGGTGCCCGCCTTAACTGTCACGGGCATCAATAAGGGCTTGCTGCTTTGTAGGGGAACCATGGACTATTTTTTCGACATCGATCCCTCTATCGAGAGATCAGTTAACTTCAATAGAGCGATAAAGCAGGTCCCGACTTTTTACAAGGAACTACTAAAGGAGCTCAAGCGCCAGGTTGCCCAGCCTCCAATCTCCATGTTCTTCTTGCCTCCATCCACTCCAAGCCCTACACCTTCTACACCTGCAAGAAAGCCTCAGCCTCCTGTTCATGCACCTCCTCCTCCTGACTCTGATTCCGACATGGACAACCCTCCTCCTGCCGCTCCCAGCTCGGACCTCCTCCTCTCCTCTGCCTCCTCCGAAGCAGAGGAGGAGAATTTGTATCTCCTCTGCCTTTATCATCATCATCATATTCATCAGTGGCAGGGGAGAGAAATGGCTCTACACAAACAGCCAGCATGGAGTGGTGAATGTTAATCTATTTCTTTATAACAGTTGTCATTTTTTGTTTGTGGGAATATTATTAATTAATTTACTCTAACAATGATAAAATGTTTTATATTATTTTATCAGAAAATGAATGGTTTATATAATTTGTTTATCACTGAGCCCGTTTCATTTTCATAGTAGACTACAAAATATGTTTTTCTCCCCATACGCCTG
>NW_024736148.1:3192056-3221311 GCF_018991925.1 Homarus americanus
GGATTCCTTGTAAGACCAGAATATTTTGAATATAAATGTCATATTTTTGCAAAAAAAGATAACATATTTACTCAGGGTAAATATATCTAAAATTTATATGTCTAATGCAAATCTATGATGTTTATATTCAAACTGATCATCAAATTGTAAGAATTCCAGCAATGTAAATTATATTCTGCCGGTAATTTGCATGAATTTTTATGAGCTAAAACAAATATCTTCAGTTAATAAAAAAATATTCTTCACGACTATCTGTCAATCAAAGTACCCACCTTCCTACTCCCACCTTGCCTCCCCTCTTCCAACGAGCCAGATGGTCAGTCCGTCTCCAACCTCGGCCCCCACCTCCCAACCAACCTCCCTTCAAGAGAAAGAGTGGGTGAAAACTAGATTTTAACATTTAGTATTAAATAATACCTCAGATTAGTTAGATAATATAATTGACATTACTGGATTCCTTGTAAGACTAGGAATATTTTGAATATAAATGTCATATATTTTGCACAAAATATAACATATTTACTCAGAGTAAACATTATATCTAAAATTTTATGTCTAATGCAAAATATATGATGTTTATATTCAAATGATCATCAAATTGTAAGAATTCCAGCAATGTAAATTATATTCTGGCCGGGTAATTTGTATGAATTTTATGAGCTAAAATAAATCTTCAGTTAATAAAAAAATTCTGCAACAGATGGTCGGTCGCGTCCTCCCTCCCCACCTCCACCAACCGGCCCCTTACTAGATAAATGTGGGAATACCAGACTGTTTACCTTTTTAGTAATAAATAATAAATCAGACTAAAGTTAGATAATATAATTGACATTCTGGATTCCTTGTTAGACCAGGAATATTTTGAATATAAATGTCATATATTTTGAACAAAAGATAACATATTTACTCAGGGTAAACATTATATCTAAAATTTTATGTCTAATGCAAAATCTATGATGTTTATATTGAAAATGATCATCAAATTGTAAGAATTCCAGCAATGTAAATTATATTCTGGCGGATAATTTGTATGAATTTTGAGCTAAAAAAATTATACTTCACCTGTAAAGGGGTACACCCACCATGAATGTGAGCATCCTGGTTCTGGCAGGGCACGGTAAACGTGGAAACGCCGGAATGTGGGACCGTAAGTGAGGGTTGACTATATATATATATATATATATATATATATATATATATATATATATATATATATATATATATATATATATATATATATATATATATATATATATATATATATATATATATATATATATATAGTAATTTCGATTTACGTCAATTGAATCCACAGGGTACCATGAAAGTGAAAACTGAAGTGTAGTGAACAACAGAACATATGATTAATTCCAATAGAGACTGGCCCGACCCCAAACTCCACCTTTTTCAAACACAATACCTATGTTGTAGTAAAGATAACATCTAAATTTATGATGGTATGCTCACACAATTAATATTTAAGAGAAATACAGTCGCCAGGTTAATGTCCATTCAAATAATACTCAAACCCTCTTCCCAGCTCACTGGCCCCTACCTCTGAGAAATGATTGTGAAACACTAGATTTTAACGCTAGTAATAAATAATACCTTAGACTAAAGTTAGATAATATTTGACATTTCTGGATTCCTTGCAGTTCAGGGAATATTTTGAATGTAAACTTCATATATTTTGCAAAAAAGATAAAATATTTGTTTTGTGTAAACCAAATTATTACATTAGATCTAAAATTGTATGTCTAATGCAAAATCCATCATGTTTATATTCAAAATGATCATCATCATACTTTAAGAATTCGAGCAATGTAAATTATATTCTGGTCCAGTAATTTGTATGAATTTTATGAGCTAAAAACAAATATCTTCAGTTAATAAAAAAATATTCTTCACTTACACTATCTGTCAATCAAAGTACCAACTTGCTTCCCCTTCCAACCACGCCAGATGGTCGGTTGTCCTTCTCCTACCAGAGAAATGTTGAGTGAAACTAGATTTTAACTTTAGTAATAAATAATACCTCAGACTAAAGTTAGATAATATAATTGACATTGCTGGATTCTTGTAAGACCAGGAATATTTTGAATATAAATGTCATATTTTTCACAAAAAAGATAACATATTTACTCAGAGTTAACATTACATCTAAAATTTGTATGTCTAATGCAAAATCTATGATGTTTATATTCAAAATGATCATCAAATTGTAAGAATTCCAGCAATGTAAATTATATTCTGGCCGGTAATTTGTATGAATTTTATGAGCTAAATAAAAAATAAAAATTATACTTCACGCCAGATATGAGTAGATGCACCCTGAAAGTGAAAGTCCGTTCTGGCAATGTACCAATGAAATGAAATCCGGAAAGTGAAAACCGTAAAGCGGGTAATACTTGTATGTATATATATATATATATATATATATATATATATATATATATATATATATATATATATATATATATAATATATATATATATATATGCTGCTGTCATAACAAATCACCTCCCCCTGCAACTTCCAGCAAGATTGAAGGTGGTTTTTGGATCAAGATTTTATCTTATAAAATGGCAGACTAAAGTTAGCAGACTATAAATTGCATTACTGGAATCATTGCAAGACAGCTTAATAATATGAATATAGACATCATATATTTTGCACAAAAGATAAAAATTTTAATCCCATAAGTACATTTAAGTACTGTACATGTTTTTCAACTTAATTTTTGGGAGATATAGTAACTTTCTTCCTTTATTTTTATTCATTTGCATGCACACCATCGTAAATACATATTGTCCAAAGGGCAAACCTGTACAGTATATGGTATTTCAGCATAATCTGTTCAATACTTATTCTGTACTGCAAAGGAGTACTTATCCCTCCAGAGTTCATATAAAGGAGCCAAGAGCTCCACACTGCCAAATCTATAAGAAGCAGAAATATTTTCTGATAGTACTTTTTCCCTTGCTTTCTTGGTACAGGATAATCTACCACATGTTGAGTCACTTTATCTACTCCATTTGTATTAATATAGTCCATAATGGCTTGTGGTTTCATCTTCACCTCATATTTCCACACTCACCATTTCAACATTATGAATTGTTGAGACCCTTTTTTGTCTTTCTAATGCATAGCAGAGGGTTTTTCCTCTTATAATGATACAATTTCCCACTTTATTAGGTTTTCTTATTGAATATCAATGGGCATGTCCTTTCTTGTGAACCTTACAATTCCATACAAATCAGTATTTTGACTTTCAAGAATGTTTGCTAGTTGTGGAGATGTATGGTAATTATCCATAGTGAGACCATATCCTTTATTTAGTAAAGGTTTGATAAGTGTCATTACTATCTGTGATGACAAGGTAAATCTTTGTCATCATTATCAATAATTGTACCTTTCCCTGTATACACTGCATCATAAAAGACCATACATATCCACTTTTTGACTTCTAAAGCATGAAAATGTTGATACCAAACCTGGTTCTTTTGAATGGAAAATACGGAACCCAGCCTAGTTGTCCTTTAGAAAGCATTAGGCTCTCATCCACATCAATATCCGTCTCTGGTGTGTAGAGATTCCTAAATTTATTCACTAGAGGCTTAAGATTTGGATGGGCTTGAGGATCATACTCTTCATGATCTACAGAGTGCAAATACGGTTTTATTTTACAAAACCTGTTGCAAAACATGCTTGTAAAAAAAAAGGCATGGAATTCTTACAATGCCTTGTAAAATAAGAAGACCCAAAATAACTCTAATTTCACCACTTATAACACAGTACTATTTACTTTTCCAAATGTTATGTCTCACAGAAGCTTCAGCTAAGTTTTGTATTGCAAACCTTTTAGTTTCAATAAGATTGTTTCTACTAGTTCATCATCAAGGTATGCATTCAAATACTGTAAAATACATTCATCTTCTTCAAGGTTGATATTCCTGTTACATTCATAAGGAAATTATGAGCAGAGGCAATTTTTGGCAAGGATGGAGTTACCTTCTTCCATCCACATGCATCAGCCACACCATTAGTGTCAGAGCTAATCTCCTCATCTGATGATAATTCAAGTTCATCCTCGTGTATCACTACCTGGTTCTAATTATCACATATTCATCATTGAACTCCAATTGGTAGGGTAACAAATGGGGGAATGTGTCTGGGAGGGAGCAAAATGTGGAGCCTGTGTAGGCACCACCATGTCTTTACATGTGAGGCTGTTGTCCGCAGGAGGTATAAACACGGCATCTATTGCAGAAAAATGTAAACGTATGCACCCATGGACATAAACAGGGCTGTGAAAACAAGTACGGTACAATTGTGGTCTGAGTTAACTTGGTTTAATTATTTTTTTTTCTACCAAAATTTACAAATAAATATAAGAGGTCAACTTTCTTTAAATATTGTAGCTTTAATAGTCTTTCTATTACTATGTGCTGATATTATAATGTTTTAATGTTTCTATCTCCATTTAAACATCCTATAGGCTGACATGTTACCCACAATGCATTAAGAGCTAGGCAGACACTCAACTGCAAGATGTGGCCTTCTCACTCACAATGCTTCCTAACCCCTCCAAAATTTGGTAGAATTTTGGCAAGTACAGTACATGTTGTGATAGATTCTTGTCATTGTGACTGCTACTTCAAAGATGCTCCTAGCACCACAGATCAAACTGTACAGTACAGTATTGCCTTTCGTAGTGGCATTCATATGCATGCCACACTAGTGCCCAATTGCAGGGTTAAAATTATTTGGGCTAGAGCACATACATGTTTATGCAACAGGGCTTTGAATAAAAAAAAAATCCTGGAATGTACCTCAGCTTTAAACATGGGATTCTTCAGGAAAATGGATCCTGTTAACGAGAATCAAGGCGCTCCCATTGATAGTGACGAATCAACCAATGGTGCCCAAATCAGATTCTTGTTTCAACAGGAAGCCCGAATCTTTTTCTACCCAATACTACTAGGTAGCAGGCAGCTACCAAACAGGGAGGTACTACCGCCTGGGAAGATATTGGAAGCATAATGTGTTGACTAATGGTAGACCCTGCTGCCATATGGCATCACAAAAATTGTGACCAAGTCCCAGGTTGCTGATCTGTCTTTCTACCCCATTTACATACAATTGCAGGGTCTCAATTGTTTCTTTTAATTTGATAACACAACATGCATTTATCATTTCTCACTCTTTAATTTTTCTTTTTTTATTTATGGCTGGCTCTATTATTATTATTATTATTATTATTATTATTATTATTATTATTATTATTATTATTACTGTATTTAAATTTTTTTATTATTATTTATAGTTTCTTTTATTATAATGGTTATTTTTTGTATTAATTTTATTACTATTATCATCATCATCATCATTATTATTATTTTATTATACTTTTGCCCTCCAGGCCTTGATGTGGATCATTAAAAATTACCTGTGACTGGGTGGACTAATGCCCGTGTAAAAAAAAAAAAAAAAAAAATACTATAGTTACATACACTGCTAACATACTGCACTAAAATATTATATCTTCTTGACGTATTCCAATGACACTCCTAGACTTTAACAGTGCAGTTATTGACTCATACCTAATTTACATCGTTTCCCTCTCCCTGCATTTGCTGTTTTATCAGAAATGGTCACAACCATGGGTGTCGCAAATACCCGGTAATGGATTTTCTGGATAATACATAATGTTCTCAATTCATGGTTAGGTTAAGTTATAAAAGATATAAATATACAAAAGTATTATAAAAATACTGGAGGATTAACACATCAATGAGTTATTTACAAACATTTGTGGTCAGGCGGTTTGTGCACTGCACGGAGGGTTATGGCTGTGCCCAAGGTGAGAAGGCAGGTGGGGTCTGGCAACTGTCAGGCTCTTAGCAACACAACCTGCCAGCAAGAAGGTCAATACAGTACCTGTACAAGTTTAATTACAGGCTATACTGTATATTAGACATTGAGTAATGCAAGGGCAAACCCACCACCCAAGCAAAAATGCGATTTTTGTACCATTCATTTCAGAAAGTTTTGTTCTACTAGGACACAAGATGATACGAGTAGTTCGCCTTTGATTGACTGGCAAAATCCCATTGAATCATTTGGTGTAAAACTCTTGGCATCTCTGTGCTGCCTGTGGTAATTTCAGTGTCTGGCGAGAGTAAAGCAAAGTCAAACTCGCCAGTGGCTTGGTCACCAATCACCGCCTGCCTTACTCCCTGAGTTAATCAGCATGTTGGGAAGGAGCATGATCAATGAGAAGCCCACAATGTTCTATTCTTGGCATTCCCAGAGGAAGATGTATCTGATGATCAGATAGACTACTAGCCATCTACCCTACCCTTCCTGCTACCAAGTTCTTCAGTAGAGCATAATCATCATCTAGTGTTACCATTAATTTTTTTTTTTTTTTTTTTACTTTATTACAATATAAATTTATTGTTTTGTGTACAAAACTGTATTATTTCATAATTTTCATGAATGTTAATTTCACACCATTTCATTATTTGACGTCAATGTGCACCAAAATCACACATCGCACTTCATTTATTGCAAGGGTCATATTCTGCATTATATCGCCTTTAAAATGAGACTTCATTGAATAGAATTGATGAATTTTATGAGGTTCAATGACAGCTTGAATATGTGCAAACTTTAAGGGGAGCATCCAGCTGAAAATACAACAAAAATCGGAAAATTACGAAAATATTCAGAAAAATTACTGAGGATAGCTGTTGCCTATGGCTATATGCCTACTTATCTTTATTGCGTAATTCATAATATTTATGCAGCTATGCATGATTGTTCTACCCTCCTTCATTTAGAGGGCCCTTCTGTTTATGTAGTAAAAGCTGTGGAAAAATATTTATAATAATATTTTGGTAAAAATCAGTATTTGGCATCTTTCTCAGCTAGCTAGTAGCAGGAGGAGTCTTGAGCCGCAGTTACCCATGAAAGAAGCGGGAGTCAGGTTCGACTGTCTCTCATGCCACCAGTATCTCAAAACGGGTTTTTCTAACCTTCAAATCCCTAAGGCTTGACCATTTCTGGGCCGATTCTAATAAAACAAAACCTAAGTGTAGTTGAATAACATATTCTGCAGGGCTGAAAATATAGGCTTTCTTTATATTTGGCATGGTTTATTATTTACTGATTTATCTTTATAAATATTTGGAGGAAAAAATGTTAAGTCAGGAAAAAAATTCATGCACCCAAAAAGAAAGTGATAATCAGAAATATCTGTATGTCACGTTCAAGAGAAATAAATTAACTATATTCCACATGAATTTCAACATAATTTAGCAAGAAGTTATGGAGAAGTAGGATTTTGAAAATTGTTAAGAATATAAGGGAAAAATCAGGTATCAGGGATTGTGCAGAACCAATTCAGGGGTATAGCAACAATGTATCTGAAGTCCTTAAATGCCGACAGGAAATTGATACCAATTGATCAATTATTAACGAATTTAATGCTTCAGCCGGACGCTCCTCTTAAACCTCATTTTCTCAATACCTGGTTTTGGCGAGTCACCCTTGCATTACTCAATGCCACATATGTGTCTTGGATGACCCAAATGGTAGGGTTACTAAATATTGTATAAACGTACAGCATACAGTATATTCAAATACCTTAAGACTGCATTTAGTGCAGATTAACCATTTCAGAAAGTCCAGTGGTACTTTTGGATGATAGATGAATTATTGGATAGTATATAAGAGGCAAGTGTTTTCTTTTCTTCTCAGATACTTGGTGATTTTGTAAAATGAATTTCAGGTGAATGAAGTCCTACAATACCACGAATCATCTTCAAAAACCGAGAAAATGTATGAAAAAAAATAAAGATAGATATTACTACATGACAAAATAAATGGGGGAAAGGGCGAGGACATGAACTACAAGTGAATTACAGAATGCTACAGATAAGAGCCGAGACAAAATCTAGAAACACTCCCTAAACATTTGGTTATATCTTTAATTGTCTCTGAAGGCTAAAAATTCCCTTGGTAATGGATTGATAAACTGGGTAAAATATCTGGAGTCCCAGCCTGTGGCTATTTGATGCCAAAAATGAAACTTATAAGTTAAAACTATAATATACTGTAAATAAATTAAAATCCCATTTAGTTTAATTATCAAAATTAAAATACCCCCTGTAATATATGTTTATTTAAAAACCATAAGCGGTTAAGTACCTCAATTGCATTTATAAATTTAAAAGAGTCCATTATCAGTTGCCGAACTTCTCTCGCCAAGTGCCTTTGAGATGGATAAGAAGCCATCCTCCTGCCGGCACTCGGCCAGAAAACGATTCCTCAAGTTCCCATGACTGGGACACACTACCAGCAAGTGTCTCACAGTCAGTGACACCAGGCAGTTAAACCACCAATGTATGTAATAAGTCATTTATGTCCAATGAATATTTTCAGCCTTCGGGCTGCAGAACTTTTTTCAATAAACCGTTTATTATTATTACAGTCGACCCTTAACATACGCGGGTTTATAATACACGGATTTGCAAATACGCGGATTGCCCCGCCAGAGGAATATTCTGTACATTGAAGTAATTGAAGTACATTCAAATCGCGCGCCATTCAACTCACGCGCGGCATCGAACACAGGACACGGCCCGCTCCTGCAACCTCACACACACGCATAGCTCTCCCTCACTCAGTCAGTCTCGCTGTAACCACGCTTGTGTTGACATCAGCATTGTAGTTGCAAAAATATAACATTTCCGTGAATGTATTATATCAAGCACAGTATGAATAGAATATCACTAATATAAGAGTATTTTAACCGAAAACTACTAAAAAAAACGAGTAACATATCTTGAACATCGGAAGGTTAGGTAAAGTCTTTTGTTTTCATGTAGTTTATCCTAATTTACATTGAAATGCATTACGTTTCAGCAAAACTACTATTTATTTCTGAGAATATGGAAATGTAATATTTTGCTGATATGACGTACGTATTACAGTGGAAAGTGACGAAAGCAATGACTCGCTTTCTTTCGTTAAAAAGATGTTACCGTAATCGCTTTTTGAATGGTTTTCAGTTAAAAAACTGTTGTATTACAATAATATTCTATCCTAATTCACTTGTGATGCAAAAGTTTTTTAACTGAAAACCATTCGAAAAGCGATTACGGTAACATCTTTTGAACGAAAGAAAGCGAAAGTCATTGTTTTCGTCACAATTTTATCCCACTTTCCACTAATACGTACGTCATTTCAGCAAAAATATTACATTTCCGTGAATGTAGTATATCAAGCACAGTATGAATATAATATCATTGTAATATAACAGTATTTTAACCGAAAACTATTAAAAAAACGAGTAACATCTCTTGAACATTGGAAGGTTAGGTAAAGTCTTTTGTTTTCGTCATGTATTTTATCCTATTTTACATTGAAATACATCACGTTTCAGCAAAACTACTATTTATTTCTGAGAATATATTCATTCAGGCACAGTTTAGGTAAAATATACATGTGCTGTTACATTTTTTTAATTGAAAACGATTCGAAAAACACGTACCCTCTAGCCCTGTTCTAGGAGAAGACTGGGAGGAGCTGTTTGGTGCTTAAGACGATGACAAGGAAAATGATTTTGATGGATTTTAATGAAAATATTCAGAAAGACCCTGGCACTGTCAAGGAAAGTGGCTGCTGAAGGCTTCCAGGACATGGCAGAGGATGAGATTAGGGAGCTAATTGAAGAGCATGACACTGAGCTGACCGAGGAGGATCTACAGGAGTTAGTAGACTCAGGCACAGAAGTGGAAGCGAAAGGGAAAGAGGATGAGGAAGAGCATCAAGAAATAACGTTGGAAAAGTTGGGGGAGATGACCAGGAATATTGAGGCACTGAAAAACCTGGCCTATAGTATGGACCCCTCCATGGTGCGTGCCCTGAAATTCATGCGAGGGATGGATGATGTTTTCGCTCCATACAAAAACATCATGGAAGAAATGAAAGAAAGAGACGACAACTCCCCATCACCATGTTCTTTGATCACCGAAGGAGAGATTTAACACCATCAATCACTGGCAGCAGTGAGGAAGCAGCTGAATCCACCGTTGCCCCCACTTCACCACCCGTTATGGAATTGAGTGACGATGAGCCCGATGACACCCATCCTGTCGCCGAGGATAGGCACGGTACAGTAAAGTGAAATTTTTATCTCTCTTTTTTTTAATAGCTTTTCTTGCCATGTTTATTGTTTGTAAAAATGCACAGTACAGTACAGTTCAGTACTGTACATAGGAAGTGGAGGTGCAGTTATTCACAAAACATTTGTGTTCGTTGTCGGCAGTAGTGACGGTGAGGAGGGAGCGGAGGGAGCGAGTTGGGAGGAGTGGTGACCTTGGACGCGGGAGCAGGGACGAGTGGAGATGCCAGCCAGTACATTACGGGTGTATTAATTGTTTTTATAGCTATTTTTGCATTTTAATATTAAATATTGTACATTACGTTTCAACAAAACTACCATTTATTTCTGAGAACATGGACATGTAATATTTTTGCTGAAATGATGTACGTATTACAGTGGAAAATGGGATAAAATTGTGACGAAAGCAATGACTTTCTCTTTCTTTCGTTCAAAAGATGTTACCGTAATCGCTTTTCGAAAGGTTTTCAGTTGTGGGATTATAAGGCTAATGATAGGATAGAATATTATTGTAATACAGTACAGTATGAGTACAACAGTTTTTGAACTGAAAACCATTTGAAAAGTGATTACGGTAAAATCTTTTGAATAACGAAAGAAAGCGAAAGTCATTGTTTTCGTAATGATTTTATCCCACTTTCCACTGTAATATGTACGTCATTCCAGCAAAAATATTATATTTCCATATTTATTTCTGAGAATACCTATATTCATTCAGTCACAGTTAAGGTAAAATATACTTGTGATGTAATATTTTAATGAAAATACGGTATCGTAGTTTTCTTTTGTTTCAAATTTAATTAACAAAGATTGATGTTTCAAATGTAATGAACAAAAATTTATGTACAGTATCTATAAAAAACTTTAATAAATGAATACTTTGTTTTACATTGTCCTGTGCTACCATACCATGGCTTTGGCTACTTTGGGCTTGCTATGATGACGCAAGAGGTATGCCCTGGTAACTGTACCGACACTCACAGCTGGTGGTGCGTTGGTTCCATTGTTTACTGGTAGTTACTGGTAAGTATTTTTCAACCTAACGAAACTATTGCCCGTTTAGAGGTCGACCCCCAATTTTTTGCCAAATAATTTGGTCTTAAAAACTTGAACTACACACAGGTATATACGGTAAATAAGGACATGGGGAGGACTAGGCTTTGGGGGGGGCAGGACATATACGCGGATTTTTAACATCCACCGGTATCTCTGTTACGTAACCCCCGCGTATGTTAAGGGCCGACTGTATTATTATTATTATTACAATAGGATTGTCGTCCTCTGGCCATAACAAAACTGTGGGCGAGGCGAGTGTGACCAACACGTAGACGGGTAATGGCAGTCTCATAGTGACAGGCATCGAAGGTACTTCCCACTGATAGATCTTTTATAATCTCTCGCATCTTGTTGGGAACGAATAAATTGTACCTCTATACCTGCCAGGAGGCCCAGATGGCTGACCTGACTGTGGAGAAAATATCTCTGTGAAGGAGGGAGCATACTTGGCCACCTCGTTAACCCCCTCATTACCTCCAACAGACACAAGGGCAGGAACCCAACAGGAATCCACATTATGGCCCTGCCAGCAGAGGACCACTAGCCAGTTAAAAATACCTAAATCTAGAGGGTGGATGGGATTAAAAGATTCCAAAAAAGGTAGTGCTGCTCTGGAATCACTAAAAACAGCAAAACTTCCAGCATTATGGGTGCTGATTTCTTTAAGTGGAACATCTCGCCGGAACCCTCTTTTCTTATTTTATTTGTGGATGGATTTATATGAAATTCTAACACATTATTCATGATCATCCAACAGAGTTTGTCAAAATTTCAACAAATTTGGGTAATAAGTTATTTATTTTTTTAATTGAAATACAGCAAACACTTTTGATGAAAACTTTGTTTTTAATTAGATAAAGAGCACAGACCGATGATAGTTCCATACTAGAATCAAACAATTATACCAATTCAATGATGAGCAAAACATATAAATACAGCAAATAAACAAATAAACACACAAAAATCCTCATTCTGAACAGTATAGTAATTTTTAGAGTTGCACACTCTAGTATGAAATATTTTCCTATCATTGACAAATCTAACAAAGTTAGATAATTGAAAAGAATCCAAGAAATTTTGGATTTTTTTTCCAATTTTATGTGCAAAATGTTTGTTTGGAGTTACAAGCCTTCAAAGATTTACAAGTTCTTGGCACCTGGTGCCTTCCCAATTTTGCACAATATTACATGCCAGAGAGCAAGGGCATCAAAAGGCTTTATCTTTGTTGCCAGGTTTAGAACACTTTAGAATGACCTAGATTTGTAAAACTCATTAGAATAACCCAGGTTCATACTCTGAATTTTGTCTACTTTTTTCCTTTTGTGGTGTCAGGTGAGAAGCATCTTGCTTCAAAGCATCATAAATGAAGGACTGGTGGTAGCAAACAAGGGAGAACAGCAAATAAGATGCCTAATAGCCAAAGGTGTGGTATAACAATTACGGAGGAAACTGCATAAATACTTGTTCAATGGGGGTCACGAGACGCGCAACATAGGTCTACTCTGCATACGGGCTAGCCAAGCACTGATGAGGAGTACATATCACCACCACTCAGCTGACTGGCTGATAAGTGTTACCAGATGAATTTTTTCTTAGTTTTAATAAATAATCCAATACTGTACATAAAAACTAAATTTATCTTTTGCTCATAATACTATTATGCGGCTAAAATCAGGGAAGATGGCTGCAAACTTAACACCAGCGTCGGTTTTAGAGACATCTGTATAAACATGCACCGAACCATCTGCATAAACATGCACTGAGCCATCTGTATAAACATGCACTGAGCCATCATGCCGAGTTCCTTGTTTCTGGAAATACATCCTAAACATCACTTCATTAACATCAGCCTTGCTCCCTGGGAAGTAAAGACAGAAGTGCACCTATGGTAGGTTCCATGGTCAGTACCTTCGCTGAGGTGGCTGGGAGTAGGGGAAGTGATAAGCTGTCAACCAACGAAAGCCAAAGGATTGGAGAAGGCGTGAGTGATAGGTAAACCAGGAGTTGGGGAAATGATAAGCTTTCAACCAGCTCCTGGGCATTAAAGTCCAAGGATCAGGGAATGCATGAGTGATCGGTAAATCTATGGTCCAGTTGGTCCATGGACCTATCAGATATGCCCTCCCATGTTGGAGATCTAGGGAGAAACTGTACTCCGTATCAGCAGCAGGCCATCAGGGACTGCCGATGCATAATATCCAGTGGTGGTACACCAGTATCCACCAGAAGACTGGGTATTGGGAGGATCTAAAGGCCCCTGTGACCAAACAGATGCCAGTGTGATGTATAGTATTGATGGTATTTAGCATGAAGAGTACAGCTCACAACCATATGCCAGCCTACCCCTCAATAGCATGGTACACTCTTAAGAGGGACCTTCAATCGGCACCCCAGGACATGTGGGATAAGACCCTCAGAAGGTTAGGGCTTGTAAGCATGACGTCTTAAGTGACCTAAGGTGGGGAATCCAGGTCATTCGCCTATCTACCACCAGGCCTCGGAAGTCTCTCTCTTCCACTACTGGAATGCAGGCACAGTATACAGGGGTGTAATGTTAAGTCAGGGTTAGGGTGGCAACCTCAGAGCAGGCAGAAGTTGAGAACCTAAAGCCACACTCCTCTGCCCATCGAAACACCCAATTCACTGCTGATTGAAGTTGTCGCTCAGCAACACATAGATGGGAGGCTGAAAATTAATTACTAAATCATCTACATACAGCATGCTAGATTCCTGATGAAAGATATTGGGTGACACCATTAATTGCTATGGCATTAGGGTCACACTCAAAACTGCCCTGTGGTATCCCCTCCATCTGGTGAACTGATCTGGACAGTGAAGTACCCACCCTCACCTGAAAGACACGGTTTGCCATGAATGATTTAAGAAAACAGGGCATCTGTCCTCGGAGTCTGCAGTGATGTAGCTCTTTTAAAATCACAAACCTCCAAGCTGTATCTTATGCCTTTTCTATATAAAAAATACTGCCAGATAGTCTGTGGGGTGCATAAGGTGTTGGGTCCTCATCCAGCACCCTAGAAACACGCATCACACAACTGTCAAACAATAACTGAATTTGCAGTCTGACAGTGTGGCTAAAACTTGGTAATCTTTGATTTGCGAGTCATGCATGCACTTCTCAGTAAGTTCACACAGGTTACAGCAATATTCCAACTTTAAACCAAACAACCACAGAACTTTTAAATCTTACAACTGTGACATCATTAACCTCCACCAAAAGACCCCCATCTGCTTGGGGCACAACTTTTGGTGCAGACCCACATACTTGTACAATACTTTGGCAAATCTGAAAAATATTCTGTCTTTAAGATTAACTTCATTTGATAATAAGACTAAATATTTATCACACGAGTCTAGTTCAAAGACACCAGGCAGGGATTCCCTCATGACAGCAGTCTGCTGAGAAGGAAGTTCCCCTGCTGGCAAGAACGTCGTCCACTGCTGGGCACAAAATACTCTATATTCTAGAATCTAGAATGACCACTAAAGAAGGCATTCCAGGAGATTAGTGCATGGATAAGTTGGGGTCATTAGGGCTGGAGTCAGGCTGGGAATTTGTGGATATGATTGCCATAAAAATTATCATTAGGTTTTCACCTTCCTTGCCCACCACAGAGCCCCAAAAGGGGAGGCAACACAACAGCCCCAGGAGTAGTGGAGAGGTATATACATCTACCGCTAAGGCTGATAACACCCATGGGACCAAATGTGGTGTCAACTCTATGTTGTCTGCTTGACCCTATTCCCAGAGGCCAGCCATATTGTCCAGCCAATTGAATTGACCAAGCTGCAACTCAAGCCTCCCATCTAACCAGGAGCAAGGAGGGGTGTTGCTAGCCACAGGGTGCAGAGTGCAGCATGGCTCAACCTCCAGGATTCCTATCTCCCAGCCTTAGGGGTCACCACATACAGCAAACAAACACGTGGGAGAGCTACTTTCCAGCCCTGGTGGACTGGGCAGGAGGAAAGGTGCCACCAGCCAGTTCAGGAGAACCATTTAGTTTCATCCCTCCCTGATGATCCTTCTAGTATGGGAGGTCAAAAGCCCTTTCCTCCTTTGGGAGGAACAGAGGACCAGCCCCCCTACCCTGGTGTGGTCCTCAAATCAACAGGACTTCAAGCTCCCCCACCACTACACCGCAGTTCCCACTATGGGGATCCCTTGGTAAACAGCCTATTAAAATTGAAATGTGAATAAACAAAATACATAGAGTATACAGGAATACAATAACACTCCATTAAAGCCTGATCTGTTATGAAGCTCTTGGCTCCTTTCTTTTCATTCTATTAACTAAATAAGTTGCAATTTTGAATGAACGAAGCATACCCACCAATTTTTTTGTACACTTTCCTAGCAGGCTAATCATGAGGGTGAAGGTCAGCTGATTATTATGGAGAAAGTATAAAGCATCTTTAACTAACTCAAGGAAGAAAGTGAGGGATCAGTGATGGTAACAGTAGAGGATATGGGTCAACAGATTCGAGCGCTGCCTTCTACTGTTGTCCGATTTATTTATTTATTTTTTTTTTTTACCCTACCTGGGCAAAGGTCACACCCACATTAGGGTCTGTAGGATGAAATAATAATATAATAATAATAATAATAATAATAATAATAATAATAATAATAATAATAATAATAATAATAATAATAATAATAATAATAATAATAATAATAATAATAATAATAATAATAATAATAATAATAATAATTTCTAGTAAATAAAATTTATAATAAAATTAAAAATAAAATAATAAAATAATAATGATAATTATAACAAATAATAATAATAATAATAATAATAATAATAATAATAATAATAATAATAAAGATCCAATAAAAAATACAAAAATGAAAAAAAAATCAAGTGAGAAACAATATAAATGTTGTGATGTCAATCGTAAGAAAAACAATTGAGACCCTGCAATTGTGTGTAAATGAGGCAGAAAGTCAGATCAGCAACCTGGGACTTGGTCACAATTTTAGTGATGCCATATGGCAGCAGGGTCTACCATTAGACAACACATTATGCTTCCAATATCTTCCCAGGCGGTAGTACCTCCCTGTTTGGTAGCTGCCTACTACCTACAATAATGGTCCCATCAGCTTTTAATATAATTAATATATTTGAGTACTTTGTTCGTAAATATCCTGGATTATTCTTTAATCAATTGTCTATGTGTACCAATAGCCAATTAAAACCACACTATCCATCACAGGTAAGATAACACTGTTAGGTACACATCTCATTATCAAATATGTTACTGTGACCCCACTGAAAGCTGTTCATTCCTATTTTCCCCTTCTTTACGATTCACATACCCCTTGATCCCCCTGAGACAAAAGTAGGGAAAGAATACAAAAAACCGAGAGGAAAATATAGACATTGATAAGAAGGGGTACAGCGGTAACATAACAATCACCAATATGTCAAGGGTTCGAGCCTCGGCCCAGACACACGTGAGAAGGGTGTTATCCAGTGTGACCCTCACTACCAAACACCACAGGTTTCCCAGTCCCTAGTTTCCTCCTGTACTAACACTGGATAGACCGCTCAAACGGCTAGTAAGTTGATAAGTAGCGAATATGATGATGATCATGATAATAATAATTAAAAAACAAAAAAAACAATGGTAACCGAAAGAATAAAAATCTTGCTCACCTATGGAAGTTTGTGAAGAGTCTGCGTTCTACGTCTTGAATGAACTTCTCCACACGAGTCTGTAAGCCAAACCATTTGAACTCGCATGTTACAAGTTTGTAGCAGGTCATCACTGGATCACACTGGAAAAAATCCAAATCATAGTAGTAACTAAATAAATCATCCAATGGCGGATTATAGCGGTGGAAAATGCCCCCATAAATAAATATGTATATATACAGTGAACCTTCACTTTACGCGGTTAATTCAACCCACGGCGGCCCGCGTAAAGTGAGAAACGCGTAAAGTGAACAACATAACATATGGGATTAATTGAAATAGAGACCGGGCCGACCCCCAAACTCCACTTTTTCAGATACAATACCTACGTTGTAGTAAAAATAACTTCTTAATTTTATGATGGTATGCACACACAATTAATAATTAAGAGAAATATCAATAATATTAGGTTTTTTAACACTTACATTAGTAGAAAAGATGGCTGGGCACACGGGGATGGGGGGTTGGTTCCGAGGCAGAGGGCAGATTATTGGCCCTCACCTTATCACTTGTATCAATTGTATCACTATCCACCACAGAGGCTTGCAGGGCCTCTTTGTCAAACCCCTCAAAGTCCATATAAGTCCATATCCTCACTATAATTATCACTGACTTGGGCTGGCTGTGGTGGGTGGCGGGTGAAGAACTCTGTAATGTTTTGATGACTGGGCGACCTTGTGCGCACCATGCTCGCGCCGCTTACACAACATGGCGGATGGCGGGAGAGGGTGGGAGAGATGGCGGGAGGTTTGGATCCAAAAATGGCGCGGCTCGCCAGCCGCTCTCCGCGTAAAGGGGTACACGCACCGCGGAATGTGAGCATTCCTGTTTCAGCAGGGTACCGCGTATACATGGAAACGCGGAATGTGGGACCGCGTAAAGCGAGGGTTGACTGTATATATATATATATATGCGCTGATAACCATAAGGAAAAAGAAAACACGACGTTCCCAAGTGTTTTCGTGTAATTCACATCTTCAGGGGTGAGTACAAACTAAGGAGAAGTACAGAACAAGTTATATATATATATATACAGAGGGTGAGATCAAGTCCACAGTGATCAGGTATAGGCAATGACCCTTCTAATCTTCACAAAAGCACCGCAGCGGTCGGTAGTCAGGTCAGAGGGTAAGCTGACCCAACCTTCTCACCTGGTTACAAATCTTCTTAATTACGAAATTATCCAATTTGTACATACCATTACTCAAATTCATGTTGACGGATTTGGTATGTTTAATGAGACTGGATTTTATAATGTTCCTACTGTCAATTGAATTACAAGGTAATATTGAGGAGGCATTATCCCAGTCAATGCAATGCTTATTATCCCTCAAATGAACAAACAGAGCATTGGATTCCTGGCCTGTCCTAAGAACAGGTCTGATAATAAATAGAGAACACATTAGTATAAATAAATAGACAGCGAAATGAACATTTGATATGAACCAATCAGCTCGCTTATATAAATGAGGGCGTGGCTTCTGGGCCAAGCTAGTGTAAAGTGAGTATAGTGGAGGAAAGGTTATGAATCTTTCATCTTGAAATATGAAAGTATTCTAAAAGACTGACAAACAATTGACAATCGGCCACGCCTCCCTCCCCCCACCCTTCAGTGCATTTCACGTACACTTTCTTTTTATAAATTCAATATGCACTGCCCACAAATTCTCAGGAATTTAACAAAACAACCAGTATATAAAATCTTACCAAACTAATTATTTTCAAACGATAATCCACTCGGAATGAAATCGAGTAAACGGTATGGCTAAAATGTTTTTCGGCTGCCTTATATTTTCTAAAATCAATTATAAGTATACCCATATTATTCATCGTAGCGAGTTTTTGTTAGTACCAAAGGGAAGCTGAGATTCTCACACATTTTTTATCTATATAATTCATTTAATAAAATTGTTTTATACAATTAAAATGCAAGTTGATTGCAAATGCAATGATAAATTTCAAATTATACTCGCCAAGACATGCATTTTTTTTTTATTTTTCATTTTTTATTTGCTCTTTAGATTCCTTACATGATTTTGCATATAGGGATATTGAAATACCACTCATGTATATGAGCAGTAGGAAAATTTACTATAGTGAAAAAAATTGACAAGAGCTATAAGTATTTCCACACTAACCTGGCCCATAAGCCACACCCCCTTTTCTACACTAAATGTGTTCTCAAATGGTAAGTAGACCTGTTATTATCTAAAATAATGGTAATTATCTGAACTATCAAAATGCAAATGATTTCAAGGCATTAGCACTTATAAGAGGATGTTAGAAGATTTTAAATATTTATCATAAAAGGTCGATATAAATACTTGTTAGTACATGCGCAGTCCAGGGGAAGGCCAGACGCTCAGGGGAACAAATCAGTTATTTGTAGCTAGATGAGGGACGTGGCTTATGGGCCAGGTTAGCGTGGAAAGGATATAAGAATCCAGAGCCGTGAGTGTTAATCACACATCTGGCAGCATGTGCCGGCAGCACCATCTTTCTCAAAATTGTTCGTCCGACTTTTATTGTTTCATGTTCATTTTTTTTACCATAAATCCAATAAAAAAAATTCATTGGACGAAAAGGAGAAAGTTAATTAAATAATTTGGATATTTTTCATATTTTCAAAAGTTTTGTAGGAGAATTAAGGAAGTCTGTATGTAATTAGCTAAATAAGAACTGTACCAAGGAATAGGCCGAGAGAGGGGCTAAAAGAGCCCCGTCCAGCACCAGGTAGGGTGAAGAACATCCTTAGGAATGGAACCCGTAACCTGGGGACCCCCCTGTATAAATTGTAATGCTAAAATGTAATAACCATTACATTATGAATTTCCGCATCCTATAGCCCCAGCCAAATGAGTCTTGATATCACAGACTGAGAAGGACAGGATAGACATACTATATCTATGGATTTGTGAACTAATGGATTTGTGAACTAATGGTTTTCGTGAAAAATCTCACCTTCTTCCACCACTCTGGGCCTTGTAGAGGCCCTCGACCTGTCTTTACAGATTTGAATTTAGATGGGTCTTCATCTGGTTTGTAGTCGGCAGTCTTCACTGGGTCATTCGAAATGTCGATAGGAACTACTTCCCGCAGTCTTAACTTGTCCCCTGTCAGCTCATGTGCCTGCAAGAATTTTAATTGTTAAATTACCAATGGGGTTCGTCAAAACAAAAGTTACGAATTTCCTTTGGGTCATTTCCTCGGCTAAAATTATGCTAAACTAGCTAGTGCTGATTATTCCATGTCTTATTATTAGGGAGGTATACTCGAATACAAAATTTTTAAAAATAATATAAGGGACTTTAAATGTAAGTAACAGACAATTTTCCATATAATCTGGCACCTTACACATCTTAGCTCCTAGGCCTGATTAGAGTAAATAAATTTTGCAACTACAGGTCATCCTAATTTATCATACTGGTTCCATGCCTGAATACCCTTGTGATGTGAGAAAATTTTTTTTGCATAAGAAACAATGTACAGTATCAAGGGAAGGCTGCCTCCTGGCCAACAATTTGAGGTGAAATTACACACTACAGGTTGACAATCCCTTATCCGAAATCCCTGGGGCCAGAGGCATTTCGGATTTCAGAATTTTTCGGTTTTTAGAAAGGTTAGGTTTCTTTTTTTTTTTTTAATGTGTATTAGCCCACCCGAGCATAGATCACTGATCCACATCGGGGACGGGGACTATAAAAATTTTAATAAAAAATTTATAGGTCTTGGTCGTGTTTCTCACTTGAAATTGTTTAATTTTGTATTTCTTTATTATTACTATTATTTTATTATTACAGTATTATTGTTATTATTATTATTATTATTAATTTTATTATTATATTTTATTATCATGATTGTTATCATTATTATTTTATTTTAGTGTATTTTTATTAAAAATTATATTTACTGAATAATAATTAATTATTAGTACTATTTCATTTCCCCGATGTGGGTCAGTGATCTATGCCTGGGTGGGCTAATCCTGTTAAAAAAAAAAAAAAAAAAAGACCCACAAAAAACTTTCGGTTTTCAGAGCTTTTCGGATAAAGGGTTGTCAACCTGTATTAAATAATATGAGCAAATGAAGAAATTATAATTATGAATTAGCAACTCAACTACAACCGGTGCTGCCACAAGATTCTCACATTAAATTTTCTTAATTTTTTAAGCAAATATACCAACATTTTTAAATTTTTCACGATTTAAAACAATGATGAATAGTTTATTTAAAAAAAATGCTAACTTTGGATTGTTTAATATTTATCCTGACATTGATACAGTTGAAAATAGATCCACCAATCACAATTCCCATTACATACAGCCTTACTTTTCCAAGTAAAATTGTGAGTACAAGATCCAAGATGGCGTCAATGCATCTTTGGTCGACTGTAAACGCTCCACAAAAAGTTCTCAAACGCTCTAAAGGTCATACAATATGACAAAACGAATGAGAATTATGAACATTGCTCTCTGAGGAAACTTTAGTGCAAATTAAATTACTTCTTTTCACTTGCAAATAGTATAAAAGCAAGTAACATATTACAAAATATTGAGTCGCTTCACAACCAGGCATACCAACCATCCTGAGATGACATGAGCCATAGTGCTCATTTTGAAATTTGTTGTTCCCAGTTGTTCAAGAACTTTTTGTGACGAGTGTACATGTTATCACTTTCACGGCCATTTATTAACTGTCATTCTATCACCATGCTTTTGTCATTTAATAATGTCTAATTTCACCTCTAAAATGACACTTTCATCGTTCCTTCATACAAGGTGTGCTTAAGATGCACTGGCAGGTCCTTTGCTATTATTTTGTACAATTTGGGGTAATTCGTAATGATTGTGGTAAACAACTCTCACTACATACACAAGGATCAACACAATGGCCACTCCAGTAACAGACTGCCACTATCTTCCAATGTTATCTAGTGCATCTTGAAGGTTCCCATTGATTTCTGCTCAGCTGGAAGTGATTCACATACATGGTTTAATTTTTCCTTTCAAGAAAATTGCAATGAAAAGAAACATTTCAAGAAACGAGTAGAGTGAACCCTCGCTTTACGCGGTACCCTGCCAGAACCGGAATTCCCACTTTACGCGGTGCATCTACTCATATACGCGGGTGAAGTATAATTTTTTTATTTAGCTCATAAAATTCATACAAATTATCCAGCCAGAATATAATTTACATTGCTGGAATTCTTACAATTTGATGATCATTTTGAATATAAGCATCATAGATTTTGCATTAGACATACAAATTTTAGATCTAATGCAAGTATTTTGTTTACTCAGAGCAAATATGTTATCTTTTGTGCAAAATATATGACGTGTATATTCAAAATATTCCTGGTCTTGCAAGGAATCCAGCAATGTCAATTATATTATCCTAACTTTAGTCTGAGGTATTATTTATTACTAAAAATGTAAATATACTGTTATAACCCAATCATTTCTCTGGTAGGGAGGGAAGGTGGGGGTGAGGGAGGGAGGGACCCAGGGAGCAGGTGGGAAGGGGGGTATTTTGATTGACAAATAGTATTTCGGTAAGTATATTTTGTTTATTTATTGAAGATATTTGTTTTAGCTCATAAAATTCATGCAAATTACCGGGCCAGAATATAATTTACATTGCTGGAATTCTTACAATTTGATGATCATTTTCAATATAAACATCATTGATTTTGCATTAGACATACAAATTTTAGATCTACTTTTAAGTATTTTGTTTACTCTGAGTAAATATGTTATCTTTTGTGCAAAATATATGACATTTATATTCAAAATATTCCTGGTCTTGCAAGGAACCCAGCAATGTCAATTATATTATCCTAACTTTAGTTTGAGGTATTATTTATTACTATACCTTAAAATCTAGTGGTTTTCCCCCAAACATTTCTCAGAGGGAAGAGCCAGCGAGTGTGAGAAGAGGGGGAGGGAGTCGCGTCCATTATTTGAATGGGCATTAACTTGGCGACTGTATTTCTCTATTTCTCTTCAGTATTAATTGTGTGCATGTACCATCATAAAATTAAGACGTTATTTTTACTAGAACATAGGTATTGTGTCGGAAAAAGTGGAGTTTGGGGGTCAGCCGGTCTCTATTTCATTTAATCCCATATGTTATGTTGTTCGCTTTACCTGGGCCTCCGTGGGTTCAATTGACCGCGTAAAGTGAGGGTTCACTATACTTTAGTCCTGAAAATTAAACTGTGATAAATTGAAAAACAGTGATATGCAATAAATGAGGACAACCTGTATAGTCACAACTTGTTTATTCAAATTTAAATGAGATAAAGGAATCAAAACATTGTAAAATGAACATGGAATACATCTACAAAAGAACATTATTTATCTCTCTCTATCATGTGAAAACTTTTAATCACTATATTTAATAAAGGTTTACTTTAATTTGTATCAGCAGTGTTGATCAGCATGCAAATTCACCAGTTCATAACCAAGCTACAAAGCATAAAGGAATGAAGCACCAGTAACCAGAAGTGTGTAAATGACCACATATTAACGTCCTAATTTACTGTGAGCAGAGCAATCATACATGAAAGAGTGGTGGTTGTGGTAGAAGTGACAGTAATATCCATTTCACATTTCTATAACTAGTCATTAACGTTTAAGTATGTGATCATCGATGTTACTATAGTACCTCAGATCATTCATGTACTAGAACGTTTTCCAAATATACTTTTCCCACGCCTTTGAAACCGAGTCTAACTACCATAATCTGTTGACTGGTGGTGTCTGGTATCTTGAGTAAACGTTTCCCACCACTCAGCATTGAGGAACCTCCACCCAAGGGGGCCCCACCCTCCCATCTCTTCCCAGTCAAAGCCGCTGATTTTCTTTTTCGGGGATTAGCCCACCCGGGCAGTAGTCTCTCGATAGCAGTGGCAAATAAATATATCTGGTCACTCAATCAGGATGAGATATACTCTGAATTACTGTATTTGGTAAGAGGCAAAAACGAAAATGGTATTGATAGAGAGGTATAAATTGATAGTGATATTGAAGGTGGTGATAATGACAGTGACCCAGACAATGTGTGTGAACAAGAGGAAAGCAACGACGACAATGATGATCAGTGGCAAGTGGAGGTTGCTGTCCACCATATCTCCAGGAACATCCAATACTCCCTCCATTTCACCTACCACTCCAACTGCATTGTTTCATCTGCCCACATTCCTTCCTTCCTCCTACACAAGCTCCCTCCCTCCCATACTCCTTCCTCCATCCCACACTGTTCCTTTCCTCCCCCCCACACTGCATAATGCCATAATAATCAAAGTACAATATAAGTGATTAATATTAGTAAAAATGTAAGGAAAATAAACCGAGAGGGATGGAATATTCCCCCCCACCTTGAGTGTGCAGTGTTGCTGCTTATATTTATTTCATAAATCTTTTTTAGTTTCATTAGCTAAGCTGCTACATTCCTTTGTTTTTTTGTGTAAAAAAAGAAAAGAAAGCATTATGTATAAACAGGTTGAACCTCCCTAATCCGGCACCCTTCGGACCTGACCAGTACCGAACTATAGAACTTTCCGTACCACAGGTGGTCTTTGTAAAATACATAGCATTAATGATGCGCCAATCTGGCGCATCATATTTAAAATTTTGCGCCTAATGTTTCTCTAGCCACGCTACACTGTCCTAAGGGCAAATCTGTACTGTACATGTACTCAAAATATTTGTACTAAATGATTGCTAAAATTTTTGTCTAGTGCAAACTATAGCATGTTTACAGTATATTCAAATGAATCACTATTTTATAAGAATTCCAGCAATGTAAATTATATTCTCCCCGGTCACTTTTGTGACATTTTATAAGCAAAAAACAAAACTCAATCTAAAGGACATAAATAAACAAATAAATACTTCACTAGACCTTTGGCGCCAACTGTCAAACATGTCACTGTCACTTCCCCCCCCCCTTCCATCTTCCCAGCCAGGGTTTGGTGTTTTAGGCTTAAAGTTTTTATCTTATATAATATCACAGATTAAAGTTAGAATATAATTTGTATTACCGAAATCCTTGCAAGACAGCAAATAATTTTAATATAAACGTCATATATTTTGCACCAGAGATAAAAATTTTTGCTCTGTAATAAAATTCTTAAATTAGAACTAAAATTTGTATGTCTAATGCGAGCTATAGCATGTTTCTATTCAAATTAATCACTATCTTATAAGAATTCCAGTAATGTTAATAATATTCTTCCAGGTTAGTTCAGTGACATTTTATAAGAGAAAAACTTGTCACTCTTAAGTACAGATAAATAAATAAGCACTAGACCTTGACATCAACTGTCAAACATATCACCTCACCTCTCTCCCTCCCCCCCCATCTTCCCAGTCAGTAAACATACTATTTTGCACCCCTTAAGTTTAAATCAACTTCTCTTGGAACATATCTCCTGTTATATCCACGTTCAACTGAACAGAGTACAGTGGTCCCTCGGTTAACAAACACAATTCGTTCCAGAAGGTCGTTCGTTAACCTAAAATTTTGTTAACCGAAACCATTGTTTCAATGGGATATTGGGTAATTGGTTCCAACTCACAGAAAAGTAAAGCCAAAAATGCATGAAGTCAGAAACACTCGTAAAATTCCCCTAAATCACTATATATATCGTACATATACACTAGAGCTCTTAAATCACTACTGTACAGTGATCCCTCGGTTAACGAGCGCCTCGGTTAAAGTTATTTCGGTTAACGAATTACTTTCCATAACATTCTTAACTTCGGTTAACGAGCATTCCCTCGATTAATGAATTCCTTACGAGCGCCCCTCAACATGTTTTCGCTTGCACACTAGCTGTCATATTAGTCCGCCAATACAGTAATCGGTTCTAGGGCTTAAATTCCTTACTATTTTAGTAAATATTAAGAAGTTTGTACTATTCAATAATTTTAAGTCTTATATTAAATTTTTTAGTCATTTTAACAATTATTTAACATAATTTAAGTACAGGGAAACTAGTTTTTAGCACGCCAAACAGCCTGTCAACACACCATACAGGCGTCAGTCTCTGTCTTTTCAGTGGAGGTAACATCGTGCTTCAGACTCTCTCCAACATAACGCTTTTTTTCTGTTTCCAAGCAAATTATTGGTCATTTTGAAATTTATTTTACATATTGACAATATATAATGCAGTGCACTGTTGATTTAAAGAAAATAATCTTGAATTACACCAAGAGAACTAAAATTTTATGGGTGAAATGGCACCATGGGGTGACTTCTCTTCCACCCCAATGCCTTCTCTTCTCCCTTCTCCTCCACCCTCATTCTAATTCCCATCATCATCATGCAAAAGCCTTCAACATACACACCTCAAAGTAAGTGTACTTTACTACCTTTTTTGTTGACTTTAGGCAATTTTTGGTGAGCTGGAACCAATTACCCAAAAATCCATTGAAACAATGGTTTCGGTTAACAAATTTTTCGAGCAACCTTCTAGAACGAATTGTGCTCGTTAACCTAGGGACCACTGTAATGTGATACAGGTGATTAATTTTATTTCTTGTGCAAAATATATGAAGTTTATATTCAAATTATTCGCTGTCTTGCAAGGATTTCAGCAATGCCAATTACACACACACACACACATATATATAAACACACACACACACAGTCAACACTCACTTTACGCGGTCCCACATTCCGCGTTACCCTGCCGGAACCCAGGATGCTCACATTCCGCGGTGCGTGTACCCCTTTACGCGGAGTGTGTCCGGCTCGACGCTATTTTTAGATTCGCCCCACCCGCCTGCGCCTGGGCAAGCCGCGCGGTAAGGTTGCGCAGTGCATGTGTCTGTTGCGTTATCAGTGACGTCATATGACGTATTGGACTGTGATTGGCCATGCATCCCTACCTCCCTCCGCTGCTAGCTGTAATTGGTTTAAAGTAATATGACGTGTCCACCCGGGGGAGGGAGGGAGGAAAGACGACGCTTGACCTAGCAGCGGCAGTTTCATCCCTCCAGGCCACACCGTGTAATCGTGCATCCATTGTTCTGTAAAATGGCTTCCGCCGGACCACCGCCCCCAGAGAGAAACCTTTCCCTGCCTGGACCCAGCCGCCCTAAGCCCAAGAAGACACGACGTTCCTTAAGCTACGAGGTGAAGTACAAGATCATCCAAGAGTTAGAGAAAGGAACAAGACAGGTTGATTTGGCGCGCCAGCATGGTGTGAACGAATCTACGATCCGGACGATAAAGAAGGATGCAGCCAAGATAAAGGAGCACATGAAGATCACAAAGTCTACAGGTGCTTCTATGATCAAGTATTTTCACAACCAGGTGCTTCTACAGACAGAAAAAATACTTGTGAGGTACTTGGTGCGTCAGGCGCGACGGAACATGGCGGTCGACACGCGCTCTGTTAAGGACTACGCACGTGAACTGTACATGGCAGTGGCACGAAAGATGGGAATTACAGAGCACAAACCCTTTAATGCTTCCTCTGGGTGGTTACAGAGGTTTAAGATCCGGAACAAGATCACCAATATAAACATTGGTGGTGAAGAAGCTAGTGCTGACCGTGCTGCGGCTAGGGAATTTCCTCCGTTTTTACGTGAGATTATGGAGGAAGGACAGTACAGTGACGACCAGGTGTTTAACATGGACGAATCCGGTCTTTTCTGGAAAAAGCTACCTTCCAAGACCTTCGTTGTCAAGTCTGCCAGCAAGTGTCGGGGCCGGAAGTTGCAGAAGGAGCGCATCATCGTCCTGTTTACCACCAATGCCTCCGATACCTGTAAGCTCAAGTTATCGGTGATCCACACAGCACGCAAGCCACACGCCTACAAGAGCATGGACATGACCAAGCTAAATGTCCACTGGCTGACCGCACATAAGGCGTGGATGTTCTCTGCACTGTCACTCTCCTGGTTTGATGACTGTTTCGTTCCCGATGTAAAGAAATTCTGTGAGCAACGGAATGTGCCATTCAAGATTTTGTTGCTGCTGGACAACGCACCAGGAGAGTCGCACCTACTGTTAGATCGTTACCCCAACGTAAAAGTGGTCTTCCTTCCTCCCAAAACTACGTCTATATTACAGCCCATGGACCAAGAGTTAATCTGTAATGTAAAAGCTGCATTCTCAACAAAAAAATTCAAGCTCCTGAACGACTACACCAACACCAGGGAAGAGTTGCATAACCTGAGTGACACCACCACTGATAGCAAGAGCGAAGACGACGAGGATCAACAGTTGGCAGAGCAAAAAATACTTTTCAAACAATTCTGGAGAATATTCAACATCAAGAAAGCTGTGGACTTCTTGGTGGAGGCATGGGATCAGCTGTCTGTAGCAACTGTTCGTCACACATGGAGACATGTGTTGCAAGGCATTCCGGCCGCTAGGCAGTCAATCTGTGACTGGTGAGGTTCAGACTGTTGCAGTAGCAGTGGACCTTGCCAGAGAAGCTACGCAGAGTGTTACAGGTGCAGGCTTCTCCAAGACCACCAACGACGACATCCTGGAGGTGATAAGGGATCCTCATGTGACTACAGATGAGATGGTAGATGATGATGATGTCAGTGAAGAGGCAGGTGGTGCGTCATCCCAAGAAGAACACCGCTTATCCCATAGTAATGTTAGGGGTGCCATCGAGTGTGTTGAGAAAATCAAGCTCCTCGTTTCCGACGACCCTGACGCAAACAGGTATGAAATCTTCACTACCCAGCTGTTGCAGACTATGGAGCCCTACTTCAAGGTTTATCACGACAACATAAACACCAGCCGTCAGCAAAGCATAACAGAGTTCTTCGCCCGCAACCCACCACAGCCAGCCCAAGCCAGTGATAGTGACAGAGGTAGAGACAGTGAAGATGACTGAGGGATTTGTCAGGGAGGCCATAACAAGTGTGGATGACAGTGATGGTGACTCACCTGAGGGCCAGTAGCCTGCCCTCTGCCTCGGAACCAGCCTCCATCCCCGTATGCCGACCCATCTCTTCTACTAACGTAAGTGTTCAACGTAACTTTTAGTTTTCCTAACCTAACCTTTATTTTTCCTAACTTAACCTTTATTTTTCCTAATCTAACCTCTTCTATATTAATTGTTTGTTCATACCATCATAAAGTAAAGATAAAATTTTTACTTCAACATAGTTGTGTGTCGTCAAAAAGTGGAGTTTGGGGGTCGGTCCGGTCTCTATTTCAATTAATCCCATACGTTATGTTGTTCACTTTACACGTTTCTCACTTTCCGCGGTACCCTGTGGGTTATATTAACAGCGTAAAGTGAGAATTGACT
>NW_024736148.1:3221411-3531411 GCF_018991925.1 Homarus americanus
ATATATATATACAGTGGGGTATGCTATAACGAACGGATCCTACTACGAATATTCCTATAACGAACGGTTTTACCTATAAAATTGAGAATGCTATAACGAACGCAACTCCTACAACGAACGCGGATGAATACGGGACTATTTCGCCTGGCGCATGAATATTGTTGTACCGCGACCCACAACAAGAGCGTCAGGCGCCATCTTTGTCTCATTGTGTAGCCAGTGCACCACTGTTATTGTTGAAATTTCGTCTTTTGATGTGGAAATTCGCGTTATTTGTATAACTATTTTGTTATACAAGTATACAATTGTAACAATGAGTCGTCCAAAGCGAGTGAGAAAGCTAATAACCCTTGAAACTAAGAAAGAAATTATAAAGAAACGTGAGAATGGAAGAAGCATTGCGAAACTTAGTGATGAATATGGGATGGCTAAATCGACTATATGTACGATTTTGAAGAATAAAGAGGAGTTAAAAACTGTGCAAGTGGCTAAGGGAATCTTTAGACTTAGCAAAGCAAGGTGTAATGTGATTGAAGAGATGGAAAATTTACTCTTAGTGTGGATAAAGGAGAAAGAAATGGCAGGTGGTAACATTAGTGAAGCTATAATTTGTGAGAAGGCTAAACAATTGTTTGAGGACCTTAAAGCCAAGACTCCCAGTGGAAGTGATAGTGCTGTGCCAGTGTTTAGGGGTACCTGCATGCTGAATAACACTAAGGTAAGATAAAGTACCGTATTTTTTACATTTTCCACAGAATTTCTTCAGTGTTAAGCGGTTGTATTTGGGGGCCTGGAACGGATTAATCCTATAACGAACGAATGCTATAACGAACGAGGTTCTGGAACCAATTACGTTCGTTATAGCATACCCCACTGTGTGTGTGTGTGTGTGTGTATATATATATATATACATATATATATCAACGACCTCACCAGCAAGGAATCGAACCCTCGACCTACTGGGTGTGACTAGGGAATGCTTACCGGCTAGGCCACAGGACACTAAAAGCAGTTCTAGACTCTGTTATATTTCACACAAAGCCTGTTCATCGAGCTGATGGCGCCGTGAACCTCAATGGGAAACTGCCCGTGCCTCTTATGTGGTGTCAGTAGCATTTTACCGAATCCAGCTGGTATGAAACGCGAGGTACATATATATACTTCATTTTTAGTCCATATAACACGAGGACTTTGAACATATAATCAACGACCTCACCAGCAAGGAATCGAACCCTCGACCTACTGGGTGTGACTAGGGAACGCTTACCGGCTCGGCCACAAGGACACTAAAAGCAGTTCTAGACTCTGTTATATTTCACACAAAGCCTGTTCATCGAGCTGATGGCGCCGGTGAGGTCGTTGATTATATGTTCAAAGTCCCCGATCAGCTCAACCTGACGGCTGGTCTTCCAATAAATAGGACGTCCTAGTCCTCCCTCACGAGTGTGTGTCTTGTGACCAGGAAGGGCCAGCTACTACGTCCCCAGGCCCGCTCGAGAGGACCTGAGGCAGTCGCCTCCGGTCAGGACCGAGCCTTCCCTCCGGTGCCCAGCTAAGCAGTCTCCCATAGAGACAACCCAGGACCACCGGCTAGGCCTCCCCTAGGTCACGTGAGTGTTTGTCAGAGCTTTCCATGGGATGAGTTACTTACGTGGGAAGTGTATTCATGTCATGTTCGTGTCCGAGAATCAGTGTCTAGTAACGTAATATGATGTCCTAGTAACGTAAATATAGTGTCCTAGTAACTTCAATAGGAGGTGTTATTAATGTGTCCATGTCATGTTCGTAATTAATAAAGAGTTGTAACGAAGCAGTGTTTGAGAAGTCGCCCTTAAGACGTAATAGATGTGTATTGACATATAAGATAAGATAAGTGTGAGTCCAGTTCAAATAGCTATCACGGCCACGCTACCAAAGTCTTCCTCTCTTTACATTTCTCTTACTATCAATATTCTACCTATATGTAATCTTCTTCTTGTGAGATTTGTCTCATTATATGTATTTCTCTTAAATATTAATTGTGTGAGCATACCATCATAAAATTTAGATGTTATTTTTACTACAACATAGGTATTGTGTCGGAAAAAGTGGAGTTTGGGGGTCGGGCCAGTCTTTATTGGAATTAATCCCATATGTTCTGTTGTTCCATTTACGCGGATTTCACTTTCCGCGGTACCCTGTGGGTTCAATTGACCGCGTAAATCGGGGTACTGCTGTATATATATATATATATATATATATATATATATATATATATATATATATATATATATATATATATATATATATATATATATATATATATATATATATATATATATATTCACAATATTTTATAATTGCAGTCATGTACTGAATATTCTATGTAAAAAATATAAATTTTAAATGAATTATTTCTAGTGTGGTCGACTTCCTACACAAAGACGGGCTATAAATAGCCGTCTTATCTTATCTCTTACCCTCTGTTCTGAGAGAGAAGGTCTTGGTAAATAACTTTTGTTTGTTTATTTTCATTGTTTGTCTAATTTATCATGTTGTATCAAAGTAATATTACTAAAAGTTTTAGGCAGCTACCAAACAGGGAGATACTACCGCCTGGGAAGATATTGGAAGCATAATGTACAGTATTGTCTAATGGTAGATCCTACTTCCATATGGCATCACGAAAATTGTGACCAAGTCTTAGGTTGCTGATCTATCTTTCTGCCTCATTTACACACAATTGCAGAGTTTCAATTGTTTCTCTTCCTTTGACAACACAACATACATACAATATAATGTTTCTCACCTTTGATCTTTTTTCCTTTTTGCATTTATTTATGGTTGGTTATTTAAAATAATGCCAATTCACTTCAAGTATTGGCATCAAATTTTACCGGCTGGTGTACACTAGTGACTCACTTAAGCGTCAGTTATTTAACTGGAATTAATGTCGGTGTGAGTAAAATATTTCCATTTACTTGAAATAGATTTGCCAATTTATTTGTTTATTTATTTATTTATAATATACTGTAATATATTAAACACACTGCAAGTATTTTCTTTAATTATATACATGTTTTGCAAAAAAGGGAGGCGACCATTATACCTGGTAGGTGAAGTTGACCAGACATTTATGGTGATCATTAAGGACCAAACTCCGAATCCATGACGTGACTTCTGTTCATCATTTATATCCTAAATTTACCACAGTCGGTAGTTTCAAGAATTAACGCAGTCATTTACTGAATATTCTTTGTAAAAAAAATAAATTTTAAATGAATTATTTATAGGAGATAAATATTATGATCAGTAAATATACAGATATGCATTACTGACCACCTCGAACACAAGGACGGCTAAAAATAGCCACAGGCGGTCACAGTCAAGGTCACTTCCCCTTTCTTGTCACTGGCAAATGGGGGGGGGGGAGGTAGCAGCTGTGTTTATTACCGGGGTATATTGTTCTTTTACGGTATGTTAGACAGGTTTATAATACATTTTTATTATTTTAATATACCGGTAATCTTCATTTTAATCCAGCTTCCCAAACGTAAGTTTCAGTATAAAATAATTAGTGGTAGGACCTTGTAAGTGGTTTACGCACCACTCTTGACACGCTAAACCACAATGTTTAAGAGGTAAGAATTTTATATCTGGTGCTTAAGACGACCCCCTAACTTTGGGGGGATTTTTTTATGGTACAAATTCCGTCTTATAGGCCGAGATATACGGTATATAATTAACCAGCCAGAATATATTTTACATTGCTGGAATTCTTATAAGATAGTGATTAATTTGAATATAAACAAGCTATAATTTGCATTAGACATACAAATTTTAGATGCAATTTAAGAATTTTATTAGAGAGCAAAAATTTTATAATTTTATTCGCTGTCTTGCAAGGAATCCAGCAATGCCAATTATATTCTCCTAACTTTAGTCTAAGATATTATTTATTATTAAACCTGTAAGCCTAGTGCATTTCCCCAAACTTTCTCAGGAAGGTGGGGGGTAGGTAGGGAGGGAGGGAGGGGTGACAGTGACATGTTTGACAGTTGGCGCCTGTGGTGTGAAGTATTTAATTGTTAATTTATGTCCTTTAGATTGAGTTTTTGTTTTTTGCTTATAAAATTTAATAGAAGTGACCAGGGTGAATTTAATTTGCATTGCTGGAATTCTTATAAGATAGTGATTAATTTGAATGTAAACATAGAAGAGATCACTGAATTGGCTAAGTACCTCCTCAGCTTATCAGCTGATGTTCAAAACAAAATGTGATTTTCGTAAGGATTTCGTCAATCGAATTTTTTTTTCGTTAACCGAATTGAAGATTCTTATGGCAGGTAACTCGTTAACCGAAATTTCGTTAACTGAGGGACCACTGTAATTGTAATAAACGAAAATAGATAAACAATAATTCTCAGTCTGCACTTAAAATGACAAAATAGTTACGGTACCTGTGCATAAATTGGTGATGTTCACCTGTAAAGAAGTAAAAAAATATCTGTACAGTAAATGAAATAATAAAATAAATATGCTTAGGAGGCATATTAAGGGTAAATAACAAGTGAAACATTTCAGAAACACTTGAAATACTGAGGAACGCACCAAACTCACGAGGACCAGATGTAAACAAAGGGTATGCCGAACTATGGATACTAGCGCTAGTGGGGACTAGTGGCCGTCCAGCAAACTAAAATTTAGCTGGACGACGGGAGGTGCCGGACAATAGCGTACCGGATTAGGGAGGTTCAACCTGTACATGATTGCAAGACCAGCCGGAAGTACTGTGACAGGACTGGGAGCTAGTAGGCTTGGCAATACTGCACCAGCCCAAGATTTAAATCCCATGCAGCACTTTAAACAAAATGAGTTCTCACTTTTACTAGTATTTTTTTTTCTTAGGTCATTCTGGGGTGTTTGGGCAATAAAACACAAAATTTATGTTTCCCGACTGTGTGAGTGAGTGTGTGTGTGTGTGTGTGTGTGTGTGTGTGTGTGTGTGTGTGCGCGCGCAATAATGTGACCTTTTACAGGTTAACAGACACCCATTAGTCTGCCTCCTTTGCTCAATACCATAGACAGTTACTTTAAACCCAGAGCCTTTTTACCTATTAGCTTCATGATCATGCATTAGATAACATTCAATACTGGTGGTATCTTAGAAGCATATAGTTGCCTTTTTATCATCATCAGCCTGTACCCACTCACTCCAGGATGAGGGCCTCCCCCATAGGTTTCCCAAATCGAGTCTTCCCTGCCCACTGAATTCCTTCTAATTTTATCTAGACATACTGTCCCATATATTCTAGATCAGAGGTTCTCAACCTTGTTTGCCCCATGCACCCCTTTCACCATATGTCAGAATGTCATTCCCCCTCTCCTTTCCAAGATTGTCTGCCTCAAAAAGTGCATTCCAAATAATATGCATATAATACTGAAAATCCTTTATTTTTTCCATATTAGTACATATACATTCCCCCCCCTGAAAACCTGAATTCCCCCCCTGGTTGAGAACCCCTGTTCTAGATCAACCAATGAGTGGTCAAATGGGCCCCAGTTCTAACAGACCAAAACTGATCTAACCATTATGATTTGGGCACAGTCCAAATGGTCCTTATTTCTAAGAGTTAGGTGAGGTTGGGTTCTCTTTGGAGTGAGGCCCTTTCGACTTAAAACTGTTCCACTTCCTTTTCTCTCATACTTCTGTCGTAGAAACATATCAACTAATCAGTCAACAACCATCAAGGATATTAAAAACAAAACATTAATGGTATTTTCTAACCCCATATGCAAGCACAAAATACATCATGGTCTTTTCTGATTCTTCTGGAATTCATCATCATTATTACTGAACTGTCAACAACCATTTCATAAGTAAAGTACATACTTGTAATTATAGTACAGTACCTTGTACTCCATTTCGTAAGAAAAAATAACAAAACTACCCACCCTATATATTACTGTTTATCATCCCTTATTTACTTATACATACAATACTTTTTCTCTTACAGTACTATAACAACTATCATCTTTATTTCTTTAATAAAATTGATATTATTGATAATATACAGTATTATCAGTACATGTACTGTCACACATTTGAAACTACATGTACTGTACAAAATTACTATGATTATTGTTATAAACTACTATAGTATTACTTTCATATAAGTTCTACTGTACTATATTGCAATTATTAAGAATTACTCTATCACTTAGTTGAATTATCAACACTATTATAAATCTTATCACCACTATAATAGTTTAAGAGGGAAATCTGTGTGGAACAATTATGTTGCCCGCACCAGAGCCACGCCCACATAAAGAACCACACAGTAAGTTACCATGAGAGCCCCAAGACACAAAGATTAGTGGTGAAGGAAAGACTCACATTGTCCATGGTGCCCATGTCAGCCACATGAAGGGTCTCAATGCTAATGATAAAGTTTTTCTTCATATACCCAGGATTCTGCCATGCAAACCAGGAAAAGAAAGGTAAAGACATAATGATGAGAACAGTGTCAGTTGCAAAGGACAAGTACGTAAGTAAATTAATAACGGGCATTATGCTTGGTATAGTAGAACTTGCAGGTTAATGCGACAGTGGATCTTACCTGCCAGGTGAAGGAACCAAAGATCCTGTTACCTGCTTAACTAAATACACATTAAATGGGTTAGAAAAAAGTCCCAAGTGAAACCACTTCAGTTTATACCTGCAGTGTTGTGTACAGAGTTTACTGTTATAGAAAAAAATAAAAGACAAGGCTGTGTGTTTAAATGTTGTGAACTTCATTATTTGTCTATTTTTACCACTCTACTTTTGTTTTATTTTAGAAATTTTTGATGAAACAGTAATGGCCCTGCAACTTTACACTCTTGAACTTTGAATTACAGGTATAATTGCATCTCAATTGATAGGTGCACATTTCTCTTATCATACAAGGATGGCTTTTTGTGAAAAGTTTGTGGTACAGTTTGGCCATTAGATCATAACAGTTTTAGTTCAACAAGGCTCTCTTAAACTCCACTAACATGAGTAATAATATCATTCAAAAATGACTGAGAGTGCCATGTGAATCTTCCAATTTATCTTAAAATTGAAAATCTGTAAATTTTCATTTATTTTACCTGATGTATGCAATTCTCTATTTTCATAATTAAATCCAAGTGGACATTAATTATTTACAAAGAAGCCGACCGAGATTTATTATAAATACAGTAACCACAATCAATGTACACGACGTGGTGGTCACTTCACAATATGATTTGTGATTTTTGTAGAAGTCTTAGGAAGGACTGAGGAATGGAAGCAAAATCTGATACAGTAGTGTGTTCTGGACAGCAGACAACAACCTTTAAGATGTTTTGTCAGGAAAGGATTGGATTAGAGCTGGTTGGATCTAATTTAGTGGAGTTAGAATAAGCTTGTTTGGCTCAGTTAGGTTTGAAAATAATAATGAAAAGTGTTATCTTCCAAATTTATGGCGGTAAAACCTTAACTAATGTATATGAGTGAAACATAAGCTTGCACAAGCAGGATGGCTACAAGAGTAAGCAGTGTAGAAAATTTTCTGCAAGATATGCACAGTATAAAACGATTCTTAGCAAAGTAATGGTGTGGTCCATTAAAATAAGGCTATGCAAAAATCGCTTCAGTGTAGAGTTCTCAAACAATATTCTATCTGATTGCTCTACTTATCACCTCAATTAATCTAATGACTGAGCTCTACTATTGTGGCAACCAATTAACTTCCAGTTGTAACATTTCTGAGAATGCTGTATGTTGGAAGAGTTTAGGATATATGTCAAATGATGTGAAATTTGTCTAATTGAGTATCACTCTCACAAGTGTACATCTTTACAACTTTGTGCTTGTCGATTGTTGTATCTCACTGTATTTGTCAAATCAAACTGGATTACAATTTGTTGAATAAAACAATTACAGTACTACATGTCAATGACAGTGTGGGTACAAAGACAGAATGACTGAAAATATCAGAAAGTGGAAGAAAGTTACAGGGGTGACAAGGATATGTGTGGTGTATTATGGAAGGAGTCTGTGGGGTGTATTACTATCAAGGTTGAAAGGAAGCTGCCCTTGAACCACTCTGATACACAGAAATATATGGTTTATTGGTAAATTATTAACATGCCTTTCTAAGAATATTACAACAGCATCATTACCACTGTTCAATGGTCATTTTCCACATTTGACTGGGTTAGCTGATATTAAGAGTTGGATGGCTAAGAGTAAACTAAAGCAGATTGACGACAAATCCAAGATTACAGTATCGTCATCCAAGGAAATATGTAGGAGGGGAGAGAGCGCAGATGATTTTGGCTCTTAAACTTTGGGGGAAGTGCAACTCAGTACTGTCAATTCTGTTAGTAATCTTGGAGTGTACCTTAACTCAAAATTGAATTTTAAAGAGCATTTAAATTCAGTAGTTAAGAGTTGCAACTTTCATATTCAAAATCTATATGCAATTTAACCGTTTTTGGAATAGTGTGTCTTGTGACACTATTACATTCACTTTACTTTGTATCAAGTTGGCTATTGTAACTATTAGTGGGTCTTCTTACTTAATTATCGGCTGAAGAACATTCAAACAGTGTTGAACAGGGTTGCGAGGCTTATTTTTGCTCTTTCACCGAGGACTGCCACTACCCCATTCTCGATCGAATTGCATTGGCTTCAAGTTAAGTTAGGATAGATCAAACTCTGGCTAATGACATTTAAGACTAATGTTTGGTGAGCCTAAGTATTTGGCCAACCTGCTAACTCCACTGACTACACATTCTGAAATGATTTTGCATTAGAACCTGGGGCAGTACGAGAATGTTCTTTTGCTACTTGATCCTTTTCTTATACAGCACCCAGATAGTACAATTGGTTGCCTGCCTCCATGAGGCAGCCGACTTCTGTGGAGGCTTAAAAAACAACTTTTAAGATATATATATATATATACTTTTTTTTTAAGTTTATGATCCTAAACAGGGTATGGTGATGGAAAATTGCAGGGTTTAGGAAGTATTAAAACTTTAGGGTATATGAATGATAGACGTCAAACTGTCACTTTTGTGATCTTTTATTGTAGAACAGTATTTCTTTTTATTTTCAAGTCTTTGACTTTGTAGTGTTTTGAACGCTAGTGAATTCTTTATAAGAACTGGCACTTCTGGGAAACAAAAGACCACCTATTATTGTTACAGTGACTTCTGGTTGCAATCTGGAAAATTTGAATAAGTTTTATGGCTTCCTGTCCATCCTATTGCCAACCTACATTTTACAGGGGGAACCAAGCATTATATATTATGTAGGATTGCCAAGCGTGTCAATTGAGCACGTTCTTGTAACCATAACACCAATATAATCATGATTTAGTATTAATAACATCCACAGCTTTTCTCCATACAGCTGGAAAGTGAGTTTACAATCTTCAGGAAGGGACTATTTCATTGTTTATAATATACTATTATAGTAGTACTACATAATGTATATACTGTAGTGCCATACCTTAAGTCATGTGATTTCAGGAGTGGACACCTTCACATCTTGTGTTAAGTAAGTTTAAACTACTTAATTCTATATTATAACAACACCATAGTGTGTGTGGTGTGGCAGACAACAGTTACAGTGCCACCCACCCACTAACAGGGTATAATGAGCTAACCATGAAATTGGGTTAGGTGACCATTAAGAGCCCCTCAGTCAGGGATGAATGAATACTGTATAGAGACCACCTCTGGTTAATTATAAAATTGAGAGACAGAAAATGACTGGAGAGACTGTTCTAAAGACTGACCAATCTGTGCCACTATGGGAAGATTGTAGAAATGGGAAAAACTGTTTCATCAAAACTTAAGATTTCTTGATAAAATAGAATCTGCCTGACTTGTTTATCACTGATGAATATTACTGTTTTTCTGCATTTTCTCAAATACAAAGTTTATGTTTCTTCCTTACAGTGTGGTAATGACTGAGTCCGGTGCACTGAAGTAAAGAGGGCAGAACTGTGGTTGAATTATCCCACAAGGCAATACAGAACAGCTGCTTTCAAGCGAAGAAGATATTAGGGAATGTGGTATATAGACTAAACTCAATAAATGCAAATGTAAACTATAGCTACTGGGCTATGGCACACCACAATGAAATCCAGAGTTATAAAAGGATACTACTGAAGGTGGATATGAAATTGTGGGCTGTGGAAACTTGCACATCAGTACAGTGTGGAATGTGTTTGAGGGTGGAGTGCCAAGAAGCCTTGTGAATGGCAGGGCTTTCAAAATTAACTGTTACCATGTACTTCAAGAAACATACTTGTCATTGGTACTGGATAAAATGTGAGATCTCAGTACCCAAACTCCCCTTCTCTTTGAAAATAATCTCCTGATTACAATCAAGTTCCTCCCACAATGAAAGAATTTGAAAGCCCTTAAGTGGACAGGCATAAGTTATCACTTCAGGATGCAGACTGCAAGAAACAAGTTAGTGCAGTGGACATCCTATATTAATGGGAACATATACAAAAAAATTATTAATATATATATATATATATATATATATATATATATATATATATATATATATATATATATATATATATATATATATATATATATATATATATATATATATATATATATATATATATATATTGTATAAGTGAAACCAGTGTCAAGTTACCAAGAAAAAAGAACCATTTACCATTAAAAAAAATGAATAAATAAATGAATATTTAGTCTTATATATTTCATGTTATTATTTCTTTGAATACTTAAGCTTGTGTCTGAATGGATAAATGCAGGCCTACACTTGGGTAAACATATTTGCTTGGAAATATACTTCAATGATTTAATAGGCATGCATGCCTGCCCTGCACCCCACAACAGACAGACACCCTCCTGTGAGCATGTATTTTGACATATATATATTAGTGTCAATTTATGTACAATCAAAGACAAAAGTAATGTCGCGGTTTTGTCTGAAGATTAAATATAAGTCATGAAACATTATGAGAGCCCTACCACAAGGCAGAGCGCACCAAAAGTTTTAACCCTTTGGCATATGTTTTCACCAAATTTCACGACACAACTTTTGTCGTTCATTGTACATTAAAAAAGTATTAATGCAAGTGTGACAGTGACTCGGTATGCACAGTGACCAGATAAAATACAAAAAAAAAATTGTTCCAGCGCTTCAGTATATGAACAAAGACCCCGCTTTTACCGAAATAAAAAAGGGTGGGTGGGTATTTTTTCATAGCATCAGAAGATGCTAGAGTTGCTGACACAGGCACCTGAAAGCATCCCATGCTAAACAAAGACAGTCCGTAGTGTACTGTAGTGCAAGCTAGTGTGTGGCAATGTTTCTGTACTTTTACAGTATATACATATACAGATAATGTCGTATGAATGTGCCACGTACTGTATTTTGATCTAAAAGTATGGCTAACCGGCCACCAAATAAAAGGCAGAAATTGAGGAATCTATGCCTGTCACACACACAGTACCACTGAGAATATTGCAATGACCACGGCTCAGGCCCCACACAACAGAAGGAGGAATTATGAATACTCAAGAGTGTTTTATATAACCCACACAAGAGGAAGAGGAATTTGATAATGAAAGCGATACATCTGATAAATAATGTTTTCCACAAAAAATTGCTTAAAATGTGTATTTTTACATTTAGGGAACTATTTTCAAGGAACGTATATCCCTTTATATAATGGTAGTCATTGGAAATAATTTCTGATTTTTTTATATGTCTTTCAGGATCATATCCCTTTTGTAAACTGAAGCACTATTGTATCCAGCTGGATACTGCATAGTGATAATGTCCACTATCCATCCACAGTCTACCTGGTGCATCCTTATTAAGTGGGACCTGACTGTGTAGAGATTTGTGGGAACAAGATCAACTATTATTTCAACTGAAAAAAATAGTTAAATTAAAAGGAAATTTAATATATATATATATATATATATATATATATATATATATATATATATATATATATATATATATATATATATATATATATATATATATATATATATATATATATATATATATATATATATGTATAAAAAGTATGTTCTTCTATCAGTATTTCAATTTAAAATTCAAGTCTTACTATTTAAATTTAAGCTAAAATTCTACATACGTATAATCAAAATTTAAGAAGGGCAGCTGTGATCATGGCCAAAACATCCACAAGTAGCTACCGTATATACTCGTATGTAGTTTGACTTTTTAAGGCCAAATTTTTAGGCCAAAAATTGAGGGTCATCCTATACATGCGTAATAGTTTTGTTAGGTTGAACCCGTGCATGATGGGAAGGGCGAGGAGCAACTTTTAGCTTCAGACATGAAAAATATTTACCATTTACTGCCAGTAAACAATGGAAAAGTAAAATATGTACCAATTAGTAATGAAAAGTAGTGCAGTTCCTTCAGCAAATGAAGCTCATCAACTTACAATAGGCTAAATTACCTTACAACGTGCTTTCAGTAGTCTATGTTGAAGTTCTTAGCACAGGCTAACTTATCATATCATATACGGCATCACAGTTCTCATTGATCTACAAAAACTACCAATAATAAAAACCTTTTCGATATTTCACACTTAATATAATACCCGGTAATCTACTTCAACCTCCTATTGTTTACAACGTCGCATGACGCACTACCAGCTGTTGCGTGTATCAGCTAGACGGTACACGTGTTTTTCGAATCGTTTTCAGTGAAAAAACTGTTACATCACATGTATATTTTACCTTAACTGTGCCTGAATGAATATATTCTCGGAAATAAATAGTAGTTTTGCTGAAACGTTATGTATTTTAATGTAAAATAGGATAAAATACATGACGAAAAAAAAAGATTTTACCTAACCTTCCGATGTTCAAGAGAAGTTTTTTTAATAGTTTTTGGTTAAAATATTGTTATATTACAATGGTATTCTATTCATACTGTGCTTGATATACAGTCAGCCCTTAACATACGCGGGTTTATAATACACGGATTTGCAAATACGCGGATTGCCCAGCCGGAGGAATATTCTGTACATTGAAGTAAATGAAGTACATTCAACTCGCGTGCGGCACCGAACACAGGACACCGCCCGCTCCCGCAACCTCACACGGGACACACACACACACACGCATAGCTCTCCCTCACTCAAGTCAGTCTCGCTGTAACCACGCTTGTGTTGACATCAGCATTGTAGTTGCAAAAATATTACATTTCCGTGAATGTATTATATCAAGCACAGTATGAATAGAATATCACTCATATAACAGTATTTTAACCGAAAACTACTAAAAAAACGAGTAACATATCTTGAACATCGGAAGGTTAGGTAATGCCTTTGTTTTCATGTAGTTTATCCTAATTTACATTGAAATGCATTAGGTTTCAGCAAAACTACTATTTATTTCTGAGAATATGGAAATGTAATATTTTGCTGAAATGACGTACTTATTACAGTGGAAAGTGACGAAAGCAATAACTCGCTTTCTTTCGTTCAAAAGATGTTACCGTAATCGCTTTTCGAATGGTTTTCAGTTAAAAAACTGTTGTGATGCAACAGTTTTTTTTAACTAAAAACCATTCGAAAAGCGATTACAGTAACATCTTTTGAACGAAAGAAAGCGAAAGTCATTGTTTTCGTCACGATTTTATCCCACTTTCCACTGTAATACGTACGTCATTTCAGCAAAAATATTACATTTCCGTGAATGTAGTATATCAAGCACAGTATGAATATAATACAGTATCATTGTAATATAACAGTATTTTAACCGAAAACTATTAAAAAACGAGTAACATCTCTTGACCATTGGAAGGTTAGGTAAAATCTTTTGTTTTCGTCATGTATTTTATCCTATTTTACATTGAAATACATCACGTTTCAGCAAAACTACTTTTTATTTCTGAGAATATATTCATTCAGGCACAGTTTAGGTAAAATATACATGTGCTGTAACATTTTTTTTAATTGAAAACGATTCGAAAAACACGTACCCTCTAGCCCTGTTCAAGGAGAAGACTGGGAGGAGCTGTTTGGTGCTTAAGACGATGACAAGGAAAATGATTTTGATGGATTTTAATGAAAATATTCAGAAAGACCCTGGCACTGTCAAGGAAAGTGGCTGCTGAAGGCTTCCAGGACATGGCAGAGGACGAGATTAGGGAGCTAATTGAAGAGCACGACACTGAGCTGACCGAGGAGGATCTACAGGAGTTAGTAGACTCAGGCAAGGAAGAGGAAGCGAAAGGGAAAGAGGATGAGGAAGAGGAAGAGCCCCAAGAAATAACGTTGGAGAAGTTGGGGGAGATGACCAGGAATATTGAGGCACTGAAAAAACCTGGCCTATAGTATGGACCCCTCCATGGTGCATGCCCTGAAATTCATGCGAGGGATGGATGACGTTTTCGCTCCATACAAAAACATCATGGAAAAAATGAATGAAAGAGACGACAACTCCCCATCACCATGTTCTTTGATCACCGAAGGAGAGATTTAACACCATCAATCACTGGCGGCAGTGAGGAAGCAGCTGAATCCACCGTCGCCCCCACTTCACCACCCGTTATGGAATTGAGTGACGATGAGCCCGATGACTCCTGTCCTGTCGCCGAGGATAGGTACTGTACAGTAAAGTGAAATTTGTATCTTTTTTTTTTAATTAGCTTTTCTTGCCATGTTTATTGTTTGTAAAAATGCACAGCACAGTACAGTTCAGTACTGTACATAGGAAGTGGAGGTGCAGTTATTCACAAAACATTTGTGTTTGTTGTCGGCAGTAGTGACGGTGAGGAGGTGGAGGGAGCAGAGGGAGCGAGTTGGGAGGAGTGGTGACCTTGGACGCGGGAGCAGGGATGAGATGCCAGCCAGTACATTACAGGTGTTTTAATTGCTTTTATAGCTATTTTTGCATTTTAATATTAAATACTGAACATTACGTTTCAACAAAACTACCATTTATTTCTGAGAACATGGAAATGTAATATTTTTGCTGAAATGATGTACGTATTACAGTGGAAAGTGGGATAAAATTGTGACGAAAGCAATGACTTTCTCTTTCTTTCGTTCAAAAGATGTTACCGTAATCACTTTTCGAATGGTTTTCAGTTGTGGGATTATAAGGCTAATGATAGGATAGAATATTATTGTAATACAGAACGAGTACAACAGTTTTTTAACTGAAAACCATTCGAAAAACGATTACAGTAAAATCTTTTGAATAACGAAAGAAAGCGAAAGTCATTGTTTTCGTCATGATTTTATCCCTCTTTCCACTGTAATATGCTCGTCATTCCAGCAAAAATATTACATTTCTATATTTATTTCTGAGAATATGTATATTCATTCAGTCACAGTTAAGGTAAAATATACTTGTGCTGTAATATTTTAATGAAAATACGGTATCGTAGTTTTCTTTTGTTTCAAATTTAATTAACAAAGATTGATGTTTCAAATGTAATGAACAAAAATTTATGTCCAGTATCTATAAATAAACTTTAATAAATGAATACTTTGTTTTACATTGTCCTGTGCTACCATACCATGGCTTTGGCTACTTTGGGCTTGCTATGATGACGCAAGAGATCTGCCCTGGCAACTGTACCGACACTCACAGCTGGTGGTGCGTTGGTGCATCGTTTCCATTGTTTACTGGTAGTTACTGGTAAATATTTTTCAACCTAACGAAATTATTACCCTTTTAGAGGTCGACCCCCAATTTTTGGCCAAATAATTTGGTCTTAAAAACTCGAACTACACACAGGTATATACGGTAAATAAGGACATGGGGGCCAGGGGTGTTTTTTTTTTTTTGGTGGGGGCAGCACATATACGCGGATTTTTAACATCCACGGCTATCTCTGTTACATAACCCCTGCGTATGTTAAGGGCCGACTGTAATGCATTCGCGGAAATGTAATATTTTTGCTGAAATGACGTACATATTACAGTGGAAAGTGGGATAAAATCGTGACGAAAACAATGACTTTCGCTTTCTTTCGTTCAAAAGATGTTACCATAATCGCTTTTCAAATGGTTTTCAGTTAAATAACTGTTGTATTACAATAATATTCTATCCTAATTGACTTGAATAAATACTACGATACCATATTTCTGAATATTTTCATTAAAATCCATCAAAATCATTTTCCTTGTCATCGTCTGCAGCACCACACAGCTTCTCCCAGTCCTCTCCTTGAACAGGGCTAGAGGGTACGTGTTTTTCGAATCGTTTTCAGTTAAAAAACTGTTACATCACACGTATATTTTACCTAAACTGCGCCTGAATGATTATATTCTCGGAAATAAATAGTAGTTTTACTGAAACGTCATGTATTTCAATGTAAAATAGGATAAAATACATGACAAAAACAAAAGACTTTACCTAAGCTTCCGATGTTCTTGAGATGTTATTTGTTTTTTAATAGTTTTCGGTTAAAATTCTGATATATTACAATGATATTCTATTCATACTGTGCTTGATATAATACATTCACGGAAATGTAATATTTTTGCTGAAATGACGTACGTATTACAGTGGAAAGTGGGATAAAATCATGACGAAAACAATGACTCACTTTCTTTCGTTCAAAAGATGTTACCGTAATCGCTTTTCGAATGGTTTAGTTAAAAAACTGTTGTATTACAATAATATTCCCTCCTAATTGACTTGAATAAATACTTGAATGGAAATATACAATACTTTTGTTGAAACTACCTGCGTTTCAGTGTAAAGTGTCGTAATAATAAATGGTAAACAATTTGCCTTCAGCACTTGTGTTTCAGGCACGGCGAACCTCAGTTTATAGGACGTAGAGCGTTTTTACTGAAGGTTGTGTTGTTCCATTACCCTCAAAAACTTGGGTCGAACTATAAACGAGGAATATCATAAATTAACGATTTCTTGGTCAAAAAATCGGGGTCGACCTATAAACGAAGGGGGTTATAGACGAGTATACTATACGGTATATCTGCAATGTTCATAGCTCACAAAGTACAGTGATCCCTCGGTTAATGAATTACCTTCCATAAGATTCTTAACTTCGGTTAACGAGCAATCCCTCGATTAACGAATTTCTTACGAGCGCCCCTCCACATGTTTTCGCTTGCATTTGGTGGTCCACCAGCTGTAGTATTAGTCCGCCAATGCACTAATCGGTTTTAGGGCTTAAATTCCTTACTATTTTAGTAAATATCAAGAAGTTTGTACTATTCAATAATTTTAAAAGTTTTACATTATTTTTTTTTAGTCATTTTAACAATTATTGAACATAATTGAAGTATAAGAAGCTAGTTTTTTGCGCGCCAAACAGCCTGTCAACACACTATACAGGCGTCAGTCTCTGTCTTTTCAGTGGAGGTAACATCTTGCTTCAGACTCTCTTCAACATAAACGCTTTTTTTAAGTGTTTCCAAGCAAATTATTGGTCATTTTGAAATTTATTTTACATATTGACAATATATAATGCAGTGCAGTGTTGATTTAAAGAAAATAATTTTGAATTACACCAAGTGAACTAAAATTTTATGGGTGAAATGGCACCATGGTGTGACTTCTCTTCCACACCAATGCCTTCTCTTCTCCCTTCTCCTCCACCCCCATTCCAATTCCCATCATCATCCAGGAGCCTTCTACATACACACCTCAAAGTAAGTGTACTTTATTACCTTTTTTGTTTGACTTTAGGCAATTTTCGGTGAGCTGGAACCAATTACCCCAAAACCCATTGAAACAATGGTTTCGGTTAACGAATTTTTCGGTTAACGAGCAACCTTCTGGAACGAATTGTGCTCGTTAACCAAGGGACCACTGTACTGCACTGGCCTTGTCAGCCTGCCACAACCACAATAATTTGAGCATCCTGGCAAGATATAAAAATATAATCGCAAATTAGTTTGTCAAGATAATTGCCGACTATAATACTGTTGGGGTTTACTGTACATACGAAGGTGGAAATATTTTTTTTTTAAGATACCCTGCTGCACTAGGCTGCTAAACAAAGTTTTCCTACTCCAGCTGGTACCAATTGTGTGGTATCATGTGTGAAAAATTTTGGCAATCACTAAAATGAATAGATTCATATAACCAAAGTGTGGACATGTAAGTGAATGATTTAGACAATGAAATAAAAAGGCATGAATTCATCAGACCAAACTAAGTTACTTTACTATAATTCTGGTAAGTATTCTCTTTTCTCAGGTAACTGACCTCCAGTAAACCAAGAAAAAGTGATATGCAGTGGCCAGAAAGATCGCGCATAGCCAAGCATGCTGCCAGCCAGGCATGGCCCCACTCACATTCTCCTCGTCACCTTCCCCGGGTGCATGAAGTGTTTCTATTGAGATGTAAAATCCATCCTTCATATAGCCTGGATTCTGAAAGGTAACTACTGATTTTAGTAAAATTACATCACTGGGAGAGACTGAAGACAGTATTCTGCAAATAAAAAAAATTTACTATTAGTCACCTGGAGTCTCACCTCAGTGTTAACCACAAAGAGCATAAAAATTGTAGGTTCTCCACACATGAAAAATCCTTAAATAAAACAAAAAAATAATGATTTTTACCTAACCACATGCATTCAGGGCCCAACAACAAAATATTTTATCCTACAGTCAGTGTTTCCCATGTCCAAGTGTTCTAAGTGGAATTTACCACTTTTTTAAACAGCAGCAATTCATTCTCAATTTGGTTTTTGTAGTTAGGTTCCTCACAAAATGTGTATAGAACTTAGCATAAAAATTATTTATTAACTTAATCATAATTTTTTTTTAGAGGGGGTTGATGGATACATAACTTTCATTATTCACATAATTTTCCTCATACAAAATAACAAATATACCTTTACCAGCTGATTTACTGTGAAAAAATATTTGCACACAACTTTCTTAGCTTATTTATTCTAAAATATCGAGGGGCTTATTTTGTTAAACCCTGTCACATGCATCTGGGGCTGTGCTGACACCTGCATTAAGTTTTACATAAAGTTGTATGAAGTTTACTTCCTGTCTTTGTAAAAAAAAAATTAATGGTATTTCTGCCTAATTTGTTGCATTTAGGTTCCATTGTTGCTGGTCTATACAACACTTTAAAAATAAAATATATGTTACAGGGGGTCGCCGACTTACAAATGTCTGCCGATACGAATGGGGTTAAACTTGAAATTTACAGTATTTTATTTACCTGATGACTTATTTTTTACTTTCATTTACTGTATTTGGTCATTTTATTTCTTCTTTTGTCTAAATTAAGTGATTTTAGATGTATATTAGGACTTAGGCTATGATATGAGATTTTAAACAATGTTCTGCAAGTACGGTATGCACATAGCATGATCCAACTTAAGTACAAATCCGACTTGAGAACATCCTCGGGAACGAAACCCGTTCATAACCCGGGGACCCTCTGTATCCAAAAAACACCCTGCACCTTATGTGCCTATATTACCAAATATTTTGGGGAAAGGGATGGTCATTTTCAACATTTAGATATGCCTAGGGTGACAAGCAGTCCCCTAATGAACCCACAAATATACTAATCTTTTTTCTTTTTACAATAACAAATAAAGAACTAATAAAAAATACTGAAAAGCATGCAAAAACATACAACAAAAACTTAAGGAATATTATCACGGAGATAAAGTAATGACCTACGACCTCCATAATAAGCCAAAAGGCTGAATCAAACTCAACTTGCTGTACCTCTTTTCCTAGCATTCATGAACCATACCACCTACCTTTCTTATCTTATTTAACAATTATTGTGCTACAGGTACTTCAAACCACATTTGCATAGTGTATTGTTCTATCTAGATGAAAATATGCAGCTGAAACCATTCAGGAACAGATAAATGAGAGTTTAACTCAACCACCATTTGCTTACACACTGCCTCTGGCGATCATTAGCAATGATGCTCCCACATTCTGCTACCCCGCTCAGTGCTAACTCTCATGCACAAAGAAATTTCTATTCCCTTTGTTTACTATTTTTTTTTCACATTCTATATGTAGACTGTGTTCGTATAATTAAGAAAAAAGTTATATATACCTACCTGTAATTAAGAGTTAAAAATAACCCTAACATAGCTCACAGTTCAGCCTGGTAGCTAGAGGGTGAGGGGGATGTGGCTAGTGACGAGTCTAACTTGGCAACAATGCCACCAGCGATGTTAACAGATGCAAATAAAAAGAATGTCTGTAAATTTTCATTTACATAATGTGGTGTCTAATGATAGGCCAGGCTGCCATATGGCATCAAAAATTTTTTGACAAGTCCCAGGTTGCTGATCTGAATTTCTGCCTCATTACACACAATTGCAGGGTGTCAATTGTTTCTCGTACTTTGACAACATATCATAGGACCATAAATAAATACAAAGATGGAAAAAAAGATCAATAGTGAGAAACAATATAGGTCTTTTTTTTTCCATCTTTGTATTTATTTATGGTCCTTTATTATTATTATTATTATCATTATTACTATTATACTGTATTTCTATTTAATATTTGTTATAAAATTTGTAGTAATTATTATTATTATATTTTTTGTCCGCAGGTTCTGATGTGGTTCATTGACCTGTACCCTAGTGCAGTGATTCTCAAACTGGGGTCCGCGAAAAGTTTTTGAGAAATACAGCTAGTGCGTTTAACGTTTGAGAGAGATTTGGCGATTCCAATTCGCAGGATATTTTGGATTTGGGTTGAAATGAACAAATGCTTTGGCTATGATTTATTCTTCGATTATTGACAATATTTGTATGCATCATGTTTTATAAGGGGTCCTTGGTTGAAAAAAGTTTGAGAACCCCTGCCCTAGTGGGCCAATCCCCCCCTCCCCCCCAAAAAAATATGTTAGCCGGAATCCCTCAAACCCGGAACTCTCTGATAGCGTAAATTGAAATTTTATTGGAAAATCGTTCCTGAAGCGGAAATTTTCCCGAAAATTCCAACTTTGGGAACAATATTCCAGAAAATTCTGGGGATGGGGGATATTTTTCCGGGTTCGGGAGAAGATGTAATGGGCCATTACAGGAACTTCCGAGAACATTTTTCCGTTACCCGGAAAATTCCGGGGATGAGGGATTTTTTCCGGCTTTGAGAGTGGTTTCGTTACCCGGAAATCCTCTGCAACAATTGTTCCAGCTAACAGAGATATCATTGTATTTACAGATTTAAAGTGACATATATAGTGTATGAGGTTCTGCTCAACATTTAGCAACATAAAGAGAATCTAGAGGATTGGTAGGCAACATAGAGAAGTTTACTGGTAATGTTAACCTACCATGAGCATGTACCGGGTAGCTATCTATCGTTCACCATAAATGACCCATGGAAATACAGGTTGACAATCCCTTATCCGAAATCCTTGGGGCCAGAGACATTTCGGATTTCGAAATTTTTCGGTTTTCAGAATGGAAATTTTTTTTTTTTTTTTTTTTTTAGCCTACCCGGGCACAAGTCACTGACCCGCATTGGGGCCTGGGTGGCAAAAATAAAATAAAAATTATAATAATAACAATTCATAGGTCTAGGTCGTGTTTCTCACTTTTGGTCTTTTTTTTCATTTATGTATTGTATTTCTTTATTATTATTATTATTATTATTATTATTATTATTATTATTATTACAGTATCATTGTTATTATTATTAATTTTATTTTATATTTTATTATATTTTATTATTATTATTATTATTATTATTATTATTATTATTATTATCATCATTATTATTTTATTTTTGTGTATTTTTTATTAAAATTTTTATTTACTATGAATAATTATTATAATTATTATTACTATTACATTTTCGCCCCCCAGGCCCCGGTGTGGGTCAGTGATCTATGCCCGGGTGGGATAATCCCTGAGAGAGAAAAAAATAAAAAAATCCCCACAAAAAAAAAACTTTCGGTTTTTGGAGCTTTTCGGCTTTTGGAATTTCGGATAAAGGGTTGTCAACCTGTACACATACATGAGGATAAAGGACTCCATGACAAGTGTCAATACCCCAGTTTTAAGTTATAATACATGACACTTTGGGTTGGAATATGATAAAATACATGGAGTTTAAATGAAATATCCAGTGTTAGCATAATTTATTTACTATTATATGCAGTCTGATATGGATTTTACAGTAAATTTTAAAAGTTCCTGCCAGCTTCCTGAATGTTACCACAAATAGGGCATGAAATTTTATCTTCTATGTCCATAGACTTGTTGCAGTAATCCCCTACCCAATTTTCTGGTACAGTAGACCCCGCCAACTGATTTTCCCATCAGTGGATTCCAGGTATCCATGATTTTTACTCTATATATCATATCACCAACCACGGCATTGAAATTTGAGTATCCCCGGATCAGTGTGGCATCTATATCCCTCTGTTGTCTAATGTATTCCTCCATAAATGTGAGGAATGAATAAAATAATACTAATAAATAAAAGAAAAAAAATACTACATTGCTATTTGGAAATCTTTTCGCTAAGGACACAGGAGCATGCCCTCCCTCTCCTCCCAGAATCGTGGGCTAACTCCAGCAGGCTTAAAGAAAAAAACGTTTATTCTATGTTTTTTACCTAATAATTATTTCTTTTATTTTGTATTTTTTGCACATTCTGTAGGAATGAAGCTCACAGCTTGGCTTGGTAGGGAGAGGCCGGGATCACTGACCTCACCCCCCCCCCTTCCCTTTCCATTATCCGACATTAACTCCCGTGGACGAAAGAAATGTTTATTCTCTGTTTTTGACCTTATGATAATCGTTTCTTCAAATTTTTTACACACTGTATAAATGATTGTGAATGCAATTAACAGTAAAAAATAAAATAAATAATATTACGCATATCTACCCAAAAATAAGAGTAAAAAAATATCAAGTACAGCTTAACCTAGTAGGGGATGTAGCTACAGGGACAGTCTAACGTGGCAACCTGCCAAATCCACACATGCATGTTCACTTCACATACATTCACACCCATAGTCTTCATATTTCTTATTTTATAGCAACATGCCACCTCCACGGAGATGTACTATAAAATTTAAATTACAGTACACCTGTATACTGTACTACTTAATTTGTATTATGCTAATTTATATGTATTTACTCAAATTTAATTAAATGTACAATACAGGTATTGTTTAGTGAAGGAACAGGTAACTTAGTTCGGCTTTGACGAGTGTTATCCGCAGCCATTGTAACCTACTCTCATATTTCCCATAAGCCCACGTTTGGAGACGGACTATTGTATAACTCTGAAACTATGGGGTACTGATGCTGTGGTTATGGAATCATTTATCCTTACAAGGTGTATGTACTTATGCCTAAGTAATGCACAAATGAATTATGAAACTTATTTCCAAAACACCTTGTATAATATATATACAATATTACCCCGCTTAACGCGGTTTCACTTAGCGCGTTTTACCGTATACGCGGTGCCTCGCCAGAGCTGAACTTTCACTTAACGCGGGTTTTTTCCACGTATACGCGGTGAGTGTCCGGCTCGAGAGCTATTTTTAGATTCGCCCCACCCCCCACCCGGCCTCACTGCCTGTTTTAGCTCATAAAATTCATACAAATTACCCAGCCAGAATATAATTTACATTGCTGGAATTCTTACAATATGATGATCATTTTGAATATAAACATCATAGACTTTGCATTAGACATACAAATTTTAGATATAGGCTAATGTTTACTCAGAGTAAATATGTTATTTTTTGTGCAAAATATATGACATTTGTATTCAAAATATTCCTGGGCTTACAAGGAATCCAGCAATGTCAATTATATTATCCTAACTTTAGTTTGAGGTATTATTTATTACTAAAAAGGTAAATATTCTGGTTTTCCCACACATCTGGTGGGACGGTTGGTGGGGGGTGGGGGGGAAGGAGGGAAAGACCGACCATCTGTTACCGTGTGAAGAATATTTTTTTTTTTTATTAACTGAAGATATTTGTTTTAGCTCATAAAATTCATACAAATTACCCGGTCAGAATATAATTTACATTGCTGGAATTCATATAATTTGATGATCATTTTGAATATAAACATCATAGATTTTGCATTAGACATACAAATTTTAGATGTAATGTTTACTCTGAGTAAATATGTTATCTTTTGTGCAAAATATATGACAATTATATTCAAAATATTCCTGGTCTTACAAGGAATCCAGCAATGTCAATTATATTATCCTAACTTTAATCTGAGGTAATATTTAATACTAAATGTTAAAATCTAGTTTTTTTCACCCACTCTTTCTCTTGAAGGGAGGATTGGTGGGAGGTGGGGGGGGAGGGTTGGGACGGACTGACCATCTGGCTCTGTTGGAAGAGGGGGGAGGCAAGGTGGGGTACTTTGATTGACAGATAGTGTCTGAAGAATATTTTTTTTTTATTAACTGAAGATATTTGTTTTAGCTCATAAAATTCATACAAATTACCCGGCCAGAATATAATTTACATTGCTGGAATTCTTACAATTTGATGATCATTTTGAATATAAACATCATAGATTTTGCATTAGACATACAAATTTTAGATGTAATGTTTACTCTGAGTAAATATGTTATCTTTTGTGAAAAATATATGACATTTATATTCAAAATATTCCTGGTCTTACAAGGAATCCAGCAATGTCAATTATATTATCCTAACTTTAGTTTGAGGTATTATTTATTACTATTTAGTGGTTTTCCCCCAAAATTTCTCAGAGGGAAGAGCCAGCAGTGTAGTGTGAGAAGCGGGGGAGGGAGTCGTGTCCATTATTTGAATGGACATTAACTTGGCGACTTTATTTCTCTATTTCTCTTAAGTATTAATTGTGTGCATGTACCATCATAAAATTAAGATGTTATTTTTACTACAACATAGTTATGTGTCGTCAAAAAGTGGAGTTTGGGGATCGGCCTGGACTCCATTTCAATTAATCCCATATCAGCATATACCTAGATCATGCGCACCTACAGTGATTTACTTGCATATATATATATATATATATATATATATATATATATATATATATATATATATATATATATATATATATATATATATATATATATATATATATATATATATTATATATATATATATATACACACACAGTTGTACCCCACTTAACGCGGTCAATTGAACCCAGAGGGTCCCGTGTTAAGTGAAATCCGCGTTAAGTGAACAACAGAACATATGGGATTAATTCCAATAGAAACCAGCCCGACCCCCAAACTCCACTTTTTGACGACACATAACTATGTTGTAGTAAAAATTCTATCTTAACTTTATGATGGTATGAAAAAACAAGTAATATAGAAGAGGTTAGGTTAGGAAAGATAAAGGTTAACATAGGAAAAATGAAGGTTAAGTTAGAGAAACCAAAAGTTAGATGTAACACTTACGGTTGTAGAAGAGATGGGTCGGCATACGGGGATGGAGGCTGGTTCCGAGGCAGAGGGCAGATTACTGGCCCTCAGGTGAATCACCATTACTAGGTGAGTCACCATCACTGTCACTTACAGTTGTCAGGGCTTCCCTGACAAATCCCTCAAAGTAAACTTCACTTTCACTATCACTGGCTTGGGCTGGCTGTGGTGGGTTGCGGGCGAAGAACTCGGTTATGCTTTGCTGACGGCTGGCGTTGATGTTGTCATGATACACCGTGATGTACGGCTCCATAGCCTGCACCAGCCGGGTATGGAAGACTTCATAGCGTTCATCGTCATTGTCGCGGGAAAGGACGGACTTAATTTTCTCTGCAAACTCTATGGCACACTTAATATCACTATAACTTAAACTAGGTTCTTCGGAGAATGACGCACCTTCTTCCTCCTCTTCACTGGCGTGTTCTTCTTCCAACATCTCGTCGGCAGTCACTTCAGGATCTCTGATCACCTCCAGGATGTCTTCGTTGGTGGTCTCGGAGAAGCCTTCAGCTGTAATATTGAGCGCAGCTTCTCTGGCAAGGTCCACTGCTACTGCAACAGTCTGAACCTGACCAGTCACAGGTTCACTCCTCCTCTCACCTGGTATGCCATGCAACACATGTCTCCATGCGTGACGAATCGTAGCAATAGTCAGCAGATCCCATGCCTCCACCAAGAAGTCTACAGCTTGTTTAACGTTAAACTTCTTCCAAAATTGTTTGACAAGAAGTTCTTGAGTCACCGCCTCTTGTTCCTTGTCCTCGTCGCTTTTGCTCTCGCTGTCGGTGTCACCCAGCTTACGCAACTCATCCTTGGTGTTGGTAGAGTCGTTCAGCAGCTTGAACTTCTTTGCAGAGTACGCAGCTTTAACATTGCAGATCAACTCCTGGTCCATGGGCTGGATTAATGACGTAGTGTTGGGAGGAAGGAAGACCACTTTTACGTTGGGGTGACGATCCATAAGTAGGGGCGAGTGTCCAGGTGCGTTGTCAAGGAGCAACAAAATATTGAATGGAACATTCTGTTGCTCGCAGAATTTCTTCACGTCGGGAACAAAACAGTTGTCAAACCAGAAGAGGGACAGAGAAGAGGACATCCACGCCTTACGTGCGGTTAGCCAGTGGACATTAAGCTTGTTCATGTCCATATTCTTGTAGGCGTGCGGCTTGCGGGCTGTGTGAATCACCGATAACTTTGGTTTACAGGTACCGGAGGCATTGGTGGTAAACAGGACGGTGATGCGTTCCTTCTGCAACTTCCGACCCCTTACCTTGCTGGCAGACTGGACAACGAAGGTCTTGGAAGGTAACTTTTTCCAGAAAAGACCAGATTCGTCCATGTTAAACACCTGGTCGTCGGTGTACTGTCCTTCCTCCATAATCTCACGTAAGAACGGAGGAAAATCTCTAGCCGCCACACGGTCAGCACTCGCTTCCTCACCACCAATGTTGATGTTGGTGATCTTGTTCCTCTTCTTAAACCTATGCAGCCAACCAGAGGAAGCATTGAAGGGTTTGGGCTCTGCAATTCCCAGCTTACGTGACACTGCTGCGTATAGCTCACGTGCGTACTCCTGCACTGAGCGCGTGTCCACCGCCATGTTGCGTCGCGCCTGACGAACCAAATAACTCACCAGCAAATTTTCCACTTTTGCCAGCACCCTGTTCTGGCAATACCTGATAGATGAAGCACCTGCAGACTTTGTGATTTTCATGTGCTCTTTGATCTTGGCTGCATCCTTCTTGATCGTGCGAATCGTAGATTCGTTGACGCCATGCTGGCGCGCGAGATCAACTTGCCGTGTTCCTTTCTCCAAATCTTGAACAATTTGGTACTTCACCTCGTAGCTTAAGGAACGTCGTGTCTTCTTTGGCTTAGTGCCGCTGGGTCCAGGTAAGGAAAGGTCTCTCTCTGGGGGCGGTGGTGGTCCGGCGGAAGCCATTTTACGGAACAATGGATGCGCGTTTACACGGTGTGGCCTTGAGGGATGAAACTGCCGCAGCTAGGTCAAGCATCGTCTCTCCTCCCTCCCTCCCTCCCTCCCCGGGGTGGTCACATCATAATACAGTACTTTAAGCCAATTACAGCTAGCAGCAGAGGGGGGTAGGGATGCATGGCCAATCACAGTCCGATACGTCATATGACGTCAGTGATAACGCAACAAAGACACACACTGCGCAACCTTACCGCGCGGCTTGCCCAAGCGGAGGGAGAGGCAGGCAGGCGGGCAGGCGGGTGGCGCGTGGGGAAAATCTAAAAATAGCGTCTCGAGCCGGACACTCACCGCGTATATGATGAAAAATTCCGCGTTAAGTGAAAGTTCAGCTCTGGCAAGGCACCGCGTATATGATAAAACGCGCTAAGTGAAACCGCGTTAGGCGGGGTAATACTGTATATATATATATACATATATACACACACACATTTTTAAGTCCTTGTAAAGTAGTGGTGCATCTTATAGGATAGTAAATAAGGTACTTTTCCATAAATTTATGAAATTTGGCATTCCTTATGAGTCTAGTCAAGGTTTGCAATTAAGTTTTATTCAGTAGGCAAATCTTGGTGTACTGATAACTCCAATCACTCGTATCAAAAGAGAACAAAACATATTTACCTTTCCATATTTTGAAAAATGAAAATCCTGTTGTCACAATATCTAAATTAAAAAACAATAACTAAGCAATTTGGATACTGGTAATTAAAGTTATCTCTTTTCAAAATATATCTCTCAGACAGTGATATAAACTGCTAGCAGGAAAAAAAATAGTCTAACTGAAATTTTATTAATTTAGCTATTACTCACCTTTGAATATAGTGGTAAAAAAAAGTGACGTCCAGAGTGTACCTGTGCCTTTAAGCTGTAAAATTACCATACTTCCAGCTCTAAAATTAAAAACAAAATTTAACTATGAAATTTAGATTTGAAACCCCCACAGCAGTTTAAAACAAGGTATTTCATGGAGTATGTGTTGGGGAGAGGATTAATTCATAGGAGAGTATCCCCAATGTTGGTAACTAAGGCCGGATACAGTACAGCACCAAGAAAAGCAATTTCATGTATGTAAATAATGTTGAAACTAAAGCAAATGACTATTCAATATGAAAACTGATGCACTGACACTATCAAAATAATTCAGTAACATTATGCTAATATTACAGTCTTAAGAGAGGAGCCTAACACACCAATATTTATGAATACTAAAGACAATGGGAACTCACTTCCTTTACAAACATAAAATTATATCACATACTATATACAGTATACTGTATAGCTATCAATCATTGACTTGTCTACCTATCTATCCATCCATCCATTTATATTCCAACTAAATGGGAGGCCTGGGTGACTGTCATTTAAATTAATATTGAAAAATTGTTATAAAGAAAAAACTAATTTTTTTTATTTTCAACTTCAAACTTTTATCAAAGAATTTTATTTAAAATTCAATCCTAGAAGTTTGTCATCAACATATCTTTCTGGTAACCAACATTACTGTTTTAATTCGGCCATTAACAAAATTCTGCTCACTTCTGGTGCTCTCTCAACAACCAATGTAATTGGTCCCTATTAACTGTTGCTGCTCAGTGAGATATGTTGCCACATTGCCAAACTTGCAATATTTTTTCTTTTCAATTTATAAAATGCTATTGTAATGGTCACTAATAGTCCCATAAGTGAAGAGAGATTAATATACAGATTAACTCACCTGGATGAGAAGAAAAGACTACTGTACTGTATTTGTATGTATAATTTAAAAAACGCCAGAATAAAAGTGTAAAATAAAAAGTTATGAGAAACCAAGACATTGGAATTGGTAAAATTATCTACATAAAACTAAATTTGTTTCACCCTTTTAAGTCTAGCCACCACTATATAGCTAGAAGACTGGAACTGAAAGTAGCACATATTTCTATCATCCAAGATAAGGTCCATTAAACACTGGAAAGGATCAGTAACTTACGGATATGATGGTCCTACAATAAGGATAAGCATTCCAAGCTTCTTCGTGAACCTCCAGTGAGCCCTCTGGTGCCAAAAGTCGGATAAATGCCGGTACTTTGCTGACAATAAAAATCATTGGATTTTCAGAAACAATTTCAATTACCATTATGAAATATCCTGAAAGAAAAAATATACAAAACAATATCATATAACTATACAAATAGGAACACGTAATGTTATCAAGGAATGGTGAAGAACGAAATACGGACTGAACCTCCCTAATCTGGATCTCCATGAACTCAACACTTCCATGGCTTGGAAACTTAGGAAATACCATAATACATAAATAAATGCAAGTTCTTCCTCCTCCATTTATAAACATGGAGTGTGGATGATGATACAGTCAAAACAGTGTGCTAGTTGGTTCAGAAAACTAGGCATGCAAACTTTACTGACAAATTTTTAAATAATTCCTCCACTTCTAAATGAGTAATGTAACCTTCAAGTGAGTACAGGAGTTGCATTAAGAAATTAGATATGTGCACTGGGTGTTTAGAACATTTTGTATACAGTACTTGACTGTACGATATTACAAACATCTTTAATGACATACTTTAAGTAATAGGTAGTAGGTCGCTATCAAACAGGGAGGTACAGGTTGACAATCCCTTATCCGAAATCCTTGGGACCAGATGCATTTCGGTTTCAGTATGGTTAGGTTTTTTTTTTTTTTTTTAACAGGGATCAGCCCACCCGGGCACAGCAGGTCACTGACTCACATTGGGGCCAGGGGGTCTAAATAATAATATTAATAATATTAATAATATTATTATTAATAATATTATTATTAATATTAATATTAATATTAATATTAATATTAACATTAATATTAATATTATTAATAATATTAATATTAATAATATTAATAATAATAATAATAATAATAATAATAATAATCATAATAATTCATAGGTCTAGGTCATGTTTCTCACTTTTGATCTTTTTTTTCATTCTTGTATTTCTTTATCATTATTATATTTCATTATTACAGTATTATTGTTACTATTATTATTGTTGTTATCATTCTTATTTTATTTTTGTGTATTTTTTATAAAAATTTTTATTTACTATGAATAATTATTATTATTATTACTGTATTATCATTATTATTATTACCTGTATTATTATAATTATTATTACTATTACATTTTCACCCCCTAGGCCCCGATGTGGGTCAGTGACATGTGCCCAAGTGGGCTAATACCCATAAAAAAAATTGCTCCACAATTTTTTTTTTCTTCAGTTTTCAGAGCTTTTCGGTTTTCGGATAAAGGGTTGTCAACCTGTACTGCCACCTGGGAAGACATTGGAAGCATAATGTGTTGTCTAATGGTAGACCCTGCTGCCATATTGCATCACAAAAATTATGACCAAGTCCCAGGTTGCTGATCTGACTTTCTGCTGCTTTTTTTTTTTTTACGGGAACTAGCCAACCCGGGCACAGGTCAAACGACCCACAACGGAGCCTGGGGGCGAAAAAAAAAGAACGGAAAGAAATTGAAAATATAGAAAAAAAAAGTTATACTGTATTAATCTACACCACGAAGATGCCGGAAAACCAGCTTTTTAAAGTGAGACAGATTGTAAGAGCATGGAAACAGAAGAAGGAAAAGCATTCCACAGTTTGGCTGTGTGAGGAAAGAAGGAGGTACTATAACGGGCTATTCTCGTGTGACCGATATCAACAGAGAAATGGTGGGCACCGCGGGCAAGACGTGTGTTACGAACCCACGGCCTTACTGGCGGTACACAGGATGCCAAATCCCCTGAACATTGCCCGTTAAAGTACCTGTAAAAGAGAGAGAGTGAAGCAACATTGCGGCGAAGAGAAAGGGGAGAGAGATTGTCGACTAAAGGAGTTGAGTTAATAAGACGAAATGCCTTGGATTCCACCCTATCTAATAGTTGGACAGAAGAAGAGCCACCCCAGATATGAGAGCAGTACTCAAAGTTAGGACGAATGAATCCCTTATATACTTGGAGCAACTGCTCAGGAGTGAAGTAGCTGCGGCATCTATACAGCATTCCCAACTTTCGGGAGGCAGCTTTAGTTATACTAAGGATGTGTGATTTCCAGGACATATTGGAGGAAATGGTGAGGTCTAACATATTTATTTCAGAATTTGGGGGGATGATAGCGTCCTGAAATGTAATTGGTGGGAGATCGTCTACTTTACAAAGTGTAATTGGTAAATATTGAGTTTTGTTACTATTGAACTTAACCAAGTTTGTATCTCCCCATTCAGAGATGCTGCACAGATCCGCGTTGATAGAAGTAATGATATCAGTTCTAGAAACAGATCTAGTTTGAGAGTTAGGAGGAAGGGGAAAATGTGAGGAAGAGTGAAGAGTAGAATCATCGGCGTAAGAATGGATAGAATTAGTTGTAGTGTGAAGTAAATCATTGATAAAAAGAAGAAAGAGAGTTGGTGAAAGAACAGAACCCTGTGGGACGCCACTATTGGTAGAGAAAGAGCGAGAAATCGATCCCTCGACAACAACTGCCATGGATCGATTCTCAAGGAAGCTAGAGATGAGAGAACAAAGTGGGGGAGAGAAACCAAAAGAGGGAAGTTTAGATAGCAAAGACTTGCAGGGTCTCAATTGTTTCTCTTACTTTGACAACGCAACATACATACCCTGTATATCGTTTCTCACTATTGATCTTTTTTTTATAGTCCATTATTATTATTATCACTATTTTCATTATTATTGTTATTATTATATTTTTGCCCACAGGCCCTGATGTGGGTCATTGACCTATGCCCTGATGGGCTAATCCCCCCCAAAAATTTAATAAACACAAAATTAAAGAAAACAGCACATTATTACAGTACAGTATTGTGACAATACGAGAAAAAAGACAATACTGCACCAGCATTATATTTTAAAAATGCTTTATACTTAATACCTTTCAGGTATTTCTGATGCTTGAACAAAACAGTGATGATGCTTAACAGAACTTTGTCAACTTCAAGTAAAAATCACCGTATTTTGAAATACACGGGGCCCCCAAATTCGGATTTTTATTTTGTGGTCCTCTATTATTTGCAGACGACACACTGGATGTACCCAAGAACGTCTGTGGGTAGTTTTAAAGTTGCCGGCATTTTTGTGGCTGGGACAGGGAGCCATTTGTTCTGGAGACAGTAATTTCCTTTACCTGTATTGTAAATATGTGTGTGTGTGTGTGTGTGTGTGTGTGTGTGTGTGTGTGTGTAGACACACTGTACACACAAAACACATACAAATAAATAATAAACAGAAAATCCTCTCACAAATAATCAGAAACAAATTTATAAAAAATGTGAGTCTAGCATCAAGTCTGTGCTTTACTGTATTAATAAAGCACTTGATGAACACTTGGAAGCAATTTTGAATGGTTACAGTACATACAGTATTTATAGCAAAAACACTTAAGCACGCACGTACGCTGTGGAAGTCTAACAAAGACTGGGGATGCTGTGACGCTCCACGAGAGCGTAGCGCGCCAAGATGAGAGAGGGCGATACAAAGTAGTCCGTGATGACGTTATAACGAATCAGTCGGGATGTTGTCAGAACCATGGGTATCTAAGAAGTAGCGATGTTATAACGAAACAACGTTGTCGGGGGCAACGTTAAACGAGGACTTACTATATGTGTGTGTATACATACACAAAACATACAAATAAATAATATTGGTAAAATACTCTCACAAATAATCAGAAACTAATTTATTAAAAGTGTGACAGTCTACCCTCAAGTCCGTGCTTTATTAGTAAAGTAATAAAGCACAGACTTGAGGGTAGACTACCACACTTTTATAAAAAAAAATTGTGATTATTTGCAAGAGGATTTTCCCACTATTTTTTATTTGTATGTGTTTTGAATGTGTGTCTCTACACACGCATATATTTTCAATACAGTCGAGTTTGGATTTACGCGGTTTTCGTTTACGCGTTTTGTCATTTACGCGGTACTTTGCCAGAAGCGGGATGCTTGATTTACGCGGAGAGCGACTGGCGGTCCTTTCGCGCTGCGCCATTTTTGGATTCAAACCTCCCACCATCCCGCCATGTTGGGTAAGCGGTGCGAGTAGGTTGCGCAGTGTATGTCTCTGTTGCGTTATCGGTGACTTCATATGACGTATCGGACTGTGATTGGGCCACGCATCCTTACCTCCCTCCGCCGCTAGCTGTGATTGGTTTAATGTAATATGACGTGCCCTGCCACAGGAGGGATGAAGCCGCTGACCTAGCCGCATCAGTTACGATCCTCCCAGTAACCCCGTGTATACGGTGTTCTATTGTTCTGATAATCTCGCTAATCTCGTAAGAATGGCTTCCACTGGACCTCCACCACCACAGAAAAACCTTGCATTACCTGGACACAGCCGCCCTAAGCCAAAGAAGATACGACGTGCCCTAAGTTACGAGGTGAAGTACAAGATAATACAAGAGTTAGAAAAAGGAACAAGACAGGTTGATCACGCGCCAGCATGGTGTTAACGAATCTACGATCAGGGCGATCAAGAAGGATGCAGCCAAGATAAAAGAACACATGAACATCACAAAGTCTGCAGGTGCTTCAATGGTGAAGTACTGCCAGAACAAGGTGACTTCTCAAGAGGGAGAATTTACTTGTGAGCTACTTGATTCGTTAGGCACGACGGAACATGGCGGTGGACACGCGGTCGGTTCAAGAGTACGCACGTGAACTGCACGTAGCAGTGGCACGTAAGATGGGAATTGCGGAGCCCAAACCCTTCAATGCTTCCTCTGGGTGGCTGCAAGGGTTTAAGAAGAGGAACAAGATCACCAACATTAACATTGGTGGTGAAGGAGCGAGTGCTGACCGTGTTGCGGCTAGTGATTTTCCTCCGCTCTTACGTGACGTTATGGAGGAAGGACAGTACACCGACAACCAGGTGTTCAACATGGATGAATCCGGTTTGTTTTGGAAAAAGCTATCTTCCAAGACCTTCCTTGTCAAGTCTGCCAGCAAGTGTCGGGGCCGGAAGTTGCAGAAGGAGCGCATCACCGTTTTGTTTACCACCAATGCCTCCGGTACCTGTAAACTCAAGTTATCGGTGATCCACACAGCCCGCAAACTGCACGCCTACAAGAACACGGACATGACCAAGCTAAATGTCCACTGGCTACCCGCACGTAAGGCGTGGATGTTCTCTGCTCTGGCCCTCTCCTGGTTTGACGACTGTTTTGTTCACGACATCAAGAAATTCTGCGAGCAACAGAATGTTCCATTCAACATTTTGTTGCTCCCTAACAATGCACCAGGACACTCACCCCTACTGTTGGATCGTCACCCCAACGTAAAAGTGGTCTTTCCTTCCTCCCAACACTATGTCATTAATCCAGCCCATGGACCAGGAGTTGATATGCAATGTTAAGGCTGCATTCTCCGCAAAGAAGTTTAAGCTCCTGAACGATTGTACCAACACCAAGGATGAGTTGCGTAACCTGGGTGACACCAACAGCGAGAGTGACGAGGAACAAGAGTTGGCGGATCAAGAAGTTCGCGTCAAACAGTTTTGGAAGAAATTTAACGTCAAGAAAGCTGTTGACTTCTTGGTGGAGGCATGGGATCAGCTGTCTGTAGCAACAATTCGTCACGCATGGCGGCATGTGTTGCAAGGTATCCCAGGTGGGAGGCAGAGTCAACCTGTGACTGGTGAGGTTCAGTCTGTTGCAGTGGCAGTGGACCTTGCAAGAGAAGTTGCGCAGTGTTACAGCTGCAGGCTTCTCCGAGACCACCAACGACGACATTGTGGAGGTGATAAGGGATCCTGAGGTGACTGCCGACGAGATGTTAGAAGACGATCACGTCAGTGAAGAGAAAAGCGGTGCGTCATCCCGAGAAGTACACAAGTTAACGCATGGTAATGTTAAGGATGCCATCGAGTGTGCAGAGAAACTGAAGCTCATCCTTTCCAACGACCCTGAAGATAACCGCTATGAAGTCTTCCATAACCAGCTGTTGCACACTATGGAGCCGTACAACACGGACTTCTTCGCCCTCAACCCACCACAGCCAGCCCAAGCCAGTGACAGTGACGCTATGGACTTTGAGGGATTTGTCAGGGAGGCCCTGACAACTATGGTGGATAGTGATGGTGATTCACCTGAGGGCCAGTAATCTGCCCTCTGCCTCGGAACCAGCCGCCATTCCTGTACGCTGACCCATCTCTTCTACTAACGTAAGTGTTAAACCTAACCTAACCTTGATTTTTTCTAACCTAACCTTACGCAAGTGTTAAACCTTGATTTTTTCTTATCTAACCTAACCTGACGTAAGTGTTAAACCTTGATTTTTCTTTTACCTGGTACAGTATATTACTCTTATTTATATTTCTCTTCTATATTGTGTGTGTGTGTGCATACCATCATAAAATCAAGATGTTATTTTTATTACAACGGTATTGTGTCAGAAGTGGAGCTTGGGGGTGAGCCCAGTCTCTATTTCAATTAATCCCACATGTTCTGTTATTTCATTTACGCGTTTCTCGTTTTACGCGGTACAACGCGGGTTCAATTATCCGCGTAAATGAAAACCCAACTGTACAGGTAAAGGAAATTACTGTCTCTTGAACAAACGGCTCCCTGTCCCAGCCAGGAAAATGCCAGCAACTTTGAAACTCCCCACAGACTTTCTTGGGTACATTCAGGATGTCATCCGCGAATAATAGAGGACCACGAAATAAAAATTAGCGAACTTGGGAGAGGGGGGGGGCTGTACAATACAGTACATATATACAATCAGAAACAAATTTATTAAAAATGTGATAGTCTACCCTCAAGTCCGTACTTTATTAATAAAGTAATAAAGCAAAGACTTCAGGGTAGACTATCACATTTTTAATAAATTTGCTTCTGGTTATTTGTGAGAGTTTTTACCATTATTATATATTTGTGTGTGTGTGTTTGTGTTTCTCTGTGTCTAATACACATGCACATATATTTACATTACAGGTAACAGAAATAATTGTCCTAAGGGCAAACACAAAGGGCATATACATTTCTTTGTACACAAATAACACCCCCCCCCCCCGGGTCAGCAAATGTTTTTTGCGGCCATTTTGAGAACCCAACCCCAGTGAATTTGGGGGGGCCCCTGTACTACTGAAACTCCTCGGTATACAACCCCTCTATAGTAATGCTTTATTGGGAAGGCAAAAAAATTTTTTATTCAATTATATAAAGTGCTAAATGCTGTAGCTCATTACAGTACATTAAAGAAGATAAATTATTACCAAGTACAGTACAGTATTATATAGCATTGTGGTTCTCTACGTAATTTCTACCTTTAGCACACATAGCATGTAAACTCCCATTATCCTAACAATTCCACGATCCACCTCTACTCAGTCATTATGGTTGCCAGACTTGAGAGATTCAACTGTACAGCTAATAGATATCGATGTATGGGTAAGTGTGTCCAGCGTGTGTGGGCAGGCGTGTCCAGCGTGTGTGGGCAGGCGTGTCCAGCTGTGTGGGCAGGCGGTCCAGCTGTGTGGGCAGGCGTGTCCAGCGCAGGGCAGGCCGGTCCAGCGCAGGTGGGCAGGCGTGTCCAGCGTAGGCAGGCGTGGTCCAGCGTGTGTGGGCAGGCGTGGTCCAGCGTGTGTGGGCAGCGGTCCAGCTGCTGTGGGCAGGCGTGTCCAGCGTGTGGGCAGGCTGTCCAGCGTAGGGCAGGCGGTCCAGCCGTGGTGGGAGGCAGGCGTGTCCAGTGTGTGTGGGGGTAGGCGTGTCCAGTGTGTGTGGGGGGTACGGTCCAGTGTGTGTGGGGGGTAGGCTGTCCAGTGTGTGTGGGGGTAGGCGCATCAGTGTGTGTGTGGGGTAGGCGTGTCCAGCCGTGCGGGGGGTAGCGTGGTCCAGCGTGGGGGGGTAGGCGGTCCAGCGCGTGTGAAGGCTGTCCAGCGCGTATGCGGTAAAAGCGGGGGTAGGCGTGTCCAGCGTGTGCGGGGGCAGGCGTGTCCAGTGTGTGGGTAGGCGGTCCAGTGTGGGGCAGGCGGTCCAGCGCAGCGGGGTAGGCGTGTCCAGCTGCGTGGGAGGCGTGTCCAGCGTAAAAGGGGCAGGCGTGTCCAGCTGCAGCGGGGGTAGGCGTTCAGCGCAGCGGGGGGTAGGCGGTCCAGCGTGTGGGGGTAGGCGTATCAGCGGTGCGGGGTGGGCGGTCCAGCGTGTGCGGGGTAGGCGGTTCAGCGCAGCGGGGGTAGGCGTCCAGCGGTGCGGGGGTAGGCGCGTCCAGCGGTGCGGGGGGGCAGTCCAGCGTAGCGGGGTAGGCGGTCCAGCGTGTGTGCGGGGGTAGGCGTGTCCACGCAGCGGGGTAGGCGGTCCAGCGTGCGCGGGGTAGGTGTCCAGCGTGCGGGGGTAGGTGTCCAGCGGTGCGGGGGTAGGCGTGTCCAGCGTGTTGCGGGGGGGTAGGCGTGTCCAGTGTGTGGGGGGGTAGGCGGTCCAGTGTGTGCGGGGTAAGGCGCGTCCAGTAAAGCGGGGGTAGGCGTCCAGCGCAAAGCGGGGGGTAGGCGGTTCAGCGTGGGCGGGGGGTAGGCGGTTCAGCGGAGTGCGGGGGTAGGCGTGTTCATGCAGCGGGGTAGGCGTGTCCAGCGTGGTGCGGGGGTAGGCGGTTCAGCTGCAGCGGGGGGTAGCGGTTCAGCGCGGTGCGGGGTAGGCGGTCCAGCGTGCGGGGGTAGGCGGTTCAGCGGTGCGGGGGTAGCGGTTCAGCGTAGCGGGGGGTAGGCGGTCCAGCGTGTGCGGGGTAGGCGGTCCAGCGTGGTGCGGGGGGTAGGCGGTTCAGCGGTGCGGGGGTAGGCGGTCCAGCGTGGTGCGGGGTAGGCGGTTCAGCGCAGCGGGGTAGGCGGTTCAGCGGTGTGCGGGTAGGCGGTCCAGCGCGTGCGGGGGTAGGCGTGTCCAGCGCAGCGGGGAGAGGGTCCAGCGTGGCGGGGTAGGCGGTTCAGCGCAAAGGGGTAGGGCGGTCCAGCGGTGCGTGGGGGCGGTTCAGCGTGTGCGGGGGGAGTAGGCGTGCCCAGCGCGGGTAGGCGGTTCAGCGTAAAGCGGGGTAGGCGGTTCAGCGTGTGCGCGGGGGTAGGCGGTCCAGCGTGGTGCAGGCGGTCCAGCCGCAGCGGGGGTAGGCGGTTCAGCGCAGCGGGGGTAGGCGGTCCAGCGTGGGGGGTAGGCGTGTTCAGCGTGGTGCGGGGGTAGGCGGTTCAGCGGTGCGCGGGGGTAGGCGTGGTCTGAGCGGTGCGGGGGTAGGCGGTTCAGCGCAGCGGGGGTAGGCGGTTCAGCGTCAGCGGGGGTAGGCGTGGTTCAGCGGTGTGCGGGGGGTAGGTGTTCCAGCGTAAGGGGGTAGGCGTGGTTCAGCGCAGGGGGTAGGCGGTCCAGCGTGGTGCGGGGCAGCGAAGGGGGTAGGCGCAGCGTTGTGCGGGGGTAGGCGGTCCAGCTGCAGCGGGGGGTAGGCGTCAGCGTAAAGCGGGGTAGGCGGTTCAGCGGTGCGGGGTAGGCGGTTCAGCGCAGCGGGGGTAGGCGGTCCAGCGGTGCGGGGGTAGGCGTGTCCAGCGTGGTGCGGGGGGGTAGGCGTGTTCAGCGGGGGTAGCGGCAAGCGGTGGGGCGGTTCAGCGTAGCGGGGGTAGGCGGTTCAGCGTAGGCGGGGTAGGCGGTTCAGCGTAAAGGGGGTAGGCGGTTCAGCGCAGCGGGGTAGGCGTGGTTCCAGCGTGCGGGGTAGGCGGCAGCGTGCGTGCGGGGGTAGGCGGTTCAGCGTGGGGGTAGGCGGTTCAGCGTGTGCGCGGGGGTAGGCGGTCCAGCGGAAGGGGGGGTAGGCGGTCCAGCGTGCGGGGTAGGCGCGGTCCAGCGCAAAGGGGGTAGGGCGGTCCAGCGCTGCGGGGGTAGGCGGTTCAGCAGCGTGGGGGGTAGGCGGTTCAGCGTGGTGCGGGGGTAGGCGGTCCAGCCGCGGTGCGGGGTAGGCGGCGTCCAGCGCAGCGGGGGGTGTGGATGTCCAGCTGCAGCGGGGGGTAGGCGTGTCCAGCGGTGCGGGGGTAGGGTGTCCAGCGTGGCGGGGGTAGGCGGTTCAGCGTGGGGGGTAGGCTGTCCAGGCGTGGGGTAGGCGTGTCCAGCTGGGGGTAGGCGGCCAGCGTGGTGGGGGTAGGCGGTCCAGCGTGGGGGGAGGAAGGGGGGTAGGTGTGTCCAGCGTGTGTAGGTGTGTCCAGCGTGGGGGGTGTAGGTGTGTGTCCAGCGTGAGGGGGTAGGTGTGTCCAGCGTGGGGGTAGGTGTGTCCAGTGTGGGGGGTGTGTGTGGGTAGGTGTGTATCAGTGTGTGTGGGTGTGTTTCGTGTGTGGGTAGGTGTGTATCAGTGTGTGTATCAGTGTGTGTGTGTGTGTGTGTGTGTGTGTGTGTGTGTGTGTGTGTGTGTGTGTGTGTGTGTGTGTGTGGGTAGGTGTGTGTGTGGGCAGGTGTGTGGTGTGTATCAGTGTGTGTGTGTGTGTATCAGTGTGTGTGTGTGTGTGTATCAGTGTGTGTGCATCAGTGTGTGTATCAGTGTGTATCAGGTATCAGTGTGTGTGTATCAGTGTGTGTGTGTGTGTATCAGTGTATGTGTGTATCAGTGTGTGTGTGTATCAGTGTGTGTGTGTGTGTGTGTGTGTGTGTATCAGTGTGTGTATCAGTGTGTGTGTGTGTGTATCAGTGTGTATCAGTGTGTGTGTGTATCAGTGTGTGTGTGTGTGTGTGTGTGTGTGTGGTGAGTGTGTGTGTGTGTGTGTGGGTGAGTGTGTGTGTGTGTGAGTGTGTGTGTGTGTGTGGGTGAGTGTGTGTGTGTGTAAGTGAGTGTGTGTGAGTGTGTGTGTGTGTGTGTGTGTGTGTGTGTGGGGTGAGTGTGTGTATCAGTGTGTGTGTGTGTGTATCATGTGTGTGTGTGTGTGTATCAGGTGTGTGTGTGTATCAGTGTGTGTATCAGTGTGTGTGGGGGTGGGTATCAGTGTGTGGGTAGGTGTGAATCAGTGTGTGTGTGTGTGTGTGTGTGTGTGTGGGGGTAGGTGTATCAGTGTGTGTGTGTGTGTGTGTGTGTAGGTGTATCAGTGTGTGTGTGTGTGTGTGTGTGGGTAGGAGGTATCAGTGTGTGTGTGTGTGTGTGTAGGTGTGAATCAGTGTGTGTGTGTGTGTATCAGTGTGTGTGTGTGTGTGTAGGTGTGCATCAGTGTGTGTGTGTGTGTAGGTGTGTATCAGTGTGTGTGTGTGTGTAGGTGTATGTGTGTGTGTGGGCAGAGGTATCAGTGTGTGTATGTGTGTGGGTGTGTGTGTTTATGTGTGTGTGTGGGTGTATGTGTGTGGGTGTATCTGTGTGTGTGGGAAGGTGTGTATCAGTGTGTGTGGGAAGGTGTGTATCAGTGTGTGTGTGGGTAGGTGTGTATCAGTGTGCATTGGGTGCATGTATCAGTGTGTGTGGGTAGGTGTGTATCAGTGTGTGTGGGTAGGTGTGTGTCAGTGTGTGGGTAGGTGTGTATCAGTATGTGGGTAGGTGTGTATCAGTGTGTGTGGGTAGGTGTGTATCAGTGTGTGTGGGAAAGGTGTGTATCAGTGTGTGTGTGGGAGGTGTGTATCCAGTGTGTGGGTAGGTGTGTATCAGTGTGGGTAGGTGTGTATCAGTGCGTGTGGGTAAGTGTGTATCAGTATGTGTGTGTGGGTAAGACGTGTATCAGTGTGTGTGTGGAGCCAGGTGTGTATCAGTGTGTGTGTGGGTAGGTGTGTATCAGTGTGTGTGGAGTAGGGTGTGTTTCAGTGTGTGTGGGTAGGTGTGTTTCAGTGTGTGTGAGTAAGTGTGTATCAGTGTGTGTGTGGGTAGGTGTGTTTCAGTGTGTGTGGGTAGGTGTGTATCAGTGTGTGTGTGGGTAGGTGTGTATCAGTGTGTGTGTGGGTAGGTGTGTATCAGTGTGTGGCAACCTGTGGTGTAATGATCAGCATGCTTGCCTCGAAAGTGAGTGGTCATGGGTTCGATCCCCGGGCAAAGGTTAACAGACACAATGACACTTTCCCTTCTGTAATGCAGCAATAAGGCATAGGAAGGGATTTAACAATACTGTTTACAGTACTGTGCAGTATATTGTGTACGTGTACATGCACGTGTGTTTTATCCTTTGCCATTTTCATGTCTTACAACTCTCCCTGACAATTTGACCCCTTTTTTGGGGTACAGGTTGACAATCCTTTATCCGAAATCCTTGGGGCCAGAGGCATTTCGGATTTCGGAATTTTTCGGTTTTCAGATTTTTTTTTTTTTTTTTAATGTGTATTAGCCCACCCGGGCATAGATCACTGACCCACATTGGGGCCTGGGGGGCAAAATTATAATTATAATTATAATTATAATAATAATAATAATAATAATAATAATTATTATGATAATAATAATAATAATAATAATAATAATAATAATAATAATTATAATAATAATAATAATAATGATAATGATAATGATAATAATAATAATAATAATTCATAGGTCTAGGTCATGTTTCTCACTTTTGATGTTTTTCATTCTTGTATTTCTTTATTATTATTAGTATTTTATTATTACAGTATTATTGTTGTTGTTATTATTATTATTATTATTATTAATTTTATTATTATTATTATTATCATTATTATTTTATTTGGGTGTATTTTTGTCAAAATTTTTATTTACTATGAATAATTATTATTATTATAATTATTATTACTATTACATTTGCCCCCAGGCCCCAATGTGGGTCAGTGATCCATGCCTGGGTGGGCTAATCCCTGTTTAATAAAAAAAAAAAAAGCCCCACACCCAAAAAATAATAATTTCGGTTTTCAGAGCTTTTTGGAATTTCGGATCAAGGGTTGTCAACCTGTATCTGTATCCACTGATGCACCTCTCATAATGTGTTCGAGGATTAACGATAATAGAATGATACATAGGTACATATACTGTACAGTATTGACACTTACCTTTTTAGATGGTAAATTTTGTAAGTGTACTGCCCACTGTTGAATCTGTTACCTAAGAGGGGGTAGTTATCAAAGGGTTCATTTTTAAGAACCTCCACCCCCTCTCCTCCTCCCGTTTCATTTTTACTGGCCTCTGCTACACTATATAGCTGTGCCACTTGATACTGCAATGACACAAAGACTGAAATAAAGTCACTGGAGATTTGATAAGACATTCTTGATAATGATACAGGCACTGTAGAATATAGTAACACAAATACTGTACTGCACTGAATGAACATCATTAAAAAACTGATAAAGAAAACAACAAATACTATAAATTCGGATACACAAAAATCACTTGTATAAAATCCAAAACCGAGTCTGTCAATACTTTCTATATACTGTACTGTATAAGCATGACAGAAGAGAATTTATATCTACAATAAAGTAACAATGGTAGCAAATACTTTACTGTAAAGTACTGTACTATACACTATCAATTTTACTGCACTGTCTTTCAGTTCAATCACTCAACACTAACCTACTAAAAACAGCATGGTCTTTAATTTACTGATAGCTTCACAGCAAATGGTCCTTAATTCTATTGTTTATTTATATTGGGGCTCATATAACCGTATTGATGACCTGCAAAATATGGTCCAGTGTAAATAACATGAGGTGGTACTGTAAATAAGAGTACCTATTACACCTATCTATCACAACATAGCTGCATGGAAATAAGATGGCAAAAGAGTGGAAAAGGTATAAATAGAAAAAAAAAAGAGTTATACAGGTATACTGTATCTGTAAAACATCTTAAGAAATAAAAAAAAAATAAAAAAATTAATTCTGAAGAATTTATATCCAGTAATAACATCAGGAATCACATGGATGTATGTATTAAAACAAACTCTCAAAACCAAATTTAGTGCAATGAGCACCAGATGCCAACTTATCTAGCTAAACATATCAAAGTTTATAAGTATCATGTAACCACCTGTTCATGGTTACAAAAAAAATGTGTACAATGGTTCATGTTTGCAGCAAGTAGCTACAGTGCTAATACCCAAAGTTGGGTAAATGAAAGAAGCTTATTATTATAAGCAACACACTTCAGGTAGATGATGATAAAAGACTTCAAACAGAATACTGTACAGTAATGTACATACCTCCTCTACTGTGAGTGGCAGGATGACTCGACTGAAAAAATAAAAGTAAAATTAGTACCTCTCCTAAAAACAGTTATAAAATGATGAAGGAAACAACCAAGTAATGATTCTTAACTGACTAATAGAATGCAGTGTTGGCTCGCCTTTTGTATGACGTACTGAATATGTTCTTTAAATACAGATAATAATGAGCCATTAAGAATTAGCCATAGATAATAGAACATGAAGGTGATAGTTAATTAATATGAAATAGTATGGTGGTGTGGAAATAATTTGAAGGAGATATACAGGAAACACATTTATAAAAAAGGGGGTGACTGGGTGAAGAGAGACGTGTGTGAGAAGCATCTCGGTGGATGGACTCCTAGGCATGTGCCAAGATCATGCATGGCAAGAGTAGATGATCCTCAGCATGATGTACAAATTAAGCCTGTAATGATATGTGTCACACACCCTTCAAATAATTACTGTACAAATATTTTCTACAGGACCACTAGTAGTATGGTGTAAAGATATACCAACACAGTAAAACTATACTGTACCAATATTTTCTACAGGACCACTGGTAATATGGTGTAAAGATATACAGGTACTCCTCGACTTGCGACCTACTTGACTTAAGACCACCGCAGATGTATAAAATATTTTTCAAATTACGTATTTTCGAGTCCCGACGTTAGTGATCGCGCTGTGTACTGACAAAATTTCCGTTTGTAATTCCTTTTAAAATGGCTGGCAAGCGTAAAACTGAGAGTTCTCGTGGTGCTAAGAAGAAAAAGAGACCCCATTTTAGATTTTCTATGTATTATTTTCGCATTTTCGACTTACGATCTGGTCGTCGGTCCCTAACCCCGTCGTAAGTCGAGGACTAACTGTACCAATACAGTAAAACTATACTGTACTGTACATGCTTCCCATAGACATGATTCTGATCAGTGACCAACAGTAGGGTTCTTGAGAAAACTTAAAATAGAAGGCTCTCTACTATTAGTAGGGGATTCCAAATTGTGCTGCATGCCCTGAAAAGAACTTTTAAGTTAGCCCCACTGTCCTCCTCTGCTGCAGTACATAACAAAAATTCATCTAAAAATACTTAAAATACTACTATCCCAACAAACTGCAGAGGAAAGCACACTGTATGATGTAATGGGAACTATACTAGGTAATGGAAGAAAGAAGACGGTATTGTGATACTATAATATAGTATCACAAAATGAAAACTTTTCAAATCTGAAGATATCACATGATTCTGCACATAGAACTACATCATTAATACCATGGGCCGATTTTTCAAACTCAAAAAAAAAAAAATTCGCCTCCGTATGACACCCTATTACTATATGACCAACCCTAATGAGATGCATAACTATTCAAACAATGAATGAAATGATCATTTAAATGCAATATGAAATAAAAATATTATCTTGTGTAAGTAGAAATAACTTGATAATGGAGTGTACTGTACTGTATATTATTTTTTAATTTAATTCATCATCACTGCTTTATGGCTATATCTGCACTTGCATAGGTGAGCTGTGATTACCTGATGGCAGCTGCTGGGTAAAACCAGAACTATATGTCCCTCCACCCACTCCCCATCTCAAACCCAGGGCACCAGTTCAGAAAATGCAGAGACCAGGGGATGGCCACAGTTCTGATGACCTGGTTACCAATAGGCATGTTGAAGCAAAGCTTCATAACTGAATACCCTTCCTAAACACCAACCCACAGGGAGGGCTCGCCAGGCATGGTCACAACTTCCTGAGGTAATCAAAGATTATCTGCTTACCTTTAATTATGCTGCAAAGTCTACAATATATGCATGAACCTGCTGTGATTAGTAAACTCTTTGCAGCATTAAATATCAAGACAAAGTTAATACAAAAAAGATACAACCTTTTCATCATATGATACAGCAATAAAAAAGTTAATGGTGCCAAATATTACCATCTCCAATAGTCCAAGGCAAAAACAAGTCACTCTGCATCCCAAATTATAAATATTCATCATCTTTTACTTTTCAATGTGTAAGACCATCTTACTGAATGACTCTGCAAATGTTATTCATCAGATGTCCCTAATACTGCCACAGTAATAGAATCTGCGAATACCTGTCTAAATTTAATGATGCCTCAAACTGCTGTCTCATCTTAGAATTTGCTGGCACCCAAGAGTATGAAAAGTTCAGTATTCTGGGAATATGGGATAACAAGAGGGAAATCACTTTTAGATACTGCACCAGAAACAGGAGAGGAGGCTTCTGGAAAGTTGAGGATACGAGGAATTTCATGAGGAGAACCATTTTTACTTGCTTACAAAACAAATACCCTGATAACTTAACATAACCTCTGGACACATTAAATTGTTGAAACTGACAACATTTGTAACTTTATGCATGTATAGTGTTAAGAGGAAAGAACAATCTCCACAGCAATGGATAATGTTGTACAGTATTGATATACAGTATTATATACAGTATAAAGAAAATTTGTGGTGAAAGTTGCCAGCTGGGAATGCACCACACTCTAAATACATTGCTCCTCATTTACCCAGAGATATTAGAATGCCTGCAACTGCCTAGCTTGTACAATAGACGGCAAGGGGTAACATAGTTGAAGTTTTTAAATATCTCGGAGGGAACTACTCGGAAGAATCCATAACTGGAGCTGGAGGATGCCCACCCCACAAGGAGAAACAGTTAAGGTTCAAGAAGCCAGAAGTCCAGAAAATTGTGAAGCTAAACCTTTTTTTGGAGTGAGAGATGTGAAATCTTGGAGCAATATGCCAAAGTGGTGAGACAGCACCAAGTGAGAGCTCTTTCAAGACCAGACTTGACCAACATTGATGCAGGTACAGATACATTCAGGAGCCAGTACATGCCCAGCACTTGCCAACAGTGCATAACTGAGACGTGAACAACAGTCCAAGTGGCTAATGAGCTGATCAGTAGAAAACAGGATAAAAGGAAGAGATTCTCATGGGGAAACTTACCCAGAAATTTGCAAATTCTTTATTACCATGACTTTTTGAAATGCATCCTTTGCAATAACTGGGGCATTCCTGTACTGTATATAAAATTTCCATAATTGCAGCAAATTATCAGATATGCCAACATATTTTGTCTGTACACTCTTCTGGCTTAGTAAAACTTAAGCCTTTATCACTTCTTGACCCTTCAACTACAGTATATAAACAGGAAACACCATGTGGGGCACAGGGCCAGCCAAGCACCCATTTCAATCTCTGAAACACTTGTATGTACTGGTAATCAGGTTTTTTCCACATATGGTACTTAAGCGAGTGGACCCGGGTTCGATCCCCAGGCAAGTTTCTTTACGCCATTTGCCTCTCTCTACCTCGCAGCAATTGAGGACCTGGATGTTCATCGATTTGCAAATCGTGTTCCAGGGTAATGGTTAGCCAGTGCTGTTGGAAAGTTGTCCAGTCTTCTCGGACCATTCCTTAACACTGGGTCATGCAACTCATTAACTTGAGGTGTGGTTGTTGTGTTGGCAACAGCATCTACACCTTAAACAAATTCACGCCTAGGTGGCCCTAGGGCCGGCCATCTTCGATTTCGAGGGGCATCCATTATTACATACAGTACGTGCTACATTTCTTCTATGGACAAGGTTTGACTGTACAGAACTATACTTTGATAAAGATATAAACGGTACCCATTCCACTTTTGTTACATACTGTGAAAAAATATGAGGGAATAAGGTTGCTCTCACAAGAATGCGACACTTTGTAAGGGAATTTTCAATGTCATATTTACACAGAAATTTCATTTTTATTTCCTTTCCCCCTCCCACACTTGCATTCTTTGAGTTAAACTTATTTAGCTACAAATAAAAGATTCTACAGTACAGATACTAAATAAATAAGGGTCAACCTGTCTTTTTACTACATTTTCTAAACTTTTCAATAACATTGTATTCTATTACATCAGTTAGCAAACTACATACAGTGGTCCTTCGGTTAACGAACGCTTCGTTAACTACAGTGGGGTATGCTATAACAAATCTAATTGGTTCTAGAACCTCATTTGTTATAGCATTCGTTCGTTATGGAATTAATCCGTTCCAGGCCCCCAAATAAAACCACTTAACAATGAAAAATTTCTGTGGAAATTGTAAAAAATACGGTACTTTATCTTACCTTAGTGTTGTTAGCATGTAGGACAGAAGGCAGAGGAGGAGGGGGAGGAGAGAATTATGGAGAAGAGGTGGAAGGAGAGGAGTCATCCTTCCACCTCTTTGGTGACTGTCTTACAGGCACTTTGTCTGTTTATTTATAATTTCTTTCTTAGTTTCAAGAGTATATTAGCTTTCTCACTCTCTTTTGACGATTCATTGTTACAATTGTACACTTGTATAACAAAATAGTTTTAAAAATAACACGAATTTCCACATCAAGACGAAATTTCAACAAGTTCAGTGGTGCACTGACTACACAATGAACCAATATGGCGCCTGACGCTCTTGTTGTGAGCCGCGGTACAATAATATTCATGCGCCAGACGAAATAGTCCTGTATTCATCCGCGTTCGTTGTAGGAGTTGCGTTCGTTATAGCATTCTCAATTTTATAGGTAAAACCGTTCGTTATAGGAATATTCGTAGTAGAATACGTTCGTTATAGCATACCCCACTGTAATTACCTTCCATAAGAATCTTCAATTCGGGGAAAAAAAAAAGATTAATGATATCCTTATGAAAATCACGTTTTGTTGTGCGCATCAGCTGGTCAGCTAATGGACTGGTCTGCCAATTCAGTAATCTGTTCTGTTTCCATTCCTTTCCAATGGAGTAAATATCAATAAAGTTGTGCTACTTAATATTTTTGAATGTTTTATATTAAAATTATTAGTCATTTTAATATTTATTTAACATATTGATAATATATCCAGTACAGGCTCAGTCTGGCTTTGTTTACTATCAAGAGAGCATCTATTTTGTTGGTGTCTTAAATATTTTTTTTCATTGAAATTTTTTGTCATTCTGAACTTTAGTTAACATATTAATAATAAATAGCACAGTGCAGAGTTGATTTAAAGAAAATAATCTTGAATTACACCGAGTAAACTTGAAATTTTATTGGTGAAATGACTGCATCAAGCATGGGTCCCCTGAAAGGTGATTTCTCCTCCATCCCCACTTCCTTCTCTTCTCCCTTCTCCTCCACCCCCACCTCTAATTCCCATCAGCAACCAGGAACCTTCTACATACACACCTCAAAGTAAGTGTACTTAACTGCATTTTTTTTCACTTTGTGTGTACTTTTCGCTGAGCTGGAACCAATTACCCAATATCCCATTGAAACAATGTTATCGATTAACTAAATTTTCGGTTAACGAACGACCTTGTGGAATGAATTGTGTTCATTAACCGAGGGACCATTGTACTGTAGTATAATTCAATTTTTTTGTACAATCATACCTAACAATAACAGATTAGACCCAAAAAACAGAGTTGTACTGTCTAAGGTTCATCTAAAGACAATTTTCCATTTACAGTACAGGTATATCTAATAATTATAATTTGTATTTCTTCTTGCATATACATATCTTCCCAGTGGAGTCCTTTTTTAATTAGAATGGGTTTAAGCAGAATATTGAACACTGTACCAGAAAGCTAAGCATTTATCACCCCCAACTTTAATTAAGTTAGGTTAAAATGACAAACCTTACTACTTGTTTATATAATTCTTTTTACAAGAACCATTTACTGTATATTCATCAGTCACCATCTACAGAGCTCCTCCCATTAAATCAATAAGGTAAAGAAGATTACAGGTACAGGTAGTTCTGCTATAACGCGATAATTGTGTTCTTGTAAAATATCGTGTTATAGAAAATCGCGTAATAGAAATAACAGGGCTTATGGACAAAATAGGGTTAGGTGCAGATTACTCGAAATCAAAAAAATTTAGTAGTTAGCCTAACACAAAGGATAGCACAGTCTAAATAAATGTTACATTCATATCTAGTAATGAAATCATATAGTAAATGTAACACTTTACCTTGAAAAAATATGAATGTACAGTGGGGTATGCTATAACGAACGTAATTGGTTCCAGAATCTCGTTCGTTATAGGATTAATCCGTTCCAGGCCCCCAAATACAACCGCTTAACACTGAAAAAATTCTGTGGAAAATGTAAAAAATACGGTACTTTATCTTACCTTAGTGTTATTCAGCATGCAGGTACCCCTAAACACTGGCACATCACTATCACTTCCACTGGGAGTCTTGGCTTTAAGGTCCTCAAACAATTGTTTAGCCTTCTCACAAATTATAGCTTCACTAATGTTACCACCTGCCATTTCTTTCTCCTTTATCCACACTAAGAGTAAATTTTCCATCTCTTCAATCACATTACACCTTGCTTTGCTAAGTCTAAAGATTCCCTTAGCCACTTGCACAGTTTTTAACTCCTCTTTATTCTTCAAAATCGTACATATAGTCGATTTAGCCATCCCATATTCATCACTAAGTTTCGCAATGCTTCTTCCATTCTCACGTTTCTTTATAATTTCTTTCTTAGTTTCAAGGGTTATTAGCTTTCTCACTCGCTTTGGACGACTCATTGTTACAATTGTATACTTGTATAACAAAATAGTTATACAAATAACGCGAATTTCCACATCAAAAGACGAAATTTCAACAATAACAGTGGTGCACTGGCTACACAATGAGACAAAGATGGCGCCTGACGCTCTTGTTGTGGGTCGCGGTACAACAATATTCATGCGCCAGGCGAAATAGTCCGGTATTCATCCGCGTTCGTTGTAGGAGTTGCGTTCGTTATAGCATTCTCAATTTTATAGGTAAAACCGTTCGTTATAGGAATATTCGTAGTAGGATCCGTTCGTTATAGCATACCCCACTGTAACTTGATGGGGGAGAAGGGTGATTTTGAGGTTGATAACATCGAGCTTCTCTTCAAGTGTTATATCCTTTCTTTTACGATCATCACCGGGAATTCTATCACCAGAACACTTCTTGGAGATATTCTTCTTTACCATATTCACAATTAATACCACAAAATTGGAGAAATAGTAAGCAAAAATTGCGGTATAGCAAACAAGCGTTCGCGTTATACAAATATCATTCCTAATTCATAAATCGCGTTAGAGCAAATTCGCGTTATCAAAACACGCGTTATAGCAGAACTCACTGTATAGAGAAATTTAGTGGTAATGCCAAGTCATCATTCAAGAAGCGTCCACTGCTTATAAGCAAAGAATGTATATCTAGTGGTGGAGGAATGAAACAATTACAGGGTAGCTAGTAAATCACTGAAATAGATCACAAGAATCATTCTAATTTATCATGACCAAAACTAGCCAAGGATTGTTTGGTTAAGATGGATTAGGTTGGTTTTGGCAAAAAAATTTTTTGATTTTCAAACTAAAGAATCCCATAGTTTTTTCCTTGCTCTTACACTAAATGTAGATGTTATGCACTAATATAATTTAGAACTGTATATAGGTATTCAACAGAAAAATATCTGTATAAAATGGAGGTCTTATCCTCAATTTTAAAATTTCAGAAAATATTCCATAGCTGTTATTGCTACATGGAAGCCACACATACACAACATTGCTAAAGCTGCCTCCCTAAAGCTGGGAATGTTGTACAGATGCCACAGCTACTTCACTCCTGAGCAGTTGCTTCAAGTTTATATGGGATTCATTCGTCCTAACTTGGAGTACTGCTCTCATATCTGGGGTGGCTCTTCTTCTGTCCAACTGTTAGATAGGGTGGAATCAAAGGCATTTCATTTTATTAACTCGCCTCCTTTAGTTGATAATCTTTCTTCCCTTTCTCTTATCCCTTCTTCTGTCCAACTGTTAGATAGGGTGGAATCAAAGGCATTTCATTTTATTAACTCGCCTCCTTTAGTTGATAATCTTTCTTCCCTTTCTCTTCCCCAAAATGTTGCTTCACTCTCTGTTTTACAGGCATTTTAACGGGCAATGTTCGGTGGAGTTGGCATCCTGTGTACCGCCGGAAAGGCCGTGGGCTCGTAACACTTTTCTTGCCCGCGGTGCCCACCGTTTCTCTGCGGCTGTCGGTCACAATAGAATAACCCGTTATTGTACATCCTTCTTTTCTCACACAGCTAAACTGTGGAATGCTCTGCCTTCTGTGTTTCCATACGCATACAATGTCTCACTTTAAATTCCTGGTGTTCCGGCATCTTTGTGGTGTAGATTAATGTTATCTTTTTCTTTTCTATTTTTAATTTCTTTTTACTCTTATTTTTTCGCCCCCAAGGCCCCGTTGTGGGTCAAGACCTGTGCCAGGGTGAGCTATTCCAGTAAAAAAAAAAAATTCATAGTGTATTCATTGCATTTCATATTTATTTTAACTTCATTTCCGTCGGGAAATTAGTTTTTGAGCCCCTTTAATTACCAACAATATTGGTTGCACAAAGTGGGCTGGGCTTTAAAGTAGGAAAATTGTGGGGCAAAAACACCCCCATAAAAAAAAAACTGGCAAAACCAAACCTAACAAAACCTCCTAACCAGAAGGACCTGACCTAACCTCCTATACAACTGGACCCCCAGTATGTAAACCTAACCTAACTTCACTTTTTCAAAATTTACCTTAATTAACAGACGGAAGAGGATCTTGATACAAGCAATCTAATTTACAACTTTGACACTTAACTGAACCAAGGAGTAAGCCATGAGACTAAATATGTCAACAGCTGCAGCTTCGTTCTTGAATACCCATTGAATTACACGGCAATCTCCCAATGAACAACCTTCAGACACCATCCTGCAACTTACACAATTCAAGTTCCAGAGCTTTCACCTGCTCATGAGTAAATAATGTATTTCCCTGTTAACTTGTACTATGTTTAAGTGAAATACAAATGTCAAAATAACTCGAAAACTAAAAATTTCTGACAAATGCTATAGAGCAAAGTACTGTATTCTTATTTTTGTCATTTTTTGTTAACCACCCATTACCTTTTTTCACATGATAAATATATTTTTCTGCTAGAGCATAGGTCAATGACCCACATCAGGGCCTGGAGGAGAAAACACCATCACCACCATCATCATCATCATCATCATCATCATCATCATCATCATAATAATAATAACAATAATAATAATAATAATAATAATAATAAATAATGAATACAAATTATTAAATTATAATAAACATTAAATAAAAATATAAAATATAATAATAGTACAGGGGAAGTAGTAATAAAAAAATCAATCGTGAGAAACGATATATGTATGCTCTGTTGTCAAAGTAAGAGAAAATTAAAACCCTGCAATTGTGTGTTAATGAGACAAAGTCAGATCAGCAACCTGGGACTTGGTCACAATTTTATTGATGCCAGATGGCAGCAGGGTCTACCATTAGACAACACATTATGCTTCCAATATCTATCCAGGCAGTAGTACCTGCCAGAGTGTATTGTGATGGCACTGAGTGCAAGCTCTTTCAAGGTTAAACTTGACCAACACCGGTGCAGGTTCCAATACAGTATACTGTATTCAGGAGACAGTGCATGCCCAGTACTTGCTAACAGTGCGTGACAGATGCGACCGGCCACCCAATCGGCTAATGAGCCCATCAGTGGCGGAGGATAAAAAAAAAAGATATCCATGGCATGGCAGCTACAGAATATTAACCAACTTTTCTTATTGGCAGCAAACATTATTCTCACATTCCCTATATACAGTATGGTACCTGTTTTATGTACAGTGGTAAGTATGGTTAATATTGACAACTGACCACCTGATGCATTATTTGTTTTGATGTTTATTTTCTTACAATATTTTCATCAGGGAGTTCTGATATGAAAATCATTTCTTGTACAAATGCTTCGTTTGGTCGATAATTAGGTGCCTAGGCGGGCACTAGTTTGTCTTCCGTGGTAATGTAGCGGTGACGTCTCATCCCAGACAATCATTTGACATACACTATTTCAAAACACTCCGCCGCAGGGGGCCGGATCAACGCCAATGTTCAGTGTATGCTTATGAGTGGTTCGGTATGGGCGGCTGCTCTCATGTCCACAAAAATCGTAGAATTACACCATATCACCCATATCACAGAAAGTTCGGTAAATATGCATATTACAACAACTATGGAATTTGAAAAAACAAATATAAGTGGTTTTCTGATGGATTTGGGTGTGATTAGTTCAAATCTGACCTTCGTTTTGTTGGAATGCACTCATTTGTGATTTAGCCCCCCCATAACAATACAGGGGAAGAGAGTGGGAATTCGGGGTTTTGGGCGGGGGAAAGCAAAAAAAACAAGTGATTTGTGGATTATACACAACCAAACTAAACCGTACCTAACAACCTAATGGACCCCCGGTGGCCCTACCCGGTGGCCGCTAGTGCCATATGTTTGGTAATAGCCCAGAGTCGCGTGGTCAGCCTCCACAATAATATCAATAGCCATTACAGTATTTCTTACCTTACTCCGAGTCAGGGACAGGTGCTCTGATTTAATTCTTTTTAAAATTCAATAACTTCATTATTATAAATTTGTGACAGAAGTGTACAGTATATAAGAAATTGATAATAGAAAAAATAGTTCTATCGATTGAGTGAAGTGAATTTCCGGAATTCTTTGATTGCTGTACGTAATTTGCACAATTACCGAAAGTTCTTTATGTTTAATATACCAGGGCTAGGAGGTAAGGTTTGGTAGGTTTGTTTGTTTGTTTAGGGTGATGGTCTCCTAACAATGCTTCTGCTGCTTGTTTTTCTTATCAACTAAGGTTAGCCCAACCTAACCTAACCCAATCCAACCTTACCTAACCTTAGCATAAAACCGTCTTATAGAGGACACTGTTGCAGTTTGTGCAAAGGTTTTTTTTTAACCTAACCTAACCTTAACATAAAACTGCTGCTTTCCTCTGAGAAGACAAAGAAGTGCGCGCACCTTAGGTGCCTAAATATCTACCAAACAAAGCATTTGCAGAAGAAATGATTATCATATCAGTGCTCACTGATGAAAATATACTATCTAAATAAACATTAAAACAAATAACTCATTGGCGGGTCACTTGTCAATATTAATCACCAAATATTTCGTCATTTTACCAACATTGTTTACTGTTGTAGTCTTGGCCTAGATTTGTAAACAAACCTTTAATGCCTCTCCCTGTGCAGAAAACATGAAAATCTACTTTTTTTTTTGTTTAGAGTGAATAGTGTGTACCACTTGGATTGCCATGTTCGCCTTCCTCCTTCTGTTGATATATAAAACAATAAATTGACCCTAATCAACCTCCCTGACAAAATCTAAAATAAATAAAATAAAACCTTTCAATCAGGAAGTTAAGTCAAGTTGGTCCATCTTGTCTACAATTAATAACTTACATCACTGTTGGAGAAAAGTCTGGGTTTTTTATATTATTATTATGCGCTGGATATTTTGCCGTGACCGGCTAAGTTCCTACTAATGCTATTTTACCGTGGGTGTGCTCTGATTGGCTAATTGTCCATTACTGGTGAACAATGCAAGACCTATATTTGACCATGAATCTGGCAGCATTTGGCATTTATTTCGCTGTGAGTCGATCGTTGTATAGCTATAAACATACCTAACCAGAAGTTGTTCGATTTTGTTAATTTTTTCCACAAATGTTATTATAAAGAGGCAACATTTACTAGAACCTAATACATAGAACCTGACCTAACCAACCAAAGAAACCTACCGAACCTTACCTAACTCCTTCGACGGGTGTTGGACCCTCCCGTCATATTAAATAGAAAGTACTTAGCCAATCAGAGCGCACTCAAGGTAAAATAGCAGTAATAGGAACTTAGCCGGTCACGGCAAAATATCCACTATGTTATTATTAATATTACCATGAATATTATTATAACATGTATTACAAAACCATTACACATTGCTACCAATTTTTTTTTTTTTTTTAACACAAGTGTTAATGTCTATGAAACATCGTTTGTCCTTTGGTGTGCATATAAACACGTATATGATGACTGGTTCCCTGAAAGCTCCTCACATCACAGAGAATCACGTTGAGGATGGAAACATCAGAAACCAAATGCAAGAAATTTAGAATTCCTACGCTTACTTATTTCTATTCATGAGATCAAAAAATGGTATTATTGCATTTGTTGCCACCACAGCAATCCTAGGTTAGGTTCAAAATCATATGGTGGCAACAAATTAAATTTTCCCCCCAAACAAGTTTTCTTCTACAAAAGCAATCGGTATTTTTGCATTTACACACCGCACATTCCTACCACTAATCTATTATCATATTCAAATAAGACGTCTAATTATAAGATAATTTTCATCGAATACATTACCGGCGGAAATGTATAATAACAGAGATAGCACATCCAAAATTTTATCTATTTTCTTCCATTAATCGCCTGCCTCACCTCCAACACTGCATGTCTCCTGCGCCTCCTTCATAAATCATCACACGCATGCGTTCCCGTACACGTCACGCGGCCAATCAAAAACGTTTGTGCAACCAATTAAAATGATGTTTGGTTTAATTCACAGTATATTTGGCTCAATCTCATATTTTGAAATTCAAGTTCAGTTCCGACCATGGAAGTCTGCGATGCGTGTCACTTAAATTATATGGAGCTGATTGCGAGTTTTTGGGAAAAAAGCGAAGAAACTATAACATTTTTTGATCACATGGTGTTCTTCCAACCTCAGTAAAGTGTACTAAGAGCAAGACAATGTAAATATCGCGAAGACCAACATATGTGGCGTTGTGTAAGAATCTCAGAATCCAACGACGAAAAAGAACCAAGCCAATAAGGTAAGAAATAGGTGATTCCATCATATGGCAAGAGTCAGTTAGGTTAGGTTAGGTTTGGTTTTCTAGTGTTTTTGGTGTACTTGGCCATGATTTTTTTTTTCAGAAAACGTTCATCGGAAAAAAAATAGATAAAAAACCCGGCTAATTTCTGCCAGAAATGAAGGTCATATTCGGTCTAAACACTCACAAATACACTAGAAAAATATAATTTTGACTTTCTAACAGAGTGCGGTGTGAAGGTGCAAATTTACCAAGCAATCTCCCAGAAATGGCTCCTTCCCACGTGTTTGTCATCTACACTATCACCTGTTGTAAACTATTACTGTACTATACCTGCTGTTCCCTGTTCCAATATTTTGCAGAACTAAATACTACGGAAATGACCCTAATAAAGAAATTTCCAGAAATACCTTGGTTTCATGCTGTTAAAAAAAAAACCCTATACATTGCACAATGAACTATTGAGTTACAATTCCTTCCCAGTTAGAATATAACAAAAATTTACATCTATGAGAACTAATAAATATAAAATTTCATGCAAAAAGTAAAGTAAACTATTATAAAAACGCCTGCAACAAAATAAAATAAATAATCCAAGGGTAAGATTCGATTTGTTGATGTTATCATGTAATCAATGGCCAATGTTGACAAGTTAATACCTGGACCTACTGCCCTCGCCACCTGCCTGGTCACTGTTACCAATAATGTATTAAAGTTATATAACCCTCATTCATTATACATAACATGTGGGTGCATATGAGGGTAATAGTTCCCCAGTACTGTGTCCTTGGCCCAAATTTTTGACAGGACACCGGACTCCATTGCCTGATAACAAATGCCTAACGGGAACTCCTCCTCTACTCGCCTCCTCTATTTATCCACCTAGCGGAAATTAAACAAAATGTCTCCATAACAATACACGACAAAACATTTACAGTCCAAGAGGGACAACCATTGGGCATTCAAAACCCTTTATGTGTTAGTTAACTTACAATTCCTTGACGAGCATTTCGGCTGGAGGTGTTCACACATGGGGTGCTCCTGACACTGGTTCTTACGTCACGGGAGGACAACATTCACCCCTAGGATGACTCACTCCATTTACTTTAATATAACTTATCTGGTATATAGTTGCCATGTAATCTGCTGCGCCATCTATATATCATCATCCTAACAACTCTGACCATAGAAAATATTAAAATGGAAGACTTTATTAATATTATTATTTTGGTTATCCCCCATTTAATACACATACTATGATGGACAACGGAAAGGATAATAACATGGCAGGGAACAAACTTCTCCTCCACCATATTCCGAGTGGTTTTAACGTCATTAATTTAGTTTGCTCTAAGTTACACTGCAGACCTCACTATTATTTTTCATATACTATTTGCAGAATGCAGTCCCTGCCGTACACCATTTGACGGCTCTCTTAGGCAGAAGCTGTCGGTAGACGGGAGCGCTATGTGCACTGCCCTTTGATCATAATTAATTACTAAAAAATCACAAGAACACTCGCTAATTTTCTTCTGATTCTCTGATTTCCTCTTTCATTAATAAGACAACTATACAGGTATATATAACATCCACCAATAAAGTTGAGTGGTTAGTACTATTAGATTAATCAAAATTGTCTTGTGTGTTTATTGTATTAGTTAAAATTTAAATGCTAATGAATGAATTAATTTTATTCTGCCTTCGACTGCAGCTAAATCATATCCCAAACGGAACCCCAATGCAATTTTAACCTGGGAAGGCAACCAGTGACTCATTATTTAATAAACCATTAACAGCTTTCTTGGGCTGTGGTTGACTCGATCATTGTTTCTATACCTGCACTAAAATTGTGCAATGTGAACTTGTATGTCGATATTTACTGAAGATCTATTTATTATAAATTAACGTCCAGAACAGAGCCGTGCTATCCGAGGGTTAAAAACTGGTGCTATATACAGCCCTGACCCGAACCAGGAGCAGCGCCATCTATTTTTGGGATAGTTAGCTCACTCCCACATCCGCCAGGGTGTACCAACTGTTACTGGCTCGTCTCCGCCTCGTATTATTTCAACAACAAACACCTGAATATTTCCAGGCGTCGAACAGCTGATAGAAACCAATAAATAGTCATTACATAAATCGTAACATTGATCACCGTGTTACATATATTTTAATTCAGAAAAATAAACGCACTTTCCTAAAAAACATTTTATAGTATTTCACACAAATTTTCCAAATTAAAATGGTGTTAATTGTCTTCTAGGTGGATCGATTTTATCCGTTGGGGGAGGTGGTGAAAAAGTGAGGGAAGGGAATGCAATACAGCCTAGTTAAATAATGCACTTCGACAAAGCTGCAAGATATTAGATTACATTTTTGTCTGAAGGTTATTTGGATTGAGCATTTCATAATAATAACAGCTTTCATTATTCCATTTTAACATTATTTAACATAGAATTTCGTATCATTGTGGAATTATAGTTAATCATTGTGTACATGATCATGGGAGTTATAAAGGATCGCTTAACTGGTTTAAGATGCTCAATTCTATATAAACAAACTTGCAAATTTACTCATGTCTACAACATGCATTTATTTTTACTGAGAATACTGAATAAAGGCATCAGTACTAGAGGGAACCTTGTTACATAAATTTGATTATATTACCTGTACTATTTCAAAAATAAAATGTAACAGCTTCGAGAAGTATGGGTATATATATTCCTTATTTATCCTTCTCACCACTGATCGGGTAATTAACTTTTATCAAGTTAATTAATTACGCCTCACTGGCGACAGAATCGTCGAAAGACATGCGGCCTATTACAAACATGAGCAAAAGGTTGGGGGGTTTTTGGGATGTTTGGTTCTCACTCAGGATGGGATGGAGAAAGGAAACTCACGAGGTGCTCTCATGTATACATGTTGTATTGGATGTACAATGCAGCTTGGTGCTGGGAAGGCAGCATGGTTACAAGCGTGATGTAGAGAGAGCTGATTGGTGAGGGTGCTCAGAGGAGGACAGCTTGTGGGTCGCCATACTCGCCGGCGGGAGCGAGGACCGCCAGACAGGCGGAGGAGGAGGTGTTGCTGGCTGGTTGGTGTAGGTAGAAAAGAGAGAGATCACCACGAGGTCAGGTCTTAAATAGCGGGGGTTGGCGTGGCTTAGTACTTAACCCCCGCTCCGTGGGCGAAGCTGGTTGACCTAGACCATGAGGCATACACTGGGGAATTCGCGGGGTCGGCTATTCAGCGACAAACAGCGTTTATAGGGGAGAAATCCACTACAATACTCCCTCCTTCCGTCCAGGTGGTGTAGGAGACTTGTTGTCTGCAGGGTTGCATAGCACATGTGAGGCAGAACGGGCGGTGCATGCCTCATGTGAGACAAAGGCGATGGCGTGGATGAGCCCGTCGCTGGAGACAACTGTCTAGATACACAATATCTGTGGGAGAAGAGAGGGAGAAAAAGGGTGTGTGGAGGCGATGAATGTTGTGCTTCCCTCACGGCAGGTACAGAGTCGTCAGATGCGCCTGCTGGGGTGTGTGGGCCTGGGTCAGGAGCAGGGGCTGCGTCAGCAGAAGAGGATGAGGGCTCGTGACAGCAGCTGGGTCCACGACAGCAGCAGGGTGCAGGACATTAGCAGGGAGTACCTGAGGGAGAAAAGAGGGGAGTGTGGGTCCACACTCAGAAGCAGGGGCCGCGTCGGGAGAAGCAGCAGGGGGTACTGCTGGGCCGGGGGCTGCGTCTGAGGCAGGACGGGTGTGCTGGGGTTGGTAGGACTTGGTGCTTGGGGCAGGAAGAGGAGCTGGTGTCTGCTTAGAGAAGCAGTGCTGCTCTAGGGTGTCTAACCTGCGGTGTAGAGACAGTAGTTGTAGAGCCGATGAGAGTTGCTTCTGTGTGGATAAGCCAGTCTTCCATGCTGCTTGAAGGCTGGGAGCGTGATCAGTTTCTCCTCCATCCAGTGTGAGTGCGAATCTCCAGGAGTCACCATTTGTTTCTCCTCCATCCTGTGTGAGTGCGAATCTCAAGGAGTCACCATTTGTGGAGGTATGGGATGTTTGGTGTTCACTGAAGATGGGATGGAGAAAGGAAACTCACAATGTGCTCTCTGTATACATGTTGTATTGGATGTACAATGCAGCTTGGTGCTGGGAAGGCAGCATGGTTACAAGCGTGATGTAGAGAGAGCTGGTTGGTGAGGACGCTCAGAGAAGGACAGCTTGTGGGTCGCCATGCTCGCTGGCGGGAGCGAGGACCGCCAGGCAGGCGGAGGAGGTGTTGCTGGCTGGTTGGTGTAGGTAGAAAAGAGAGATATCACCACGAGGTCAGGTTTTAAATAGCGGGGGTTGGCGTGGCTTAGTAGTTGACCCGCGCTCCGTGGGCGGGGCTGGTTGACCTAGACCATGAGGCATACACTGAGGAATTCGTGGGGTCGGCTATTCAGCGACAAACAGCGTTTGTAGGGGAGAAATCCACTACAAGGTCCCCAGTGATTGGAAAATGGCATATGTGAGTCCTATTTTCAAGAAAGTGATCGTCACTCCAGCGCTCATTGGATGAGAGAAGACCAGATAGCTAAACTAGTTATCAAAAATAATGCTCTCAGGACCATGCTCGAAGCATCCATGTGGGCCAGAATTTGCAATTTGCAAATGAAAACTGAACTACCACCCCTGGCAGTACGAGTCAAGCAGGTGACAGCCGGTCTCCGCTCCAAAATCTGTAGATCAGATAAGCCCACAGCTGCCAAAACGCGAATCAGTGCCTCCCTCCACCTCGACCACAGAGTGCGAGGGGCCACTTAGTCGCACGAGGTAAGCGAGGTCATTGGGCTCCTGCAAGCAGAAACACACGTCAAGAACAACCAAGACATACGAAACAGGGCTTATGTAGTTCCACCACCATGGAGCCCTCCACCAGCCACATTCAAAATCACCAAACTAGGTGATAGCAAAGCCAACCTCCAGAAGGAGGACCTCAAAAGAATAACTCAGGAAGCCATAGCCACCGAGACACTGGCTGATGCAGCATCATACTTCACAGACGTCTCGGTGGACCCAAAACATCATAGATCCGGAGCGGCCTTCTACACCCAAGGTCAGACCCTCCGATGGAGACTTTCTAATGACTGCTCCACCCTAAAAACAGAGTTGGTAGCAATCTCAAAGGCCCTACAACACGATGCAACACTATGTGGGTTTCGTGATGTTGAATCGCACATAGGATGGATGTGAGAAGGGAAACTCAGCTATGGCGTTTTATCTATACTGTATAAATATATTATATACAAAACAGTCTGGTGCTGGGAAGTTGCTGTGCAGGAGCTTCTCTAGAGGAGGTGTTGTGTGTTGCAGAGCTCTTGGTAGAATGGACTTAACGTACATACATAAAAGCTAGTGACAGGGGGGGGGGAAAGAGGTTCAGGGGAAGGATAAAGGGAGGATAGAAGTGAATTTTAGAAGGAGAGAATAGGTGCAGTGGCTAAACACCGCTTGCGTGAGGGGGTAGGCAATGTGCCCTGATGGTGTAACAATCACAATCAGGACGAGGCAGAGGGAGGGCGGGAGCAGGACCGGGCAGGCAAAGGGCCAACGTTGGTGCTCTGGTTGTCGTCTTAGCTCAGGCAGTGTTGGCAAAGCGGAGGAAGAACAGCCCCGCCACGGCAGCGGCCCAAGCCGAGAAGTGCAGGTGGACGGACGCACAGGCACACACGGTCAAAGTAACAGGGAAGGTGAAAATGGAAATGTAGCTAGTCGTAGGGTTGTTTGGAGAAAGATGAAGGTAAAGTTGTAGTGGATTTCTCCCCTACAAACGCTGTTTGTCGCTGAGTAGCCGACCCAGCGAATTCCCCAGTGTATGCCTCGTGGTCTGGGTCAACCAGCGCCGCCATACATCACGGAGGTCAACTATTAAGCCACGCCTACCTCCGCTATTTAAGACCTGACCTTTTTTCTACCTACACCAACCAGCAAGCAACACCTCCTCCTCCTCCTCCGTTGCCTGGGGGCCCTCGCTCCCGCCGGCGAGCATGGCGACCCACAAGCTGGTCCTCCTCTGAGCACCCTCACCAACCAGCTCTCTCTCTTCTTCTAGCTACAGCCGCAGCAAGCAACACCACCTGCTCCGCCGCTGCCTGGCGGCCCTCGCTCCCGCCGGCGAGCATGGCGACCCACAAGCTGGTCCTCCTCTGAGCACCCTCACCAACCAGCTCTCTCTACATCACGCTTGTAACCACGCTGCCACTTCCCAGCACCAAGCTGCATTGTACATCCAATACAATATGTATACAGTGAGCACATTGTGAGTTTCCTTTCTCCATCCCATCCTGAGTGTGAACCGAAACATCCCATACCCCACAAAGTCTTTGAGCTATGTCAAAGAGGAACAGAGCGAGTTGGAGGAAGGGTTTTGAATCTGAGCTTGAAATGTCAAAGTATTCGTAGTAAGGAAGGATGAGCGTATCATAGGAGAGTTTTTAGTAGTAGCAGGAGACAGATTTGAGCTTTTCTGTCAAATTTTGAACGGAGATGAGAATGAAATATAGGTTGGTTGGTTTCAGTCTTGAGTTAGGTCGATTTTATTGAGAGTGGCTGTCACAGAGGTTGGGTATGTTTGATTTGGTTCTGGAGAGTTGATGTATTTAGGTAAGGCTTTGTCTGGGTGGGGGAGGGGGGGGTTGTGTTTGGAGATTGGTTGTGGGGGGAAGTTTGTATTTGGGGATTGGGGTGGGGTGGTATGTTGATTTGTGCTGAATTAGGATTGCTTAAGGGGGGTTGTTGTGTGTGTGTGTGTGTGTGTGTCAAATAGTAAGGGGTGAAGGGAAGGGGAGGATAATTGTTAGTAAGGTCAGGTATGGTGAGTTGTTGGGAGGATTTTTTTTGGGGAGGAGGGGGGCTTTGGAGGTCGTTAGGTTGATTTATAGTATGGTAGGATTTCTCAGGGGTGATATGATTTGTGTGGTTAATGAATAGTTGTATTGAGTTAAATGTACATTTTTTTTTTTCATAAAGGGGGTGGAAGGGGGTTGATAGAAAGGTCGGGTATATTAAGTTTTTGTTTTGGGAGGATTGTAGGAGTTGATTAGTGGTTGGATAAGTTGAGTTAATTTTTTTTTGGGGGGGGGGAGGGATTGTGAGTAAGATTGGGTGGGTTAAGTTTTTGTTTTGGGAGGATTGTAGGTTTTATTAGTGGTTGGCAGAGTTGGGTTATTATTGCTTTCTTTCTTTTTCCTTTTGGCTTGTAAAGGTCTTCTGCAATTTGCGTGGAGGGCTTTTGCAGGTATTGTGCATTCCTGGTCCCATTCTTTGAGGGAGAGGGTTTGTGTACAGGTTGTAGTGGATTTCTCCCCTACAAACGCTGTTTGTCGCTGAGTAGCCGACCCCACCAATTCCCCAGTGTATGCTTCGTGGTCTAGGTCAACCAGCGCTGCCATACATCACGGAGCGGGGGTCAACTACTAAGCCACGCCAACCCCCGCTATTTAAGACCTGACCTCGTGGTGACCTGCCTCTTTTTCTACCTACAGCCGCAGCCAGCAACACCTCCTCCTCCGCCGCTGCCTGGCGGCCTTCGCTCCTCCTCCGCCTGCCTGGCGGTCCTCTCTCCCGCCGGCGAGCATGGCGACCCACAAGCTGGTCCTCTGAGCACCCTCACCAACCAGCTCTCTCTACATCACGCTTGTAACCACGCTGCCTTCCCAGCACCAAGCTGCATTGTACATCCAATACAACATGTATACAGAGAGCACATTGTAAGTTTCCTTTCTCCATTCCATCCTGAGTATGAATCAAATATCCTGAACCCCACAAATGGTGACTCCCGGAGATTCGCACTCACACAGGATGGAGGAGAAACTGATCACACTCCCAGTCTTCAAGCAGCATGGAAGACTGGCTTATCCACACAGAAGCAGCTCTCATCGTCTCTACAACTACTGTCTCTACACCACAGGTTAGACACCCTAGAGCAGCTCTGCTACTCTAAGCAGACACCAGCTCCTCTTCCTGCCCCAAGCACCACGTCCTACCGACCCCAGCACACCCGTCCTGCCTCAGACGCCGACCCCGGCCCAGCAGTAACCCCTGCCGCCCCTGACGCGGCCTCTGTTCCTAAGTGCGGACCCACACACCCCTCTTTTCTCCCTCAGGTACTCCCTGCTAAGGTCCTGCACCCTGCTTCTGTCGTGGACCCAGCTGCTGTCACGAGCCCTCATCCGCTTCTGCTGACGCAGCCCCTGCTCCTGACCCAGGCCCACACACCCCAGCAGGCGCATCTGACGACTCTGTACCTGCCGTGAGGGAAGCACAACATTCATCGCCTCCACACACCCTTATTCTCCCTCTCTTCTCCCACAGATAGTGTGTATATAGACAGTTGTATCCAGCGACCGGCTCATCCACGCCATCGCCGTTGTCTCACATGAGGCATGCACCGCCCGTTCTGCCTCACATGTGCTAAGCAACCCTACAGACAACAAGTCTCCTACACCGCCTGGAGGGAAAGGGGAGTATTGTAGTGGATTTCTCCCCTACAAACGCTGTTTGTCGCTGAGTAGCCGACCCCACCAATTCCCCACTGTATGCTTCGTGGTCTAGGTCAACCAGCGCGGCCATACATCACGGAGCGGGGGTCAACTACTAAGCCACGCCAACCCCCGCTATTTAAGACCTGACCTCGTGGTGACCTGCCTCTTTTTCTACCTACAGCCGCAGCCAGCAACACCTCCTCCTCCGCCGCTGCCTGGCGGCCTTCGCTCCTCCTCCGCCTGCCTGGCGGTCCTCTCTCCCGCCGGCGAGCATGGCGACCCACAAGCTGGTCCTCTGAGCACCCTCACCAACCAGCTCTCTCTACATCACGCTTGTAACCACGCTGCCTTTCCAGCACCAAGCTGCATTGTACATCCAATACAACATGTATACAGAGAGCACATTTGAGTTTCCTTTCTCCATTCCATCCTGAGTGTGAATCAAATATCCTGAACCCCACAAGGTACTATGCACCCCTCCCCGACCATATTGGCTGAGGGAGGCGTCCATGTCAACAGTGTTGGTAACATTCTTTGAGGGAGAGAGGACTTCACGGCGAGGCTGGGAGCTTATATACACGTCCACCGTAAGTAAGCGTCGCTGGTGGCTGACCCTCCCCCCGCGAATTCAGACGACTAGATTTGGCAGAGAAACACGCAGGGTGGCTGCACCCCGCCACGAGTCTAGACGGCTAGGCTTGTCAGAGAAACTTCGTCGCGGGATTGGCTCCTCCCTTCTCTGCAATAAGTCCTGCAGGAGCTTCCTGTGCTGTTCCCTCTGCATTACCGTGCGATCTGGGTGAATGAAAACACTCCAAAATGCCTCGCTCTTTGCTAAGTTTTTTGCATGCCGAATAACCTCTCATTTTTCCTCCTCACTCACTAGTGTGATCCTGAGGGGGCGAGGCTTGTCCCCCTGCTTTTGTCCCAGCCTCCTCACATCCTGAGGGGTTGATGGCATCTTCAGAACCTCTGTACAAATATTCTTAAACTGCATCTTATCGTGTGTTATCTTACTCTCGGTTCCCTCCGCCTGGCTCTCAGGGACTCCAAAAACTATTACATTGTTCCTGCGCTGGAGACGTTCCCGTTGTTCCTCCTCTCCCCTAACAGTAGCTCCGTTAATTTTACTTTCTTCGACACACTTCTTTAGAGTCCCTAGCTGCTGTAGAACCTGTTCTTATCCTGCATTACTCTCCGCCACCTCCCGTGGCCCTGCTAATACGTCAGCATAACTCCTCTTAGCAACCACCTCCATTCTGTCGGCTACTTCCTCAGTCTTATCAAGGATCTCTTTCCCAATTTGTTCTAGTTTGGCAACCAGCAAGGCTCCAGCTTCATCTAGTTTCGTCTCTCGGAAGCTCGTTCCCCTATGGCTAGCAATCCCCTCATTCACCTTGACTACACAGTCAGGGCAATACCAGCAACAGCCTTCATGCTTTACGGCCTGTATCGTCCATATCCGCCGTCCCCCTACAGTAATCACATATCATACTCATGGTTGTTGTTGTTTTTTTGGGGGGCGGTGTAGACTGTGTATAGATCTACTTATTTAAAAATAAAGAGGAAAAAAAGAACAGTACTTAGCTGCCCTCTGCTCTGGCTTTAAACCTGCCCTGTTGCCTTTAGAGGCGTCTTCTGTTTCCTTTTCAGTTCACTTCGGCGTTTGTCAGTATTTATGTGCTATCTCTGTGTACACTGCATTTTGCTATGAATAACGGATTTTATACACCCACTCAGTCCTTTAGAATCACAGAAAAATAAAATAAAACTTTCTTTGGGGCGGTAATAGAATGCCTTTAAGGATAACCAAGCTTGTTGATTTCATTTATTTTTATTTTTAACTAGTATTTCCTTATACTTTCTTTTCCTGTTCTCATCGACGACTATATCTCTTTGTGCTATCACTGTGTACACTGTATCTCCCTGTGAATGGTGTATTGTAGGCACAGTTTCAGTCCATGAGAAAGCACACAAACAAAATAAAATTTAAAGTCTCTGTGGCACCTGTAACACGACTTGGTTTCAGCTGGCAGTGGTGCCTTTCCATCTTGCTTGCCAGTTTGCATTCACTTTAAGTTATTTACAACCTCTTCCGCGGCCACTGATGACACTATGAACTGATTTAACTAAAGGCACAGTACTACACTCCCTGGTTGGCCTTTATTACAGCCGTGACCACAACTCCGTAAAAATATAAAATAAAAGTTTGTCATATGACAATGATTTTGTGGTTGTAGGCTTCTTGACCTGGGCTGTGTCTCCAACTCGGTAGAGATTGAGTTTTCAAAAATAAAATCGCGTCTAGCATTAAAAATCCTACATCGATTTACACTTTCACATCACTAAGACGATCTTGATGATCTTATGTAGTCACTGTCCAATTTCTGCCGCTCAACAACGAAGGCCGAATGCCGAACACGCTTTGTTAGAGACGTAACATGACCCGCCCGCCCGCCCATCATACCCGTTACAAGAGAACCTCACTTGATTTGGTTGGTAGCTACAAATGCGATACTGTACTGAAATGAGTAAAAGCAGCCAAAATATCATATATGAAATTCGTCTTATTTTTGTCAGAACTCACCATTAGGAAAAAAAAATCGAATTATTTAATATACTATAGGAATAGCTGTGTTTGTGGGTGTGTGTGTGTGTTTGCTCTGGGCAGCCGAAACAGCACAATTGTTTTTCATCAAACTAGGTGGAAAAATCGCAAAAAATTCGTAGAATGGAACACACCTGGTCTCATGTCGATGGTTTCTTTTGGAAGGCATTAATTAACCATTTTGTCGCTGCACGCTGCCAGCCGGACAGCGGTTGCGTGCTAGCCAAGCATGAGCGTTCAAACTTTCACCGGGCACGAAGGGCCCACGTTCACTTGTGTCCACTATAAATTGACCCACGTGCCAATTCCTTGCCATTAAACACCACACTGCATGTGATCATGGAGTCTAATCCATGCCAGGTTTTCCCAAAAAATTCCATACCCTTCTCTATGATCGCAAGCTGTGTGCGGTGATTAATGGTACGAAATCGTCATGTGTACCCTTGACAAGTGGGGTACCACAAGACCACAAGGCAGTGTATTTGGCCCACTGTTATTTGGTGGCTTCATAAATGGCATGCCAGAAGCTATACACTCCTTCATACGAATGTGTGCAGACAATGCCAAGTTATTTAGGGAAATTGAGAACCAAGAAGACTGTGAAGAGCTGCAGAGAACTCTCTGAGCTTCAAGAATGGTCGAAGAAATGGCTGCTAAGATTAAATTTCACAAAGTATAAGGGGGGTGCTGGTGGTAGAGTGGTACCGCTCTTGCCTTCGCAAGCAAGATGTCACGGGTTCGATTCCCGGGCCGGTGAAAGTTGTTTGGACATACTTCCTAGCCCCCATTAGTCCCTGTTCACCTAGCAGTAAAGTAGGTACCTCTTGTAAATCGAAAGTTGCGAATTCGTATTCAGGGACAAGTTGTTGGAGCTCCAATAACTTGATGACATAAACCATTGACTCTTCAGGCTTTACCCTTAACTCATGAGACATGGCAAGCATGACCTAGCATGCTTCCCTGTTGGGCACTGTAAACGCTTCTATGCTTCACCTTACACAAAGATGTAGTGGGTGCCCAATATCAATATATATATATATATATATATATATATATATATATATATGAGGCTGCACCTGGGATGATATACCAGCTGTAAGGAGGCGTATCATATGTCCCAACAAGATGAAGAAACTGCATAAATTGAGACAATGCAAAAAGGACCTGGGTGTGTATGTTGACAATGAACTGTAGTTCTCGGGTCAGTGAGGTGAATCAAACAATTAAATTATTAGGTCTTATAAGGTGATTCAGATATCTAGATGGTCCGTCCCTCGTAACGATCTTCAAGAGTGAGGTACTTCACCATCTGAAGTACTGTCATCCTGTCTGGTCCCCAAGATATCCTTGGGACTATCAGTTGATTGAAAATGTCCACAGGAGGGCCACCAGACTGGTGCCTGCACTTTGGCACCTCAGTTGCCCTGAGAGATTAGAGCACCTGCAATTGCCTAACATATACTACAGACAGGCAAGGGTGACCGAATTGAGGTGTACAGGTACTCCTCGACTTTACAACCCGGACATATGACTGCCGTGGTCTTATAATATATTTTTCAAATTACGTATTTTCAAGTCCTGGCGTTAGTGATCGCGCTGTGTACTGACAAATTTTTCGTTTGTAATTCCTTTAAAATGGCTGGCAAGCGTAAAAGTGAGAGTACTCGTGGTGCCGAGAAGAAAACGAGACACCCATTTTAGAATTCGACTTACGACCTGGTCGTTGGGATGAACCCCGTTGTAAGTCGAGGAGAGACTTATAAGCATCTCAAAGGGCATCTCAGTCGAGTGTCCATACCCGGAGCTGGCGGACACTTGCCTCACACAGGTCACATCCTGACCACCGAAGGGTCAAGACGTACCTGGCGCTCCTCTCAGAGCAGCCAGGTCAACTGTTATGTTGGCCCATACCAACTCCCTCCCCTGAACCCTCCTCCCCACCGGAATATCAACATGTTCTCGCCAGAAGTTACTATTTCATTTAGGAAAGGAATGGAACCAGTGTTAAACAGAGGTGAACAGTGGTGAACAGTGCTTAAGTCAGTGAGAACAACTCAACAGTAACAGTGGTACCCAAGTTGACCTTCACACAGTGAGGTCCCAGGTACCCAGTGATAACGGCCCGTGAGACCCAACAACCAGCGATGTGTTAATCCGTCTACGATAGGAAGGCCTGGAACCACACCTCACTCATATAACACCATCTGTGAGGGAATTACTCCACCACGTGAGGCCCCTCATAACACCATATGTGAAGGAGTTACTACACCACGTGATGCCCCTCATAACACCATCTGTGAGGGTATTACTACACCACGTGAGGCCCCTCATAACACCATCTGTGAGGGAATTACTACACCACGTGAGGCCCCTCATAACACCATCTGTGAGAGAATTACTACACCATGTGAGGCCCCTCATAACACCATCTGTGAGGGAATTACTACACCATGTGAGGCCCCTCATAACACCATCTGTGAGGGAATTACTACACCACGTGAGGCCCCTCATAGCACCATCTGTGAGGGAATTACTACACCATGTGAGGCCCCTCATAACACCATCTGTGAGGGAATTACTACACCATGTGAGGCCCCTCATAACACCATCTGTGAGGGAATTACTACACCACGTGAGGTCCCTCATAACACCATCTGTGAGGGAATTACTACACCATGTGAGGCCCCTCATAACACCATCTGTGAGGGAATTACTACACCACGTGAGGCCCCTCATAACAACATCTGTGAGGGAACTACTACACCACGTGAGGTCCCTCCTAACACCATCTGGGAGGGAGTTACTACACTACGTGTTTGCTGTTCAACACCTACAATAATCTGTATGTTCACTGTATGTTCCTTTACCTTTCTCTAATGAAGGCTTTTGTTAAACCACCAATGTATGTAATAAGTCATTTATGTCCAATGTATATTTTCAGCCTTCGGGCTGCAGAACTTTTTCAATAAACCGTCAATTATTATTATTATTATTATTAAGCTGCAAATCCATAATTACTTGTGGTGTGGATGGAAGATCAGATACAAAAGCGTGTACCCTTAAGCCTTCTGACCTTACAGGCTAAGGCAAGAAGCCTTTTCGAAAGCTTGAAAGAGCAGGCAGGAGATGAGTGAGACCAAAACTTTACAGCAAGTCATGGATGGTTCCAAAGGTTTAAGAACCGTTACAGTTTGCACAGTGTAAAGGTGAGTGGAGAGGCAGCAAGTTCTGATGTGAGTGCTGCCGAAGCTTTTAAGGAGGAGGAAGATCGTGTCATAATGGAGGGAAATTATTTGCCTAAGCAAATATTTAATGTAGATGAAACTGGCATATTCTGGAAGCGCATGCCAGAACGGACATACATCCACAAAGAGGAGAAAACCATGCCGGGGTTCAAGGCATTCAAGGACCGAATCACACTTCTGTATGGGGGGGAATGTAGCTGGTTTCAAGATAAAGCCCTTCATGATATATCATTCAGAGAACCCCAGGGCTTTTAAAAATGTCAGTAAGCACACACTGCCAGTGTTTTATTGCAGTAATAAGAAAGCATGGATGACCCTAGTACTGTTTGAGAATTGGTTCCTAAGTTGTTTCATTCCATGAGCCAAGGAGTATTGTATGCAACAAGGGATTGCGTTCAAGAATTTATTAATTTTGGATAATGCTCAGGGACTCCCACCACACCTGGACAACCTGCACCCTAATGTTAAGGTAGTCTATATTCCACCTAACACTACCTCTATCATCCAACCCATGGATCAAGGTGCTATTGCTGCTTTTAAAGAGTATTATTTACGTACAACCTTCGTTCAGGCTGTTGCTGCTACTGAAGGTGAGAAAACACTCAGAGAGTTTTGGAAGGACTACAACATTTTGCAATGTACAAAGAACATAGCTGCAGCATGGGATGAGGTTACAGGTCAGTGCATGAATGGAATATGGAAGAACGTCCTGAAAAGATATGTGAACAGTTTCAAAGGATTTAATGAAGATGAAGCAATTTCTGAGATTAGTAACAAGATAGTGAAGTTGGGTAAACAGCTGGAGTTAGAAATTGATAATGAAGATGTTGAGCAGTTGGTGGAAAGTGTAGCAGAAGAGCTATGTAACGAGGATCTTATTTAACTGACTGGATGCACAGAAAATTGCAGAGGAAGAAGAGAGTAAAAATGTAGAAGAACCTGCATGCCCCCAAAAAATTTTCAACAAAACAAATGGCAGAGGCATTTGCTACTATTAATAAGGGGATGCAAATGTTTGACAAAATGGATAAAAATGTTGAGCGTTTTGCAAAAGTTGACAGACTGATCCAAGACGCACTTGCTTGCTACAGGGAGATTTACAATGAAAAGAAAAGACAAACTGTGCAGTCTAAATTGGACATATTTTTTTAGAAGTCCCCCACTGCTGCCTCTTCACTCCCTTAAGATGATCCAATACCTTCAACAAGCAAGTATCCCCTGTATGTTAGCCTGTCTGAAGAAAGCGGCATTGATGACCCACCCAGCCCTGTCTCCTCCTCTGCTTCATCCAATTAATGTATCATCCAATTAATGTAGTCTCCATGTTAAATAAAAAAATTATTGGGGCCCCGTGTGCTTTCAGCTGACTACATTATAGGTAAGTGCACAGTAACTCTTGATTCATTTTTCATTATTGATTACTTTTACTGTACTGTAGTTCATTTTAGATTTTCTATGTTTTTTTTTTTTGCATTTTGACTTACAACCTGGACTTGGGTTCCTAACCCCGTCGTAAGTCGGGGACTGCCTGTACTTAAGTTGGTATGATACAGATTTTTAGGCCCACATACACACTATAAATATCTTTACACATAGATTACAAAAACAGTATATAGTATATAGTAATAATAACTCTATCCAATATGATCCCTTATATACGAGGTGTGATCCAAAAGTTCCTGGACTGGCTTCATAAAATCTTTATTTTTCAAGATATTACGGTGAAACTTTAGTCACCCTTAAAATATTCTTCACAGGCCTCAATGCAGTGCTGAATCCCCTCCTCCCACTTCTGGAAGCAGATCTGGAAGTCCTTGTTGGTGAGGCTGGAGAACATCTTCTGTGATGTGTCCTGGATCTCCATTCTGTCCATGATCATCTTCCTCTTGAAGTTCAACTTGAACTTTGGAAACAGCATGGCATCCCAGTGGTCCCCCACCCTCTATACTCTCCAGATCTGGTCCCCTGTGACTTCTGGCTGTTTCCAAAGTTCAAGATGAACCTCAAGGGGAAGAAGTTCATAGACAGAATGGAAATCCAGGACACATCACAGAAGATGTTCTCCAGCCTCACCAACAAGGACTTCCAGATCTGCTTCCAGAAGTGGGAGGAGGGGATTCAGCACTGCATTGAGGCCTGTGAAGAATATTTTAAGGGTGACTAAAGTTTCACCGTAATATCTTGAAAAATAAAGATTTTATGAAGCCAGTCCGGGAACTTTTGGATCACACCTCATATACTATATAAAAAACATGCCTTGTACATTACAATTTCATTGACTTTTAAGACAGGAAAATTTCAAGAACTTGGTGTCAATTTCCAGGACTATACAGTATATATATTATCAGTTAAGCACAGTTAAGCACTTCTACATGAATTGGAAAGGACAGTTTGAAAGACTAATGAAAATCAAAGTAATTCACCTATTTAATTAAAAAATAAAAAATAACTTATTCGTAGAATTCACATCTAAACACTTCTAAAATGCTGGAATCACAATGGAATGAAAAGCAAAATTCTCTCTATACAAAAGCAGCAAGGTTGTGTAGAATGAAAGAGGCATAGATTCTAAGATTAAATACTGTACCCACAAAACACTTGTATAAATCTTCCACTGTCGGATGAGGACTTAAATAGTACATCCCTTGTGACTTTTTTCCTTCTTGCATTTCCTCTCCCACTACATATAACACAAGGTGGATGGAATCAAGAACAACATAGTCTCTCCCTCAATCTGTTATATACAGTACGGGTATAGTATATTCTTTCTAAATGCCAAGGAAGAACACATCTGGTAGGGCAATTATATAGACTAAATGACATCAAATGAGGACAGATTCCATGTTGAGCTCTTGAATCTAGCCACCCTATGGTAGAGTTGAAAAGGGCTTGCAGTAAAGAGGGGAAAATACTCACTTTAGAAATGAATGAATAAAAGTAATTTTCCACAATACAGTAATACAGGTACAGTACTTGGAAAGTGAAACAATTTTTTTTAAGAGATTATATTTATGCTGTTACAATATTTGCATCTACTCTAAATAAATTAATTACACTGCAATCTGTTCCAAGAACACTTACACTCATAAAAACAGTATCTGACTAGTCACAAATTAACCACCCAGATATGGAGAAACAACACCAGTAAAAATAACAGGACATGTAATTAGAGAAAATAATCTTACAGTAAATCTAGTTTGAATGAAAATTTTGTCATCCAAGGAGGTAGATCAAAATACCAACAAAAATATTTCGGAGAGGATACTGTGAAGGTGTGGATGGTTTTATCTTAAGTGTAAAAGCTTGCCTCCCTGCAAGACAATGATCTGCTGTAATCAAGGAATGAAAGTATGGAGAAAAAGGATCAATGTTTGGGTTTTATTTAAACATTTGCTACAAGAGACAAAGATGAGGTGGTTATTCAAGAAAATATGAGTACTGTGCACAATTCTATCATTACGAGTTTGAAAGCACTGTGAAAGCTTGTCTCCCTGCAAGATGTCTACCTGTAATCATGGAATTTTAGTAAGGAAAACAAGAAAAATACTCATATTTAAAGATTTGCAACATGAGGTAAAGATAAAGTGGTTAGTCAAAAGAGTAAAAAAAAAAAAGTATACAGTACAGCATTCCTGTCTTGTTAAGGGGTTGAGCAAATGACAAGGAGCACCATCAACTGAAGAATGTAATAGTGTTCAATTCAATCCTCACCACAGTATACAGTATCACTTACCGATACACAACGTGCACAGAAATCACAACTCAGAGAGATTTGGCTTTAATCCTAGGGGCCAGGTAATATTGGTAAGTTATTAATGAATGGTTGTAGGTCAAAAGGGCACCAGTTCTAATAGGTCTAAATCTTACCGAACCATTGGGATTGGAATCAATTAGAGTAAAGAAAACTGACCCAATCCCAATTGTTAAATTAGGTTAAGTTTGAGCCTAATTGACCAGTCACCCAATACAGTACATCCTGTATACTATGGTATATCCAAGTACAGTACTTACAACAAACCACACATAAAATACTTCTCGAAACTACTACTCAATACTTATTGAACTACTGGTCAGGCCGTTTACAATGTCCCTTTATGTTTCGAGTATAGTTTCCCTGACGGAGTCACACAATCAAAATATTAGTACAGTATGTACAGTAACTCCATAAACAATGCAAATTATTCTTCACCATTTCCACAATGACACTCTCAGTAGACATTACAATACTGCCAGGAGTAGTTTTTTATTACTGTTAATTTAAATGTATAACTTCCTCATGGGACTTGGTAATCACAAAGATTAAGGGAATCTGTAAACACCCCTGTAGTTATGCAAACTTAAACTGGCAAGATCCAGAACTAGCCAGAAGTGTTGCAACTGATCACATTTCACTTGTATAATCAAAGGTAGAGTTCCTAACATATATACAAGTGAGGACAGTGCAGTCAATCAAATCCTGCCAAGAGTTAACTATCCCCTCTCAATGAATAGAATGTTATCCCACAGCATAGGGAGACGGCAAGTAAGAGTTACATTTTATACCTGTTAAAAGTAAAAGAACAAAATTATTCAATACTGCACAATGTACAGTATAAGGAATAAGTCAAATAAGTAGTGTTCTGTATAACAATAATAAAAAGTTAGGGAACTAATCTGTATAAAATAGTGATACAACAATACAGCAAAAAAAATATTAGAGAAACAAGAAACTGGACGGGGTGGTTGCTATTAGGTAAGAGCAGCTTGCCTACAGTTGTGTCCAAGAATAACACTGTTTTTCAACCCATTATTTAGCACAAAGTTAAAAATTTGTTGTATTAATACGTTGGTTTCAGTCTATGGTAAAGAAGAGTTTGGTGGGACACAGTGCTTGTACATTATACAGTATACACATTACAATAATTTGAGAGCTATAAACTACTGTAATTACTATCTTTCATCTGGCAAACTCAACAGAAGCTAAAATTTTACAATTCCTGCAACTGCTGAATGAAAGAAAGTACTGGTAAATTCTTAAGCACATAGGCTCAAGCTATTCAACAAGAAATTATCTATGTACTTTAGACACAAGGAAAAAAAATGGACACCAGTGCTAAATAAAATAATTACCGGTATTTTCTAAATTTTATAAATAATCTATAAAGTTGATGAAATTATTTATTTATAATTTGCAGATGACTTTAGGTTTCTGTAATATACTGTACACACACACTGTATAGGTCAATGAGGCTTATAATAACCATTCTGAATGGCCTAATAAAGAAATCCTTTTCCAAGAATAATATATGTATGCATAATGGACATGGAAGGATGGAGCCAATAGGCTTTTACATTCTGAAAGTGTTGCTAATCTCCATTAATTAGGTTATTAAAGAGTTCACAGAGGCGGAAACATATAACCAGGAGACAAGTATGAGGTCAGTGCACCTCATAATTTGAGGCTTACCTTCCTAGATGAACCAGTGGGAATCAAGTTGTAGATTCTTGTGCATATTAAGGCATTCCCATGATTGGGGCTCAAACCCATGAACTTGAACCCAAGGTAGGGCATACATTTCCAAAGCCTCATATATGAACCTGCTTTCCTCAACAGCACAAAAAAAATTTGATTACAGTAGCCTCATCGGAATTCTAACATCATTTAGGGCCAGTATACGGTATACATTTTTATGTTATTTGGGAAATGAAGAAAATATCACACAAAACATTTGAGAATCCCTGCCCAAAACACTTAACAAGGGTACTTCATTTGTAATATACTGTATATATAATTACAGTGGTCCCTCGATTAACGAAGACAGTTGATTCCAGAGTCGGTTGTTAACCAAAAATTTCGTTAACTGAACATATTATTACAATGGGATATTGGGTAATTGGTTCCAACTCACAGAAAAGGTATGCATACAAAGTACTGTGTACTGGTAATAGAATTAACAAAACATTAAATGTAAACTAAATACTGTACAGTACTGTAGAGTAATAATGTACAACAATAAAAAAAAACAATAGAATACACTACTGCATTTTAACTTGCTTTGATGTGTGTATGTCGTATTCCCGGCAGCTTTGTTTACACATCAAACAACTGATTGTAGAGGCAGTTGATGATGACATGCCACATTCTTTACAGAGTGCATTGGTTCTAATGCCTTCTTCAAGTTTCATACTAATTTATGCACTGTATATTATCAATATGTTAACTAAATTTCAAAATGACCAATAATTTTAATGTAAAAGTGCAAAAATATTTAAGAGACCAACAAACTCGATGGTCACTCCATTGTAAACAAAGTTAAACTGAGAAGCGTTGGTGGGTGATTCGACCAGCTGAAGGACGCACAAAAACTGTTCCCTGTACTGTATATATTATCAATATGTTAACTAAATTTCAGAATGACCAATAATTTTAATATAAAAATATGCCAAAATATTCAAGAGCACAAATTTCTTGATATTTACTCCACTGGAAACATAGAACCAATTACTGTATTGGCGGACTAGCCGATCAGATGATGCGCACAACAAAGCGTGTTTCTCTTAAGGCTGTTGCTAATCGAAGTTTTGTTCGTTAATGGAACTGAAAATCCTTATGGAAGCTAATTCGTTAACAGAAATTTCATTAACTGAACCGTTCGTTAATCGAGGGACCACTGTATATAATAAAAATTACAAACAAGTGCTATGGCAGCTCTTAACTTAGGGTTAAACTTTTTATATTAACAATGAGTCCACCCAATTCCTAGTTGAGATCATAAATGGATTTTTTGGCATACATACTATATATCTATTCTTTTCAATAAGGCTTAAAAACACAAAAAATTAAAATAATGGCTGAAAATAGTCAGTCTATTTTCTTTCCCCTAAAAGGGAAAAATGTCAAAAAAGGGTAAAATGGTACAGGGGAATGGCACTAAACAAACATGTAGAAACACCCACGTCTCATAATAAACAGCATTTCTATATTTATATATATATATATATATATATATATATATATATATATATATATATATATATATATATATATATATATATATATATATATATATATATATATATATATATATATATATATATATATATATATAGTGGGGTATGCTATAACGAATCTAATTGGTTCTAGAACCTTGTTCGTTATAGCATTCGTTCGTTATAGGATTAATCCGTTCCAGGCCCCCAAATACAACCACTTAACACTGAAAAATATAATATAAAATTGTAAAAATTGTAAAAAAGTGCATAAATATGCATCTAAACCCCTGAAATAAAGAATATCATTAATACTTGTAATAAAAAAACAATAAATTAGTAAAAAAAAATAATGTTCGTTGTAGGAGTTTCGTTCGTTATAGCATTCTCAATTTTATAGGTAAAACCGTTCGTTATAGGTAAGTAGGATCCGTTCGTATAGGATATATTCGTAGTAGGATCCGTATGTGTATGTGTGTGTGTGTGTGTATATATATATATATATATATATATATATATATATATATATATATATATATATATATATATATATATATATATATATATATATATATATATATATATATATATATATATATATATATATATATATATATATATATATATATATATATATATATATATATATATATATATATATATATATATATATATATATAATATAAGGAATATGCATAGGTTATGAGAATGCAGATCAGACCACTAGAAACAGATGAACAAATTGATGCTCAAATGTCCTACACATTACCATCAGTTTATAGAGCTAAGACAGAATTTTTTTTAACTGCCCTTTATGAATTAAACTTATACTGTGTAGTGATTCAGGGGTGTGAACAAATCCAAGATTTTATACTGATTGAAACTAGTAAAAATGTCTCATACCTGTTCTATTACCCAAAAAAATTACAAGTTTTTAAGATAACTTTGCATAAAGCCTGGTACTGTACTGTCTAAAGAATGGTTTGGAAATGTACATGAGTATAACAGGTAAATGATGTTAAAAACTCTACACATCAGCATAAAGTGCTTGATTATCAAGTCATAGTTAGAACAACAAGAGAATTCTAGACGGCAAGATAAAACTACTAATACAAAATATATATTTCAAATAAGAGCTATACTGTAGAGGAAACTGCAAAATGAAATTGATTAATTTTTTCTTAAAAACTTAAGCCCATTAAAACCTTTAAAAAAAAAATCTTGGTAAGTAATTTCGCACGCACGCACGCACACACACACACACCGGAATGCTCACTTTCCGCGGTGCGTGTACCCCTTTACGCGGAGAGCGGCGCGAGCAGGGTGCGCACAAGGTCGCCCAGTCAACAAAACATTACCGAGTTCTTCACCCGCCACCCACCACAGCCAGCCCAAGTCAGTGATAGTGAGGATATGGACTTTGAGGGGTTTGACAAAGAGGCCCTGTAAGCCTCTGTGGTCGATAGTGATACAGGTGAGGGCCAATAATCTGGCCTCTGCCTCGGAACCAACCCCTGTCCCCGTGTACCCAGCCATCTATTTTACTAACGTAAGTGTTAAAAAATCTAATATTATTGATATTTCTCTTCAATATTAATTGTGTGCATACCATCATAAAATTAAGATGTTATTTTTACTACAATGTACGTATTGTGTCGGAAAAAGGGTAGTCTGGGGGTCGGCTCAGTCTCTATTTCAATTAATCCCATATGTTCAGTTATTTCGTTTACGCCTGTCTCGTTTTACGCGGACCTCCACGGGTTTAATTGACCGCGTAAATCGAGACTATACTGTACAGTTAACCCTCACTTTACGCGGTTAATGTAACCCGGAGGGTACCGCGGAAAGCGAGAAACGCGTAAAGTGAATAACATAACATATGGGATTAATTGAAATGGAGTCCAGGCCGATCCCCAAACTCCACTTTTTGACGACACATAACTATGTTGTAGTAAAAATAACATCTTAATTTTATGATGGTACATGCACACAATTAATACTTAAGAGAAATAGAGAAATACAGTCGCCAAGTTAATGTCCATTCAAATAATGGACACGACTCCCTCCCCCTCTCACACTACACTGCCGGCTCTTCCCTCTCTGAGAAATTTTGGGGGGAAAACCAGGTATAGTAATAAATAATACCTCAAACTAAAGTTAGGATAATATAATTGACATTGCTGGATTCCTTGTAAGACCAGGAATATTTTGAATATAAATGTCATATATTTTTCACAAAAGATAACATATACTCAGATTAAACATTTTATCTAAAAATTTTATGTCTAATGCAAAATATATGATGTTTATATTCAAAATGATCACCAAATTGTAAGAATTTAGCAATGTAAATTATATTCTGGCCGGGTAATTTGTATGAATTTTATGAGCTAAAACAAATATCTTCAGTTAATAAAAAAAAAAATATTCTTCAGGACACTATCTGTCAATCAAAGTACCCCACCTTGTACCGCGCGGTCAGTCCCAACCCTCCCCCCCACCCCCCACCAATCCTCCCTTCAAGAGATGTTGGGTGAAAAATTTAGATTTTAACATTTTGTATTAAATAATACCTCAGATTAAAGTTAGGATAATATAATTGACATTGCTGGATTCCTTGTAAGACCAGGAATATTTTGAATATAAACGTCATATATTTTGCACAAAAGATAACATACTTACTCAGATTAAACATTTTATCTAAAAATTTTATGTCTAATGCAAAATATATGATGTTTATATTCAAAATGATCACCAAATTGTAAGAATTCCAGCAATGTAAATTATATTCTGGCCGGGTAATTTGTATGAATTTTATGAGCTAAAATAAAAATCTTCAGTTAATAAAAAAAAAAAATATTCTTCACACGGTAACAGATGGTCGGTCGCCGGTCCCTCCCTCCCCCCCACCCCCCACCAACGTCCCTACTAGATAAATGTGTGGGAATACCAGACTGTTTACCTTTTTAGTAATAAATAATAAATCAGACTAAAGTTAGGATAATATAATTGACATTGCTGGATTCCTTGTAAGACCAGGAATATTTTGAATATAAATATCATATATTTTGCACAAAAGATAACATATTTACTCAAGAGTAAACATTATATCTAAAATTTGTATGTCTAATGCAAAATCTATGATGTTTATATTCAAAATGATCATCAAATTGTAAGAATTCCAGCAATGTAAATTATATTCTGGCCGGATAATTTGTATGAATTTTATGAGCTAAATTAAAAAAAATTATACTTCACTGTGTAAAGGGGTACACCCACCGCGGAATGTGAGCATCCTGGGTTCTGGCAGGGCACCGCGTAATCGTGGAAACGCGGAATGTGGGACCGCGTAAAGTGAGGGTTGACTGTATACAGTGAACCCTCACTTTACGCGGTTAATTCAACCCACGGCGGCCCGCGTAAAGTGAGAAACGCGTAAAGTAAACAACATAACATATGGGATTAATTGAAATAGAGACCGGGCCGACCCCCAAACTCCACTTTTTCAGACACAATACCTACGTTGTAGTAAAAATAACTTCTTAATTTTATGATGGTATGCACACACAATTAATAATTAAGAGAAATATCAATATTAGGTTTTTTTAACACTTACATTAGTAGAAAAGATGGCTGGGCACACGGGGATGGGTGGTTGGTTCCGAGGCAGAGGGCAGATTATTGGCCCTCACCTGTATCACTTGTATCAATTGTATCACTATCCACCACAGAGGCTTGCAGGGCCTCTTTGTCAAACCCCTCAAAGTCCATATAAGTCCATATCCTCACTATCACTATCACTGACTTGGGCCGGCTGTGGTGGGTGGCGGGTGAAGAACTCGGTAATGTTTTGTTGACGGGCGACCTTGTGTGCACCCTGCTCGCGCCGCTCTCCGCGCAAAGGGGTACACGCACCGCGAAAAGTGAGCATTCCGGTTTCGGCAGGGTACCGCGTAAACGTGGAAACGCGTTATGTGGGACCGCGTAAAGCGAGGGTTGACTGTATATATATATATTCATAAAATCACACAGGGAAAAAAGAAACAATGGAGCACCATTGTTTCTCTTTTCCCTGTGTGATTTTATCAAGATTTATCTTATCCATGTTTTCATTATGGATTTACATTTAATATATATATATATATATATATATATATATATATATATATATATATATATATATATATATATATATATATATATATATATATATATATATATATATATATATATATATATATATATATAGTACCCTGTTGTATAGAGAATATAAGATGTGGGTAATTTTTATGTTAATACTATATGTTTGTGTGTCATTGCTTCTCTAAAACACATGCTTAAAAAAAAAGAGATGCCAACATATCTTTATCAACAAGTATTCCCTCAACCTCCTTTCATATTAGTAAATTAACATCTTGTAAAAGGTACCATTTTACATAATTTTTATTCATGTTAATTTTAGAAATACCAGTAATCAACCGAGTAAATATATTTTATTGCAAATAAATGAACACTTCATTCAACTAAAACAATAAAGGACGCAAATTAATACTGATTGTCTTCACCTTGCCATGTGAGGCTGAAGGCATTTGGTCAACCCAAATTATGTGAGAATGGAATAAAGTCAACAAACATACTGTATATATAAATTTTAAAGAAAGGTGACAGGTTAAATGAGCTAGAGTCCTAGTAAGTGTCAATGCAAATGGGTCCCAATTTCTGGTAAGCTTTGAGCCTTTCAAGAATAGGACCCATTTGACCTGCAATTGATAAATAGAGAAGACTTGTAGACTGATAAATACTGAGCAAAGATATACAGGTAGATATACAAAAAATATAGAGGCAATTAAACAGTGAGACAGACCGTGTTATTCCCGTTGCACTGAAGTAACTTAACAGTTATGGTGGAGTACTGTTAATTGTTTCTAGTTACATCTGTACACAATTTAGCATTTTAATGCCTGAATTATGTTTTCCCTCTATAAGAATATTGAACTCATGGTAGGCAATTTTAGTATCTTCAATGAAGTAAACAAGATTGTAAATGTTATGCTAAAATTGCTTTATTATAGAACTTAACAAACGTGACTAAGAAGAGACATTCCTCATTCAACACACGATGCTTGAACACAAGAAGACGCAAAAGTTTATTTTGGAAGAACTTAAATATTTATAATTATTTGTTGGGAATGAATTAATTCAAATGAAGAAGCTTTTAAGTCTGTTCAAGCACAATATACTTCACTATATTAAGAAGTGTACAGTAGCTCGAACAAGGGACAATGTGACCTCATATCCCGATACTCACATTTTGCCACACAAGGCAGAATATAGGAAGTCCCCAGATTATAATTAAGTTCTGTTCCAAAATTTCGTTTGTACAGAACTCTGTACTCAATTTCTTACACACACAGTCTTATAAGTACAGTAGTAGTTGCATTTTTAAGCCAGACCACAAAACCCTATTTAAGCCATAATTAAAATGGAGCAATTGAGTACTGTACTATAGTAATTCCATGCTAACTTGGCCCATATGCCACGCCCCTTTTCTATACTAATACAAGTACTGTAGCTGATTGGTTCATAGAAAATTCAAACTAAATGTGTTCACAATTGGTAAGCAGACCTGTTATTATCTAAGGTATTGTTAAATATCTGAACTATCAAAATGCAAATGATTTCAAGGCATTAGCACTTCAGAGAGGATGTTAGAAGATTTTAAATATTTATCATAAAAGTTCGATACATATAAACGCAGTCCGGGGGGAGGCAAAATGCTCAGGGGAACCAATCGGCTATTTGTAGCTAAAGACGAGGGGCAGGGCTTACGGGCCAGCTTAGCATGGAAAGGGTATAGTAGGTAATACTGTTGTAATACAACAACAAAAATAACAAAATATTTATATTAATGAAGGAGAATTACATTTTAAATTACATCTGATTATTGTTCCAATCATCAAACAATTTAAACCAAACAGGTAGGCAATCTGTATTACTTTCATCCTCTTCTCTACTTAATGGCTAATCAGCCCCTTGGGCAATCGGTTATGACTGTCAGCAAGTACTGGACACTTCTCTTTCCTCTGAATGCTTTATGATAAAAAATTTCACCTTTTAACCCCTTCACTACAGGGATGCCACATCTATTTTATTTGGTCAACACCAACAATTTTAATCAGCTCGGAGAGGACCGTATACACATGGGGTTAATTTTTTTTCTTTTCTTTGATACAGGATTATCACAAGCACCAATCTTATCCATGTTTTATGAAACAAAATTATATATGTATGGGCAGAGACATACATATGCAAGCTAGGTCTATCAAAGTAGGTTTGTGTGTGATTTGTACATCTGGCAGCTGGACTTATCGGTTACCCTACACCACGCCCACTCGTGGAAGTAGCACATGTCTATATCTTTCTTCTTTTTGTTTTATTAGCCTGATTTATTATTTTACTTTTATTTGGTTATATTGTACTTGTATTAAAAACAAAAATGGCAATCAGAAATGTAAAATCTTCAAACCAATATTTAATATGGGGATTCATTTTATATAAAATTATAACACATTCTAGATGTATTCATTTCTTTTAACTTTGTAAAAATGGAATTTTTATATTATTCAGAATTTATTTTGTCAATTTAAAATTTTCAAGACTACATGGAGATTCATTTACCGGTATATGCGTGGGGGACTGGGTGTTCTGAAGTTAGACTCTCATAATGAAGGGACTTCCTGCAACATGCCCAATATGGCCCATGCCACCACTCAAAATACCAAATAGAAAGTGACAAATTCATTACATTTGTCAATCAGTCCTTAGAACATGATACTTCTCCTTACATCACCATCTTTCAAGTATAAAGAAAACATAGCACTAGGCATTAATGGGTTAAAAAAAACTTGTATACTTTACCGGCAAACAATTTTTTTTGTCTTTTTGCTCTCCCAGGACTATTCTCACTAAAATGTAAGGTGGCCAGATTGAAGAACAAACAGTCAAAGCCTTTTTTTTTTCATTCTTAATGTTATATTTGTTAGATTTAGGGCCCAAAAGGCCCCAAATAGTTATCAAGTTTACTGGTGCAGACCTCAAGTTTATATTTGCTGTATGACTAATTTTATTTGCTAAGAAACAATATTTCTCTGAATGACTTATAAGAAGTACTGCATCTTAACAGGGCACTTGCTTGACTGTTTTTACCCCTTGCCTCACAACCTCTGGGTTAACAAAGAATTAAATTGGTTTGGTGTTATCTGTTATGTCACAATCCTTTGATCTGAAACTGATGCCACTGGTTGGTATTCAAATTTATGAAAGGGAAAAAATGTCAGTGTCAATTATAGTGAATCTTACTCTTTGAGGAGAATGGCTTATCATTCTTAAGGGTATAACAATCATCTTTGAGATGTTATATCATCCAAGAGAACTTTTGTAGTCAAAGAGTTAATCCCTCAGCCTTAAGTAATATAAACATTATTCTAAAATTTATAAACCATTGTCCTCAGAGGATTAATTCCTTCCTGAACTCTAGAAAGAACAGCAGAATATTTTGAAGTTTGACCTCAGCCTTGTACTATATTCACATCCTGTCAAATGATGACTAACATCTTTTTCACACTGTTATTTAGTACATTATAAAATTACTCAAATAATAACCATGCAGCCCAAGACACATCAGTAACAATTAATATGTCGTGGTGCATCACCAGTGTATTTGACATTCTTTTGCGGCCATTAATTTTAACATTATCATAAATGATAAGATAAAACTTTCATTAATATTTATAAATTTATCAAAAGCAACCAGAATACACAACAATCACTACAGGTTTTCTGAATTTAATAACCACCTTAACAATAATTCAACAATGAAAATCTCTACCAATTCAAAATGGTTGCCAGGTCAGATGGGTTTCTCTTCATAGGCCCAAACCTAACCACTAGGACTTGGACTGAGTCTGAAGCCTAATGGTTGCACTTTGTGTTGGGGCCTATTATGAATGGAACCCAAGTGACTTGTCACCTTTGAAGCAGCACCTCAACAATACACCGAGAAATGCCACTCAATTTGATTATTATTACTTAATGTATTGACCACACATAGATTCTCACTCGGCTACCCATGCAATACATATTTTCACCTTGCAGATGTTGAGAAAAATTTATACACTATTAACCACTTAACTCTATTACCAAAATCTGCAGTCACAAAAAAAAAAAAAAAAATTCTGCTACAAAAAAATATCTTACCATTCTGCTATCCACTCAAGCTTACTCTTGCTGAAACCATCATAGTATGGAATGTATCACATGTTAGTACAGTATTAATTATGCTGCAGGGGGGGTTTGTTATCACTAACTATTTATAGGCACTAGTTTAGTACCTGGTAGCTCATTCTGGCCAATAGTTATGTCTCTTATCCTGCAATTACAGGTTGTACCTCTCTAGTCCGGCAACCTCAGGACCTGACCGGTGCCGGACCATGGAAATTCACCCTTTTCCTGGATATATAGTGACTTGTGCTTATGCCTGGAAGCACTAGCACCACTTTCTCTGCGTCATGGTCTCTTTGAAGACATATTGAAGGGTTAAATGTCGTATAGTAGCTTCTCAAATTTCGCGAGTTTTTAATTTTTAACGTATTTTATTGGAACACACAAAAAATAAATAAATAAAAATTTTGACGGGGAAACTTGAATTTCAACGGGTTTGAACGGCCCACCAACGTGCAGACGACGTGCATAATCGTGTAAACAGTGTCATTTCTCTTATGTACAAAAGATTCATTATTGTTTATTACTGAATGTCTTTTTTATTGAATTAATGTTTATGTGTGCAAAATGAGCAATACAATTCATTAATAATACGTAGAATATTAAAACACACGAGGAAATGACACAGCATTGTTTTCGTTGATTACAAAACCAGTGACTGACTGGTTCTACATATAAAACTGAAGAAAATAAGACCTTGTTGTAGCTGCAGTAAAATTAATATGGTTGTTTTAAGTAATGTTATTTAATGTTAAAAATGGAACAATAGAAGTAGCTAACGATAATGGTAAAGAAAAAGAGAGATCGCATATGTAAGTGCGCATGCGCACACGTGAAAACATATCGTCATTACTTTACATAAGAATATGAAAGCAACACTTATTTACTGTTCATATATATTTTAATTAATGTTTCTGAATTTGTTTTTATTGAATTACTGTAATGTACGTGTGTGCAAAATTAACAATACAATTTATTAATAATACGTGGAATATTAGAGGAGACGAGACGGCTGCCGGCATTGTTTATGTTAAAGCTTACGAAACCAGTGACTGATTGGTTCTACATATAAAACTGAAGAAAATAAGACCCTGAGTTTAGCTGTAGTAAAATTAATGTAAAAAATGAATATGGTTGCTTGAAGTACCTGTAATGTTATTTAATGTTAATAAATGGAACAATATAAGTAGCTAACCATTAATGGTAAAAAAAAAAAGTGAGACTGCTCGTATGTAAGTGCGCACATGTGAAAATATATCGTCATTACTCTACATAAGAATATGAAAGCAACACTTATTTACTGCTCATATATATTGAAGGGTTAAATGTTGTACTCTGTATAGACAAGCAAAAAGAGAGAGAGATAGCAGCCGAACTGCCGGATGTAAACAAACCTTAATTTCCCGCAGCTTTTTTTTTAAGGGGATTAGCCCACCCGGGCATAGGTCACTGACCCACATTGGGGCCTGAGGGGCAAAAATTTAATACTCCTGTAATAATAATAATAATTCAGATAAGTAAAAAAAAAAAAAAAAAAAAAAAAAAAAAAAAAAAAAAAAAAAATTAAAAAAACTGCCTATCTACCTATTGGACAAACTAAAATCGTTCCGGATCACGGGAGTTTCCGGACCACAGAATGCCGGACTAGAGAGGTACAACCTGTACCAGTTTCATGTATGTAATTAAAATTTGTCTTGGTCAATAACAGTCTTGATTATAACAGCTAAAAGTCCTTTTATATATGTATATATTCAAAATTAGACACTTATTCTATATTGTATCAAGTTTTGGAAGGGCATTCATTTATTGTCAGTGGTGTGGACAAAGTCTGTCACTGATACATCAAAATCTAGGACTAGCTAACCCATCACACATGAGGGTCACTAACCCATAAATTACCATGAACAGAGTATAGGGTGAATGCTCAAGCTTTCTTATCATCTACAATAGTTTTGTCTGGCTTAAAGCTTAATTGAGTCTTCATGCATAGCCATCACTCTTCAGGCACAAAATGAGACATACTATGTTTAATGTATGTATGCAATGTATGTATGCAATGTATGTATGTATGCAATGTATGTATGTATGTATGTATGTATGTATGTATGTATGTATGTATGTATGTATGTATGTGTGTGTGTGTGTGTGTGTAAACATATGTATGAAAATGGTTGAGTACACCAGTATATACCTCCTCATGGGTATACTGATTTAAAAGGATTGACTTCATAATAAAGGTGCATACACACAATTTGGGGGATCAATATTTACACACAAAATAACTGCACCAGGGGCCCAGAAATGTTAACCCAAAATTGTCAAAAGTATTGTTAATTTGGAAATTTTCCAGGAGCAACTTACCTTAAACTCTGAAAAGAATCTATCACACAAAAATCATTGCACAGTACCTACATGTAACAGACAATGACATTGACAGAAATTGCCAAACTTTAATATGATCCCATTTACAAATGTATACTGATTAGCTGCAACATTGGATATTTTTTTCCTACAGGCATGCAGTTGTCTCTACTTCACAGTCATGGATTACTACGAGTCCAAAATTATGTTTCCTAGTTTCTTTGACTAGCTGCCCATTCCTCCCTTATGGCCTGCCCTTCTTGAATAGTGTATCCAGGCCAATCTACAGTATGTATCACCTTTACAGTTCTTACTTCACTATTATACTACAATCATGTTAGGAATAAGAGGTGAGAGACACTAGCCAGGAGGGTTATGATGCACTGACTACCTTGTTTTCCTCATTGATATAATTAAGTGATAACTTTCAAAGTACACACCAAAATTGTTTCTTTGCTCTTAATCATAAGAATGGCTTCTTTTTCATTTGGTCAGAAAAATACTGATTTTCTTATTATTTCAGCATATTTGTAATGTTCTAAACCGTTATACTATAGAGAAGGACTTAATACAAATCTGAACATACTGCTTGTCTGTTTTATATAGCTCCTCTGCAGACTAGAGGGTTACAGCACACACAGGGTTTGTTACTGCAGTGTCATGAGATGAGTAAGGCTACTCCAGGTCTAATCATCCTTTGTACCTCGTACTTCCCCAATCTGTCTTTGCTGCAAATAGAAGAAAAAAATTAATACAATAAAAAGTATGAAAACCAAACTAATACATGCAGAACCTGTCCACTGCTGGGAGCTTTTCCACAGATGATTTTATCATTTAGTGCCCTTGTCATCTAATGTAATGAAAGGTTATCTTTCTGATTGCCAAATATACTTCCTAACAAACAAGAAATAATGCTAAAATAAGAGATAAAACTTTTGTTCATTGTAGAATTACATAAATAATAAAATTACCAAATAAATAAAAATAAAAACCTTATATTTGTACAGTTTTCTTCTCACAGTCAAGATCATATTACTGTATTACATGTTATGAGTGATCCCAAACAGACAGAGTGGGAGGAGGAATGGATTAAGCTAGAAGACCTTGTATATAAGATGATGACAGTAAACTTGCCTGATCAAGTTCCTCCTTTGTTTTGTCCTCCAATCGTCGAATATCATCCATGTTCATGCCATACCACCGATCCATCCAACAAAACACTTGCCTGAGGAAAAAAAGAGAAAAACACTTCTAGTCCCCTTTAACAAGGATTTCAATAATCTGCAACATCTAGCCCTCTCTGAACAAAGCCCTTAATCACTCATAGCAGCCTCTAACTTTATATTACAGTATAGTCTGGATTTACGCGGTTTTTGTTTACGCGTTTGGTCATTTACGCAGTGCCTTGCCAGAATGAAAAAGTTTTAATTACGTGGTAAATTTGGTCATTTACGCGGAGAACAGCTGGAGAGGTCCAGACCACCGCGCCATTTTTTACCCACGCGGTCCATTCTTGACCATATGTGGGAAGCGGTGCGGTGAGTGGTGCGCTTTAGGCCGCCCAAACCGTTATCGCTGACGTCATATGACATATCGGACTGTGATTGGGCCACGCATCCTTACCACCCACGCATTCCCTCCACCGTTAGCTGTGATTGGTCTAATGTAACATGACGTGCCCTGCCACCAGAGGGTAGAAGTCACTGACCTAGCCGGGCCTGTCTCATTGTTCTCAGTCCGAGTATACATTTCTCTCTTGTGCCCGCTATTCCCCTCACAATGGCTTCCGCGGGACCCCCACCACCTGAGAAAAACCTTGAATTACCTGGACCAAGCCATGATAATGTGAAGGAAATCATCGAGTTGGGGGAGAAAATTAAGCTCGTCCTTGACAACGACTCAGTCAAGCATCGGTATGAAGTGTCTAATAACCATCTGTCGAAATTTATGGAGCCGTATATCCAGATCTATCTCGACAACATCAATGCTAGTCGTCAACGTAGTATTGAGGACTTCCTCGCCCGCAACCCACCACAACCACAGCCAGCCCAAGTCAGTGATAGTGAGGATATGGACTTTGAGGGGTTTGTCTGGTAGGCCCCCCAAACCTCTGCGAGTTGTGAAAGTGATTCACCGGAGGGCAACTAATCTGCCCTCTGCCTCGGAACCAGCCGCCATCCACGTGTGCCAACCCAGCTTTTCTACTAATGTAAGTGTTAAAAATCCTAATATTATTGATATTTCTCGGAATTATTAATTGTGCTTGCATACCATCATAAAATTAAGATGTTATTTTTACTACAACGTACGTATTGTGTCGGAAAAAGTGGAGTTTGGGGGTCGGCCCAGTCTCTATTTCAATTAATCCCATATGTTCTGTTATTTCATTTACGCGTTTCTCGTTTTACGCGGACCTCCCCGGGTTCAATTGACTGCGTAAATGCAGACTATACTGTATACTCTTGGGAGAATTTATAATCTATATCCAGAATTAATCCTTTGTAATTTCTGCTGGATCCTTATCAAACATTACCTTTAATGGTAGTCTTCCTATTAAAAAAAAGAAAAAAATATATTTATATTTAAGTAGTTTCCTTCCCTGTCCTCCCTTCTTACTCCTAGTACCTGCAGACCCTTGATGACCAAGCTCCAAGTCATTAATACAATATTGATAAAGTTTAACTTTGTCAACAATCCATCAATACACAATTACAATCAGTCTAATAAGCAGATAGCTATCTCCTTTCTCTGACTACCAAACAAATCTTTCCCAAACCTATATTCTTTACATTCATACAATTACACAACGAACATAACAGTACTAATTCATTTTAGGTCATCATCAACCACCTTACCTATGAAAGTTTGTAAATAGTCTGAGCTCAACATCCTGGATTATCTTTTCTATACGTGACTGTAGCCCAAACCACTTGAACTCACATGTCACCAACTTGTAGCAAGTCATCACTGGATCACACTGAAGGTAGAGAAAGATGAAAATATGTACTGTATTTTTCCTAAATCCTTCGAGCCTATTCCCACTATAGTACAAGGTGGCCAAAATCCAAAGGAATAATGTCTATCCTCAATATGTCCTTCGTTCATTCTGAGAATGAGGCGAGAGAATACTGTTAGCAATTCCAACCATCTTCTACTATAGCAGTTGATTTATGCCACAATTAAATTTTCAGATCTGTTTCTCAGATAATATTCAATTTGCAATTATAATACACTACGATAATAATTCATAAGTTTTGAGAAGGCTGACATTCCAAATTTTAAACAATTTTGGAGTAAAAACCGAGGTGAATTTTTATAACACCTGACTAAGGACAGTAACATAATATACAGTAAGATCTTGTATTGTGCAAGTAATATAGACTGGGAAAAATTGCACCAAATTCAAATTCGCCAAATGCAAATACATAAACTAATGGGAAAAATAACAATATACACTGGCGACTTTACATCAACCTCCGATTTTCCCATTTATAACCTCCAAATGATACAAATTCTGCCTTTATTGACCTGATTGTGCTTTCTGGAAACTAGTTTTTAGGCCTTCCTCAAGTAACTTAATCACACGCTGGTTATCCTGCATCGAGTACTTGGCAAACTTAACTCCCTTATGATAGTCCCGTTTCTCCCTTTCCTTATTTGGCCGCTTAGATGAATCTGTCCCACCCCCACCAGCACCAGTAGAACCCCCAGTAGAGGTAGAGGCCATTATCCTGACTTGACAGGTGGTAGCACCACCCAAAAAAGCACACAATAGCAGCCCGGACGGCAATTCGATCACCAGAAAGCTTCTTAGAAACATTCTTCTTACCTTGTCTTTCCATATTCATTGCTAACACAACAAAATTGGAGAAAAAGCAAAAATCACAGAGAAATCGACAGAAACAGCGTGATTCAACCGATCACGTGATGTAAACAGAGCGCGCTGGTGTAAACCGTTATTAGTCCTCACTGCGAAACATTCTTTTTACTTATTCTTTTCATACAGTGCCGTATATCTCGGCCTATAAGACGGAATTTGAACCTTAAAAAAATCAACCCAAAGTTAGGGGGTTGTCTTAAGCACCAGATATAAAATTCTTACCTCTTAAATATTGCAGTTTAGCGTGTCAAGAGTGGTGATGGAAACATGGTAAACCACTCACAAGGTCCTACCACTACGGTAATATGGGTAACAGCTAAGTTTGCGAAATGAAATCGCGCAAAATATGAGATCTTACTGTACATAAGGGAGATATTCCCACCCATACAGTGGTCCCCCAAATTCTCATGATTCTTATATTTATGAATCAAATTATCATACTACTGTACAAGTATACCATTACCTGTACAGTGGTCCCTCGATTAACGAAGACAGTTGGTTCCACAGAGTCATTCGTTAACCGCAAATTTCGTTAACTGAATCTATTATTTCAATGGGATATTGGGTAATTGGTTCGAACTCACAGAAAAAGTACATACAAAGTACTGTATACCGATAATAGAATTAAAAAACATTAAATATAAACTAAATATAGTATTGTACTGTACAGTATACTGTATAATAATAAATAAAAAACAATAGAATACTACATTTTTACTTACTTTGATGTGTGAGTGTTGAATTCCCGGCAGCTTTGTTTACATATGAAACGGCTGATTGTAGAGGCAGTCGATGATGACATGCCATATTCTTTACAGAGTGCATTGGTTCTAATGCCTTCTTCATGTTTCATAATAATTTCTGCACTGTACATTATCAATATGTTAAGTAAATTTCAGAATGACCAATAATTTTAATACAGTACAGGTAGTTCTGCTATAACGCGATAATTGTGTTCTTGTAAAATATCGTGTTATAGAAAATCGCGTAATAGAAATAACAGGGCTTATGGAGAAAATAGGGTTAGGTGCAGATTACTCGAAATCGAAAAAATTTAGTATTTAGCCTAACACAAAGGATAGCACAGTCTAAATAAATGTTACATTCATATCTAATAATGAAATCATACAGTAAATTTAACACTTTACCTTGAAAAAATATGAATGTAACTTGATGGGGGAGAAGGGTGATTTTGAGGTTGATAACATTGAGCTTCTCTTCAAGTGTTATATCCTTTCTTTTACGATAATCACCGGGAATTCTATCATCAGAGCGCTTTTTGGAGATATTCTTCTTTACCATATTCACAGTTAATACCACAAAATTGGAGAAATAGTAAGCAAAAATCGCGTTATAGCAAACAAGCGTTCGCGTTATACAAATATTGTTCCGAATTCATAAATCGCGTTAGAGCAAATTCGCGTTATCAAAACACGCGTTATAGCAGAACTCCCTGTATAAAAATGCAAAAATATTCATGGGCACAACTTTCTTAATATTTACTCCACTGGAAACGAATGTAAACATAGAACCAATTACTGTATTGGCGGACTAGCCGATCAGCTGATTCACACAACAAAGCGTGTTTCTCGTAAGGCTTTCGTTAATCGAAGTTTTGTTCGTTAATGGAACTGAAAATCCTTATGGGAGCTAATTCGTTAACCGAAATTTTGTTAATTGGACCGTTCATTAATCGAGGGACCACTGTACAGTACTATATAAATTTTGACAAATATTTCCAACCACTGGGTTCACAAGTTTGTAATGTATAGTGTGTGTGTGTGTGTAAGCAAACTCTACCACAGATTGTTTGGAGTACTTACCCCAAGCTGTCAGGGTGTGTAATGGTCAAGTGCTCCTTAGCAATCCTTGGTTGTTCACATTGTCAAACAACAGGGAGTTGTAATCTAATGTGTAGTAACAGGGTATCCTATCTTCACTGCATTTTAACACAATATCTGCCTTGTCTTTCAAAAAGTTCATCTTTTCCTGGACAGAAGTGTAAAGCTGGTGCACTTAGAAGCTCAAGTAATAAGTGAAAGAAAAGGAATCCTCATTTAACACCCAAGAAAAGGTTGAAATGTTAAATAACATGACCAAGACTGTTAACAGCAATGTTCCATCATTGTTTATCAAGCTTATTGCAACCAATGGGAATAAATCTTGCATATATGCAGTGGCTTAATGGTAAATTAAATCTATACTTTCTGGGGGTTTTGACAAAAATATATAAGCCCAACCCCATAACCGCAATTTCCCACCAGAAGTTCAAATTTTATTTAATATGATACATTTCAAAGTTCTAATAAATATAATCTCAGGGGGTTATGGAAGCCACCTTCCTTGATGCCTGGGCATCATATCACTAGCTAGGTAGGGATGGACCCATTTCCTGTCTACCAAGATTGCCTGTCTTCCCCCGCTCGATTTTTTTTCTTTGGGGTTCTATGAAGTCCAAAGTGTACTCTACAAAGGTGCAGGATATTTTTCACCTGAAAGAGAGCATCACAGCAACAGTGACCTCCATAACTCCTGTGATGTTAAAAAATGTGTGGAGGGAAATTTATTACCATTGTGACTTAGTCTGTGCTATGAATGGTGTACATATTTAATGTCTACCCTAACATACCCTAATGATATGTACCCATACACCAAATGAAATGCAAGCATACTGATCATGAACTATGTGAATGCAGTACAGTATTCCTTTGTTTGCATTATTAAAGACAAATTTATAAGGCATCAAGGTTTTTTCATTTCAATGTGGACACCCTGTACAGTATTTCCTTTCCAAAACAGCCCCAAGATTTCTAGTTTATCACTGTTGTTTCACTCTTCACTAGCACCTCAATCCCCAAATTCCACTGTCATGTTCTCAAGTTATTCAAACACAACCATGCCCCTTACTTCTTGTGTGTCATTTCTCCAATACTTCCATTCTTGCTGGTTTTTCTACTCCTCTCATAGACAAATGCAATACAGGGGGTCCCCGACTTACGAACACCCGCAGATACAATCAGGGTTAAACTTGAAATTTACAGTACAGTATTTTATTTACATGATGACTTATTTTTACTTTCACTTACTGTATCTTGTCATTCTATTTCTTCTTTTCTCTTAAAGCAAGTGATTTTAGATGTATATTAGGACTTATGCTATGATATAGTGGGATTTTAAACATTGTTCTGAAAGTACGGTATGCACATAGCATGTGTTCCGACTTACATACAAATCCGACTTAAGAACGGAACCTGTTCGTAACCCGGGGACCCCCTGTATATCCAAACTTATGAGCTGAGAAGTATACAATACTGTACCTTCTTCCACCACTGTGGTCCTTGCAAAGGACCCCGACCAGTTTTCTGTGATTTAAACTTAGTTGGATCTTCACTAGGTTTATAGTCAGATGTCTTGACAGGATCGTTGGCGATATCAATAGTCACTACGTCCCGTATCTTGAGCTTTTCTCCTGTCAGTCTGTGAGCCTACAGTGAATAATGTCAAGTTAAAACAGTTCAACTCAAACAATATACATTAACATATTCATCTTAAAGTCTTCTAAAAATTAATTTAATGCACCGAGTACAGAAATGATAACCTGAGTCTATTACTTTAAAATTAGAGACATAAAATCATTATGAAAAAAAAACAAAAAAATTATTGGTACTTAAAAACCCTAAACTTTATACAGCATGAAACTGTTATAATCATAATCGCTGAATCTCAGGTTAATGATACTAAGAAATAAGAACTAGTAATTATACCCTCACCACTTAACAGCAGATTATGACTTACAGGAAATTTCTAACTAGTTAAGGATAAAGCTATAAAGCATTTCATATTACACACAAACTAACTACTGTACAGTCTAATAGTTACGTGAAATGTACGATACTGGTTAATTTTCAGTGTATGACTTGAAAAAAGTGAAAGGGACCTTTTTGATTTTTATGCATAAATTCTCTTCATATACTAATATGATTTTTAGTGAAACAATGAAGGTTTCTTCGAATTTTTTCTTTTCTTTTTTCATTATATACTGTAGTTAATATGCATCTATCTGACTCCTGCTCACTACTATGTATTCAACAAGCCACCTGAACTGAACTGGCCTTCATGATGATTAATTAGATGCGCTCCATTCCTAATAGGCACCAACTTTTACTACTCTTCACTCACCATTTTGAGTGAAGCCCCAATTTTAATAGTGAGGAGGGAACTGGCTTTCATCTTAAAAATTTTGTTCTTCTAATCACAGGCTACTCAAAAATCCAACTCATCAGCTAGTGAATGGATAAATATACTGTCCACAAGACTTTGAGTAGCTGCCACGGTACCATGCAGCCACTCCTCGACTTACGACCACCCCAGTCGTACCAAAATTTTTTCTAATTATGTATTTTCGAGTCCCGAGGTAAGTGATGACGCTGTGTACTGACAAAATTCTCGTTTGTAATTCCCTTTAAAATGGCTGGCAAGCTTAAAGGTGAGAGTTTTGTGGTGCTGAGACGAAAAAGAGACCCATTTTAGATTTTCTATGTACTATTTTCGCATTTTCGACTTACGACCTGGATTTGGGTCCCTAACCCCGTCGTAAGTCGGGGACTGCCTGTATTTCAAGTACAGTTTATGTTGATATGATTCAAACTGAGATATGACTCATTGTACATATAAATTAATCTATTTGTAATCAAATAATAATAAAAATGCAAATATGTAAATAATTTTTTATTAACCCTTACGCCCCGGGTGACGTACTAAGCTGTGCGCCATTTACCACCAGTGTTTAAATGCCCAGCATGGGTTATCAGGTTCCAGTGTGACTATTTGCCTGTCACACCACACGCTCTGCCACAGGGAACCTTCCTGAACGTAATTACCTACTTTTGTTTGTCCATTTTATCATGTTGTATTAAAGTAATATTGCTGAAAGAAGTGTAGTTGTATTGTAATGTAGTATTACTGGAAAATAATGCCATGATTATGTTATAAATGTATTTATTTGTGGAATTATTATTTTATTCATTACTTGCTCTACCAAACACAAAGCCAGCCAGACAGCCTGGCGACCGACTGCGTTAGTGTTGCCAAGCACTTTTTATGAAAAATAATGCAAATAAAATGCTCTAAATGAATTATTAATAGCAAATAAGTATTATGACCAGTAAATATATGCATTACTGGCCATCACAGACACAAAGGCAAGCTAAAAATAGCTGGTAAGTGCATAGGTGACCACAGGGTCAGCTATCAAAACAACAATGTCCCCTTATATCCCTTCATCGTCCCTCCCTCAGCGCTGCCAGGCAAGTTTCTAGACGGTCAATATATAGTTTTTATTTTTTTTTAGTTTTATTGTTTAATCATATAAAAAAAAAGGTTAAAAATTATTTTTGGAAATGTTTTGATTTTTCTCGATTTACCCCCACGTGGGGGGTACTACTAGCGGCACCCTAACTTGGGCTTAAGGGTTAAATATTCATTGCAAACTTCTAGTAAAAATTTTAATTTCTCATAAAATTCTAAGCCAAATTTAAATTTGAATTAAACACAAGAGGGGCGATTACCACACAGTAAGGTTCTGCTGAATGAGCAACTGAAAACGAAAATCCGGTTTAATAGGATTAGTGTCTTAGGGTATAATAACTCATGAACAAACTTGTATTGGATTTAACGAGCATATTACTAGTGAACCAGCTCACATTATCATTCATGGGGTGAGGTGAATCATACTTTGTTATTAGTTGAGTAGCCAGCCAGGCTCAAATACTAACAGACTTGTTTTCTATACAGTACTGTACTGTGCTCTGAGGCAAAGTCGGTTGCAGGCTGACCCAACCTAGCTAGCCAGTGAGCCTACACAACGTGGTAGCTTTTTTTCATCATCACGTTCTCTGCATCGTGGAGCATGCATCGCCCTTGCTTACTCATTTCTCATATCTTTATGACCAACCCCAACAACGAGTTCAAAGAACACAATAGCACTACGAGCAGTGCAACTCCAAAGATGAAGAGGAACACCATCACCCTAGAGATGAAACTGGATGTACAGTCACCCAAAAAAGTCCTGTCGCGAACCACGATTCAGACTCGTGAACCCGAAGCAGTAGACACTGATACATTATTCTGTCCATAAATGCTTCGGATTCAAGAGTCTGAATCTTGGGGTTCATGGTTCGCGACAGGACCTTTTTGGGTGACTGTACCATGAAGACTGAATCTGCTGACAAGTGTGAGCTCTGGGGTTAGTGGCATCAACAGTGTGCATAATCAACATCCAAGCTGAGAAAATTATAACTAGAGCAAACTTAGTGAAACCCCAGAGTGCCAAGCGACTGTCTCAGTCACAGTGATGAGACGGAAAATATGGAGATTGCTTGGTTCTTGGATAGAGATGCAGAATCAAAGCAACATGCTTCTGTGTCATCTGGTGATTATGAAGATAGCCAAGACTATTTGATGACATAAAAGAAAAAGGTGGTGACAGTCCTGAAGTGAACATTTATTTGCTAGTCCAGAATGGTTTGTGAGATTTAAGATACGGAACATCCTACATACCTATCATTTTGCTTTTCCTTTAAATAACATTAGTACTTCTACTTTTCCTTGAACTTTTTCTCAAGAGTAACAGTACTTTTACTTAAGTAACTGTTTCCAATACAGGTGTGTTCACCACTGAATACATCTAAGTTTATACTATGGGGTTACAGGAAAAATATTTTTGGGCGAGAGCACATCTCAGCTTTTAACATGAGATCCCATGGAAAGCAGGAATTTATATAATGAGCACTTTTCAAGAACTCTTATGATTCAATAAGTGGGACCTTACTGTATCTTGGCTCATGTCACAGTTCCTTTGCACAAGCAGTTACCTGCCCTACCAGATGTGCAGAACATGCTTCCTGTCATCCAGAGACCAACCAATTTAAAGATTTCAGTTTCTCAAGTTTTCTTTATTTTTTACAATATATAAGGTAATTTTCAAGTCTTGTTTTGTACAGGGGCCCTCGAAATTCGAGGGGGGTTAGGTTCTCAAAATGGCCACGAATCGCCAAATCCGCAAATAACATTGCGGACCTGGAGGGGGTTACATTTTTATTTGTGTACAAAGAAATGTATATTCACTTTATGTGTTTGCCCTTAGGACAATTATTTATTTTACCTGTATTATATATATTGTATGTGTATGTGTGTGTGTGTGTAGACACACACACATACAAATAAATAATACAATGGGAAAACACTCACAAATAATCATTAACAAATTTATTAAAAATTTGATAGTTCCACCCTCAAGTCTGCGCTTTATTACTTTATTAAAAAAGCACGGACTTGAGGGTAGACTCACATTTTTAATAAATTTGTTTCTGATTATTTGTGTGAGTGTTTTCCCATTATTATTTATTTGTATGCATTTTGTGTGTGTGTCTACACACACATATATTTACAATATAGGTAAAGGAAATTACTGTCTCTATAACGAATGGCTCCCTGTCCCCGCAAAAATGTCGGTAACTTTAAAACTACCCACAGACATTCTTGGGTATATCCAGGGTGTCATCCACGAATAATAGAGGACCGCGAAATAAAAATCCACGAACTTGGGGGGACCCCCGTAATATATTTTACATATTCTGTTACTAAATCAAATAAAGTAACCTTCTCATGTCTGAGGGTTGGTGACTTTATCCTCCATTCCAAACATTATTCTTTTAATATTTTATTAAAATAGCAAAAAAAACAAAAAACAAAAAAACAATGTCTTTAATTTAACTTTATAAGGTTTTACTTCACAGTGGAGTATATATAATTATTTGTAGCTGCATGAATCTGAGTTACTTAACCTCTCAAATCCACTAGTACAGTAAAGTTGCTCCCACAATTCTAAGAGCATTTAGATAAATGAGAAGGGTCCATAAAATATCTAATACAGTATATAACTTGGAACATGAAAGAGATTATAATTCACTATTTTGTTTAGCCTCAGAATTTTCCTAAGCAATGAATGTAAAAGAACTTAAAACTACAAATAGGTTAAACTTTGGTGCAATATATTACCAAAAAGTATTGGATCCCAAAAACAGAAAATTTTTCCTCATTTTTTTTTTATGAAGACTGATGTATTATTTGGAGATAATTGAAAGCTAATATATCACTGAGGTAAAATTTGAGTAACAATTTATGACTCACATTGTCCAGGGTGCTGGCCTCAGCAGCATGAAGGGTCTCAATGCAAATAACAAAGTTTTTCTTCATATAGCCAGGGTTCTGTCATGCAGTTGAAGGAAAATATATTATTTTACAAAGAGAAAAAAAGAAGATAAAAGCAGAGATTTGAAGGCTATGAGGTCCAGGAAGTGCAGTTGTTCCTCTGTTGAACCAATGCAAAGTAAGTTATACTCTAAGCTGAGTATCAGTGAGTAGCATTTTAAATGTACTTTCCAAGTTTGTGCCCAGAGAGTAACAGCCAACACAATAAGCAATGGACTCTCAATCAAAAATTATAAATGGAAATTTTTACAATTAAACACTAAAAAACAAATGTAGAGTCGGCTGCACTTATACCTGGTACAGTGGCTAGTGCATTTTAACCCTTTCGCTGCGGCTGTATCGTATACAATCATGTGGTTTAAAATTGGCATGCGCACCCTGACGAGCAAAAATGCGACTGCATTATATGTTAAGTACTTTTCTACCAAATTGAAATATGTATAGTTGAACTCGGCAAAAAAAAATAAAAAATCATTATATGTACTGTACTTGAATAATAGAAATATTTATTTCTTATCTTTCGAAAATGTCTGCACAGGATATCCGGCTTAATTCATGATGTCGTAGTGAAAGGTTTAAGAGATGTGGTAACTCTGTTTTTCTTTACATCGTATTAAAACTCCCAGAATGGCCCTAACGAATGTCACAATAGTAGCCAGACTAAGGAAAACTAGATAAGATTTCACAGAATTGCCACAACTCACAAAATGTGCCATCCACTGTACCAGGTATGAATGCAGGTTACTGAACATACTGTAGTTTATCTTGTATATGAAAGTTGGCACAATACAATTTTTTTAAATGTAAGTAAAGAAAGAAGTCATAGTGTGTAAATGCCTAAGAATTCAGTGGCAAACCAACTTTGAACCCCTGAACTTAACAAATACAAAATTATCTTTTGTAAATGTTTAATTTGGCATCACATTGATCTTTAGGTCAACTGACAAACTGTATTATGAATGTTACACACCATTTTTCAAAGGCAGTATCATGCAAACTTTGAACCCAAGACTGACCCCCTGAATCAGAGTGAAAGCAGATGCTGGGGTAGTATGTGTAGTATCTCTTCCTTTCCTTCACTGAGGTGAGTTAAAAAGGACTTTATAATATGAAAGTAATGCTTTGAAGCCAACCTGTCAAATACATATGTAATTTAAGTGTTTGTAAAATAAGAATTGAAAGAAAAAAGAAAGAAATGGAGTCCATTATGCTAAAGCAATCAAATTACTGAATATGAAGTACAGTACTTTATAACAATTCTTTTAATACATCAGCAAATATCAACTGCACTTAAAACTAGCAGCTCTTTTCCACAGGGTACAATTACTGAGTTGAGAATCTACAGTGGCTGTGGCTGTCTGGCTAAAACAACCTACAATCAAAGAACAAAACTTTAGCATACTGAATGGACATGTTGTCAAATGTTAACAGAACTTTGGTATGCTTCACACACATAACATATCTGACAAAACAGCTTGGTAAAAAAAAAAGCTTATAAAACTCTAGCAAAAAAAACAATTGATTAAGCATATGAGCATTGAAAAAAAAAATCTTCACTAAGTCTAGAATTAAATACGTAGTGAAGACTTTGTAGGGAAAGGAATTGTGTGAATTGTCCTTACCAGAAGAAAGCAAAAATTTACACAAAATTGTACAATTGATCATCAAATTCCATTTTCCAGCAAAAACAATAATCAGGTGGCTTTCCTTACACTTCAGTATTTACTTGATTGAGGGGCCAAGTCATTTGGCCTAAACCATATTAAAGCAACCCAGATCCATATATTAATACATTTTCAATAAAACAATTGCCTAACCTTCTTTGTTACAGTGACTATCCTCCTACAAAATGGTTAGGTGTAAAGGTTGCTTTTTAGAGATAAAAAGCCTTTTAGAGCTACATCTGCTTAACCAACACACATCCCCAAAGCCAGCCAGTGACGGCTATTTTACTCCATGTCAATCCATAATTTTGAGTTTTGAGGTCAGTTCCAGCTGAATAAAGATGAACCCAAGGAAACAGAGGGTATCTAAGCCACCTGGCTAGAGGCCAGATATTTAGATGGCCCATCCCTCATAACTATCTTCAAGAGTGAAGTGCTTCCCCATCTGGAGTACTGTCACCCTGTATGGTCCCCGAGATATGCTAGGGACTGTCAGTTGGTTGAAAATGTTCAATGGATTGAAGAAGCCGCAAGTCCAGAAAACTGTGAGGGCAAACTTTTTCGGAGTGCGAGTTGTGAACTCTTGGAACAATCTACCAGAAAGTGTTGTGGCAGCACCGAGTGTGAGCTCTTTCAAGACAAGACTTGACCAACACTGGAGCAGGTTCAGGTACATTCAGGAGCCGGTGCATGCCCAGTACTTGCCAACAGTGCGTAACAGAGACGTGACCGATCGCCCAAGCGGCTAACGAGTCGATCATTTGGTGAAGAGGATAAAAGAAAAGGAAAAGTAACAGAGATGTGACTGATCACCCAAGCGGCTAACGAGCCAATCGGTAAAGAGGATAAAAGTAAGTAAAAGTAATAGACTAAAAGCCATCTCTTAATCAAGAAACTGAAAATGGCTTCATTCTGAATCTCTTTAAGAAACGTAACATGAGACAGAAAGGTCAATGGAAGCTCCTAAAGAACCACTACTAGGAGAAGGATAAGGCTAACCCAGACTCATGAAAGTATTGTATGAAAGGTAAATAAACTTTATAAGATAACCTTAATACAGGAATGGTATTACATACGTGGTATCTAAAACTGTGGTAGTTCCTACCAAATATTCTAGAAGTATTACAAAGAAACTTAACACTCGTATTTCGTTGAAATAGCTAAGAGAGGGCCAATTGCATGTCTAAGCTCTACAGCAGTCAACCAGGAACTGGATTGACCTGGAATAAGACAGCAGGCCTGGCTGTATGTATGTATGTGTGTGTGTGTGTGTGTGTGTGTGTGTGTGTGCTGGTTAGACCAACACAATTCTAAAACACCTGCCTCTAGACTCTAGAGGGTAACTCTTGCTTCTGATATCCCTTATTTAAGGAAAATGGTTATGACCATGAAGGTTGGTGAATTTTTATCTTACAGAGCTTAATAAATCAATTCAAGCTGCCATAATAAGATGAAGATTTAATAACCAATGCATGCAGTTAGGTAAGTGCTGTCATTGGAGCCACCCGATTACAGGATGCATGCTAAAAAATGATGAACCAATATGACATCAAAATTACATCATTGAATACTAAAATTTATTCAGCCAAATTGGTTAACAGAATATATTCCTTTCCTGGAAAGAGGGCAACATTAAGTGTATCTGCACTACTGCAGGCCTGGAAATTCATTAATAGGATACAACAGCCTAAACAGGAAATCACATAACAGCCAAGCAGAAGACAATGACACACTGTGGTTGCTATGAAATTCCAAGCCTGCTAATACTGTATTATTGTGGTCACAAGCAACAAGAGGAGCCAAATCATGCTTGACTCAAGCGCTGTGCCACTCACATTCTCCAACTCCCCATCATCAGGTGCATGTAGTGTCTCTATTGTTATATAAAATCCCTCCTTCATGTAGCCTGGGTTCTGAAAGGCAACTTATTAGACAAGAAGACTAATTCATACAATATGTAAAATAAAATCATACAGATAAGATAGGGAATAATTGTGCTAAAACTTAATGTTTCTTGATCTATATCTGGAAAATGTAGTTTCTGTTGCATAAAATGTTTAAGTCTATTAGTGGATTTATCAGAAGATTAATAAATGAGTCAGAGTGGGCTTAAACTTCAGAATATCAATATAGCTTTTTAAAGCTAAATTTCACATGTATTTTGGCTAACCCTACAAGAATACTGTATGTCCCTGTACAAGAAAATATGTTATCACCTACAAATGAAAACAATAGCTAACGAGTCCAGGGTCAGTTTGCTTCTCCTGTATATAGCTGACCATTTTCCATGGCCATTGAGCCAGCTCCTCATTTCAAATACAAAATATTAAAATGTGTGTGACCCCTGACAACTAACACACAATTAAAAAAAATAAAAATAAAAAAGAAGTCAAACTACGTGTTTGTGTCTGAATCCTGTGACAACTTGCAGCACTCATCAGCAACAATGGATATGGCAGTAATATTATCTAACTCTGCTTGGTCATTAGTCTGATTTTGTGCTTATGGAGTTGAATTCTAGATCTATAACAAATGTGCAATGTACCTGTATACAGAAAACTGCAAAATAGACTGAACATACCGAGATGATGGTTCTACAGTAAGGGTAAGCATTCCAAGCTTCTTCATGAATCTCAAGTGAGCCCTCTGGTGCTAAGAGACGGATGAAGGACGGTACTTTGCTGAAGATAACAATCATGGATAAGACTGATGTTAACATTAGCTACATAAAGCACATCATACTCTTTTGAGCAATATTGGACTATTCATATAAAATTATATGAAGGATCATTCCATGCGCCAAATTGTTAAAAATTAAATTAACTCGACTTTAACTCATATTTGCTTAATTTTTCTCAAAACTGCAACATCCAACACTCATCATCACCAATTTACAGCCATTTTCCACACTAACTATTGCACAAAAATATACCTAGACAGGTATCCCCGATCTATGATATTTCGCTTTAACGATGCTGATGTTTTAAGACCACTTCTCATTTTTACTTGTGTACAAAGAAATGTACATTCCCTTTATGTACGTATTTGCCCCTAGAACAATAATTTTTTACCTGTATTGTATATATGTGTAGACAGACACAGACACAAAAAACACATACAAATTAATAATAATGGGAAAATTCTCTCAAATAATCAGAAAAAATTTTCTTAAAAATATTGAGTCTACCCTCAAGTCCACTCCGTACTTTGTTATTAATAAAGCACGGAGTGGACTTGAGGGTAGACTCAACATTTCTAATAAATTTCTTTCTGATTATTTGCAAGAGAATTTTTCCCACTATTATATATTTGTGTGTGTGTGTGTGTGTGTGTGTGTGTGTGTGTGTGTGTGTGTGTACATATACACACACACACACACACGTAAAATACAGGTAAAGGAAATTACTGCCTCCAGAACGAATGGCTCCCGGTCCCAGCCGCGAAAATGCCGGCAACTTTAAAACTACCCACAGACATACTTGGGTATATCCAGGGTGTCATCCGTAAATATTAGAGGACAGCAAAATAAAAAACCGCAAATTATCCGGGCGTACTGTATACTTTTTTTTTAGTGTTACATGCATACACAATCGTTAATACAGAATGCACAAAAATAAAAAAATAATTATCATAAGGTCAAAAACAAGGGGAATAAACATTTCTTATGTGCACTAGTTAGCCCTCAAAGCAGGGAAAGGGGGGAGAAGCATGGGAAATCTCTCTGCTGTTCGGTCCTGTAAAATGATTGCCAAATGGCAACACATTATTTTGTATTTAATTTATTATTATTATACATTCTCACTCTGTTTTTGTGACTGTGAAAAATGCAGTGTAACTTTGAAAATGTCTGTCAAGCTGTTGCTGAAGACTTCTGCATCTGGGAAGGCCAAGGCACTCTGGAAAACAGTGTCTCTGGAGCTGAAGCTTGACATTGTGAAGTGGTCAGACTTGTTCTCAATGATGTGTTGAGTGTTGTTTATATAACTGTTTTCTATTAATTTTATTAGTGTAAAATGTTTTTTCGGTGATACATGCTATAATGAACTCGATTTACAATAGTATTTGAATTTGCGATGGGATTTTCAAGAACCTAACCTCATTGTAAACTGGGGGATACCTGTATATACATATGTTTATTTTCATTATTTTGGTAGCCTTCCTAACATACAGTACCTCAGCATCAAGTACTATTCCTCCAAATCCTGTGATCTCAACCGTGCTAGATAATAGTACAATGTTGGGTGGATGGAAACAAGAGTAACACAAACACTTATTCACATACTGTATTCATTTATTCACGAATAGAATTATCAATAATTACTAAATGAACTGTCTCATTACCTTTTCAGGTGGTAGATCTTATAGGTATACTGCCCTTTGCAGTACTTTTCCCCCAGTAGTGGGTGGTTGTCAAATGGTTCATTTTTAAGGACCTCAATACCTTCCCCTCCTCCAGTTTCATTTTTACTTGCTTCTGCAACACTGTACAGCTGTGCCACTTGGTACTGTAAATAAAATTGTAATTATCATCTTTACTCTTCACCCACTTCTGTGTGGCATAAATTAATGGGATTGAAAATTTAATGAATGGGAGGAAATATTAGAGAGGGATTCTAGAATAAGGTAAAAAGTGACAAAGCATGGCTAAGACATTATCAATTATGTACCGGTATCATTAGAATATGTTCACTGGCAATACAGCACTGTACAGTAATAACAACACTGTATGTATTGTAATAGTAATACTAAAAAAATACAGTAATACAAATAATAAAGGACACATTAATGGCAATTTCTTTTTTTAAGTGTATTAATCTACTGTACTAAGTATTGTATTAAGAACAATCATACATGTCTAGGGCAAGAGTATCCAGTAGTATGTACTGTAATATATTATTTTATATATTATATTATTATGTAATAACAAAAACTGAGATGCCAATTGGCTGTATTCCTGCCAAGGTGAGGAAATTCTACACACTGTCATAAGAGAGAGGTTTGGCTAGATATCGTACAATAAATAATTTATTATCATATTACAAGTGTACTGAAAATAGGTAACTGCATTTGCCAGGAGCAAGTAATAAACGTAACATTATCAGTGAGACAAGCAGTAAATACTTGATCCTTTGGAATTGATGCATCAACAACACTTTATCCTGCCAATGTGATGACTAGAACCCAAAAGTTTAGGCACTTAATATTTTTAAAAGGGTAGGTAAATAGGCAACACATACAGCTGAAACAGGCAGGAAAGTAAAAAAGGTTATAATTATTTTACTACAACAATACCGTAATTATACAGTACCTGTACAAAAAATTATGCATAATATTACAACACTACTGTATTAGTAAAAGAAATGATAGGTAACCAATATATTTTGGGGGTAAAAATAGAAATTTTTTCATTAATTTCCACAGCTGAAACTGTTTCTTCTCAAGAGTGAAAATGTGGTAAAAAATAAAAAATACTGGGGTCCACATATTTTTTCCATAATATAGCCTCACTTGGTACAGTCTCGTTAGAGATTCTTCGAACACTGCTGGAGACAGCTGGCAACTCAAGGCCGTTTGTTTAATATAGTATGTAATATAATATAATACGAAACAACACAGCCCAACCATTAATTAAGCAACAGGGAACTAAGTAACCAATCACCGATAACCTTTTACAGTGGTCCCTCGATTAACGAACACAATTCGTTCCACAGAGTCGTTCGTTAACTGAAAATTTCGTTAACCGAATCCATTGTTTCAATGAGATATTGGGTAATTGGTTCCAGCTCACAGAAAAGTACATACAGTACAATGTAAAAAAAAAAAGCAGGAAAGTACATTTACTTTGAGGTGTGTATGTAGAAGGTTCCTGGTTGATGATGATGATGATGATTGGAATTAGAAGTGGGAGTGGAGGAGAAGGGAGAAGAGAAGGGAGAAGAGAAGGAAGTGGGGATGGAGGAGAAATCACCTTTCAGGGGACCCATGCTTGATGCAGTAATTTCACTAATAAATTTTTAAGTTCACTAGGTGTAATTCAAGATTAATTTATTTAAATCAACAGTGCACTATATATTATCAATAAGTTATCTAAATTTCAGAATGGCCAATAATTTTAATGTAAAAATGCAAAAATATTCAAGACACCAACAAAATCGATGTTCACTCCACTGTTAACAAAGCCAGACTAACGCCTGGTGGCTGAGTCAAGCGGCTGATGGGCGCACAAAAAACTAGTTCCCTGTACTGCATATATTATCAATATGTTAACTAAATTTTAAAATGACTAATAATTTTAATATAAAAAATGAAAAAAATATCAAAGAGCATAACTGAAACGAATGTAAACAGAACAGATTACTGAATTGGCAGACTAGCCCATCAGCTGATGCTCAGAACAAAACGTGTTTTTTGTAAAGAGTTCATTAACCTAAGTTTTGTTCGTTAACCGAATTGAAGATCCTTGTGGGAAGTAATTCGTTAACCGAAATTTCATTAATCGAACTGTTCGTTAACCGATGGACCACTGTACATTCATTCATAATTTTTACTAAGTACTATAGTAAACAAATGGCCTTGAGTTGCCAGACACTTTACATTTTTAGAGGAATGTTGACATTAACAAATATACCTTGCACAGGTCCAATGAAAACTGAAATTGCTGACCAGAAGCTGTAGTACTGTACAGTATATGAAGTAAGAAGGCATGTATGCTCTGTTGTTGAGTTTTCCAAGCAGCATCAGCTTTATGGTTAAGAGTCTCTTAATTTTGAGAAACAAAGTCCCTGTACTTTAACTTCATGTAGTTCACCGATTTTTGCACATTTTGCAAAATAATACTGCTCCATTTGTAGAGAACACACTGCTACCAAACTCTTTAATCAAATTGCTAAGTTTTGAAGTGAAATGTGTTCAACTGTGTTGGAAAGAGAACTGAGTGACTCAAACCGTACATCCCAGGCAGTGGAGGATATATTCACACTCGCTGTACCTATCATACACATGCGTCCATTACCCATCAGAATAATGCAGAATGAAATATTCAGTTTGAACATTAAGTAATCTGCTTCGTGGAAACGGTCAGGATATTTTCTTTTCTTGAAAGGCCAGTAAATTTTTTTCAGAGCAGAATGATAACAAATCAATGAAAATAAGAAAAAATGGCATATTAAAAAAACAAGCAATTTTATTACAAAAGTTGGCACTTAATGTATAGCATTTTGGTTGAACATCTGGGCTCTGGTGATTAGCTTAACAAAATTGAATTAAAACACTTATATACAGTAATGGGGTGTCAAGAGGCCTAGAACCCCCATCAGTTGCATGTTATAAGAGAGCCACCATGCAAAAAGAGCTAATGCCAGAAAGAATACCAAAAAGAGATACATAAGCTATTGTACACACCTCGTCAACTGTGAGTGGTAGGATGACTCGACTGAAATACAAAATATAAAATTGAAAATACAGTAAACATTATGAAGTTCAGAAAGTTACATAACATGATTAACTTTACAAAAACAAATACATGTAAGGTCCACACCTATAAAATTTCAAACATTGAACATTCTTTGTAACTGAAGACATAAGAATGCACCTTATTGGATGAATAAGCTGAAGTATGAAAATAACATCTAGAATAACAGTGTTCACTTGGCAGCAATTAGGAGAAAAAATTATGGTATACAGGAAGTGCCTTAATCTTGTCTGGTGCTATGTAAAATGCCTGCATCTAGATTTTCAATGCTCACTTTTCAAGATTACCTGGTAATTTTGAATACCATTAGTAGCTAACATGTTAAATTATGGAGGTGTGGGGAAAGGCCAGTGATTTTCTGGATTCTGAATACTACAATAGCTATGGTATCAAAGCATGTAACAAGCCTACTAAACCCTGAACTAGATGCAGAATTAACAAAACCTGAAATTTATGATAACTAACTGTCTGGTAAAGCATTGCAATATTGTAGCTACAATTACAGTATTTTTATCCACATACAATATGCATACAAAAATAATCCTTACTCTTGTTAACATCAATGTAGTACAGTGCATACTGAAGAACTTAGGGGGATTGAAATGAGTCACACAGTATTGGAATTGAATGATCATTACAAAATAGTAAGTACAGTACAGTTCAGATGTGGATAGTAAGAGGGAAAAGAGAAGACCAAGGAGATAGAAGAATGGGATAAAGGAGGCTATAAAAGTAAAGGAGTTGGTCATCCAGGACGCAGCAGATGTGGAAGGAGAGCATGGGAAGGAAATGCTGCTGGTGAGTGGTGCTAGCTGATAACTCGAGACAATGAAGATGGCAAAATGGGGCTGAGAAAAATAACCGTTTTTCATATATGAATCTGCATCAATATGAGTTAATATATATTAGCACAAACTTTCATGCATAAGTTCATGTGTGGTATCCCCCCCCCCCCAACTTCTTAAACTGCCAAAACAGGTTTAATCACATATCAACCAAGGTGTCTTGTGAAGATATTTTTTTAGGTAGTTGGTTAACCTGGTCCCTCTCCTACAAGAAACAAGGTCTGTGCTAGCATGTGACTTTAAATCCATTAAAGGTTCTCTTCCTTCATTTAGGACATGAAATAAATCACCTGAAGAATCTTCACCCACGCTTAATTCACCTAAATATTAACCACCCTAAGCCAACGTAACCTGATCCCCCAAAACAGTTTTAGTGGTTAATTTTTAGGTGAAATAAGCGTGGGTGGAGATTCTTCAAGTGATCAAATGAACCACACCAGTCTGGCTGACCTGAGCTACAACATGTTAGCCACTACCTCTACATCTTCCAGTGGGGTGTGCCCATTTCGTCACCACTGGTTTTACCTGTTTCGTCACCGCGTTTATTCCCATCACCATTTCAAGGGCAATATATTCCAGAAAATTATTACATAATTAATACCTTCAATATATACACGAAAATTTCACTAAATTTGCCAAAATATCGGTTGCTTGGGATATAAAATAATCAAAACACCTAGTTTACAAAGTTGTATTACGAAATTATGCCTCGGTATAACAATGCATCGGATCATGCATCTCATTAAGACAATTTATTAAAGATGAAAATAAAAATAATTGTTTATTACTTATGCAAGCATCTCACTTAAACAATTTATTAAAGACTAAAATGAAACAAAAATAAAAATATTGTTAACATGCCTGCAATCATCTCACTTAAACAATATGTGAAAGACTAAAAATAAATAAATAAAAATAAAAATTAAAAACATTGTTATTACTCATGCAAGCTTGGAAGACGACACGACTTTTTTTTTAAGAAATTAGAAGTGGTGATATATTTTTCTACATATTCATCCCACAGCTTCCAGAGATGGACTTGTTTGTCATGATTTGCTTTTCTTGTGCACGATTTTAGCTCGTGCTCAGCAACTAGTTGTAATTGCAAATCAACCAAGGTGGTGAAGAAGACGAAACCACCTTCATTTGTTCTGTATTTTGTTTATTTACCAATGTTTTAATTGTTTTCTTGATTAATTAATTAATATTCATATATAATAATAACACAATAATTCTCGAGCCGTCTGTATACGTGTAATTTCTATTCGTGTAAAATAATAACTTACAATTTATCACTCTAATACCAGCGACTAACGGTCTGTTAGTGGTGACGAAACAGATTTGATATTGGTGACAAAGTGGGTTTTTTGATGACGAATAGTGTATCCGTTCCAGCAAATCAAAACAAACTTTGTACTATACTATGTCAGAATTTTTTTTAATTTCCGAAGGGATGGACCACTAAACACTGCCAAACTTAGGGTTTTGTGTGATTATTACTGACTGCAGAACAAAAAAATTCCAGGTCTCTACCACTGGATTAAGAGTGAATATTGTATAGTAAAATCAATAATCTTAATAAGTTTCATGACAATATTCAGTCCTGAATGTTGGGTGTAAATGGGACTGCCAGGGGTTGGGTGTAAATGGGACTGCCAGAGGTTGGGTGTAAATGGGACTGCCAGGGGTTGGATGTAAATGGGACTGCCAGGGGTTGGGTGTAAATGGGACTGCCAGGGGTTGGGTGTAAATGGGACTGCCAGGGGGTGGGTGTAAATGGGACTGCCAAGAATTGGGTGTAAATAGGACTGCCAGGGGGTGGGTGTAAATGGGACTGCCAGGGGTTGGGTGTAAATGGGACTGCCCAGTATGGGCCAATAGGCCTGTTGCAGTTTCCTCCATTCTTATGTTCCCTGTCTTCAACACAACCCAGGTTTTGTGATGAACTTTATTTTGTTTCAAGTGTTATCAAGAACACAATAATTAATTACAACACTACCAAACCAAGTAACAAATGACCTATAAACAAAAATCCCCCCAACCACCAGCTTAGTGGCCCAGTGTTGTACTTTACCCCACACACCATAAGATGTAACCACTAAATAAATCTTATCCTGGTTTTCAAAAAGAAAATAAGAAGAGCCGCCACTTTGACCACCGATGTTAAATAAGCTTGAAAATAAGTAGGTCAAATACGAGTGTCAGCCTTGACCTACTCATGACAGCTGTCAGTAGATATGACCGTCCACCACTGCAGTACTCCCTTTAAAATCCTTCTTCAAAATTCAAACTATTCATTAACATTAAACTCCATTAATTAATATTTACGAGGAGAAATTTGAAGGATATTATATAAATAATACCGCCAGGAAGAAACAATGTGGTTACTCTGGGTTACCACATAAACAACCACAATCAATAACCCTTGGTTCTTATAATAAAGGTTGTAGTTACGCCGTCTAATATAATTATAATTACAATAAAATATTCAATGTCAAATTGTCAGTTATAGCGACTTAACTTACAATTCCTTGACGAGCATCGTGACCTATACTATGACATGAGCTGGAGTGGACTGACACACACACACACACACCCGGATGAAGTGACAAGTGAACAACGCCGCACACACACACACACACACACAGTCTAAATAATGTTAGAAAGGTAATACGAACGTAGTCACTTAATCATTCATATTTCATGTATCGCTAAGTAACCAACACTAACATTACTTAAAATTAATTATAAAATTAGATTAGTTCTTGTTTGGCTAGCTATGTTTGCATTTAAGTAATTTAAATATAAAAACAACAAATTAGGAATTATTATTCGTGACATATTTTCAACATTATGAATTTATACTTTAACATTAATTAACAACTAAAAAAAATATTTACTGAAGTTTTTTTATTTCTGTGAGTCTTTTTTTGTTTTTAAATATTATTATATACTGTTGCTCAGATAAAATAAGTTATATACAAATAAATATATATACAGGTATATATATATATATATATTTATATATATATATATATATATATATATATATATATATATATATATATATATATATATATATATATATATATATATATATAATAATATGCAAGTAAATCACTGTAGGTGCGTGATCTAGCGCTTGGGAACTTCGTGTTTTTTTTTTCCTTGTTTAATATATATAATATATATATATATATATATATATATATATATATATATATATATATATATATATATATATATATATATATATATATATATTCTGATAACCACAAGGAATAGCAGCAACCTCTGTCGGTCACCTTGTAGTGGATACCTAATCTTCAACTACTACTGCCGTTTGTCGCTGACTAGCCGACCCCTCTTCAAATTCCCCAGCTTACGCCTCATGGTTTACTAACGTCGGCAACCAGCGCCGCCTAACACAGCGGAGGTCAACTATCAAGCCACGCCTACCCCCGCTATATAAGACCTCACCCCGCCGTGACCTGCCCTTCAATTCAATTTCAATTTCAATTGTTTATTCCTTGACAGAGGAAGCGGGATCCTAGTGCTGTCACTAGGTACCCCTGTACAATAACACCAGAAGCATCTGGCAAGTGTGACAAGTATATACAGAATAAATATTATAAAGGGGCTTACTAAAGCCTAAGGAAGGAAGGATATTCCTTAAACACATAATCAATGTTATTTACATAATATCTGGCCAGTATGGGGAGGATCATCGTGTCTCCGTCAGGAGGCCGTGGAGGGGTGGTCCAGCAGGCGTCACGGAAGCGTTGTGTGTGGGGACATCTTAGGAGGTAGTGGGTAAGGGTGCGGCTGTCGGGTCTTCTGCATAATGCACAAGAGCGTTGCTCAGGGGATGCGGGGATACCAATCTCCCAAGCAAAGTCATACCCAATGATGATACGGGCAGCAATCACGTCCCCTTTCCGCGACCCTTTCCCGTAGACGTACGAGAGGTCAGGAAGTTTATGGAGGACATCGTACCAGGTGGGCGGGGAGTCCAGGGGGATGGCTGCTTCCCGAGCTTCTCTCTGTTTGTGTCGAATTTGGGTCCTAATCTGTAAAAGTGTTCGAGGAACAACGTAGTCAGGTGTGGCCTTGTTGCAGCCAATCTTGGCAAGGCCATCTGCTGCCTCATTCCCCAAGATACCGACATGACTGGGTATCCATAGGAATGTCACAGGACGGCCTGCATCCTGAAGTGTGGATGTTAACCCTCGTATTAGGAGGATGAGGTCCTTATTTTCCCCTGATCCAAATGCGATCTCGTCGAGAGCAGACCTGGAATCGCAGCAGACAAGCAAGGGGCAGAAACCATCTGCTTCTTCCTCAGCAAGAAGGGCAGCAAGGAGGGCTATTAGTTCAGCCTGAGTGGAGGATGGCCCGTCAGAAACTCTGAGAGACAGTTTGATAGGCTCAGGGGCATCAGGACGGGAGATGTAGACACCAGCCTTGGCCCGACCTGTAGCGGGGTCAACAGAACCATCAGTGTGGAGGACGACCCTACCTGGGGATCAGTGGGCTATCCTGGAGAGGTGGTATTTGTAGAGAATAACAGGGTTCACCTGGGATTTCGGGAGCGGTCCACTGAGGGCAATCACTTCAGGTTGAAAATCCAGCCAGGGAGAAGGAGACAAACCAACAGCAGGGGTGACAACAATATCAGGCAGGAGGTCGTGTTCCTGAAGGGCTCGGATGAGTGACCCTCGCCACTGTCTTGTAGATGGAGGTCGGCCTCGGACAGCAGGAGTCAAGTTGGCTTGGTCATAGTTGCCCCGAGGATCCCGTAGAATGGAAATGGCAGGTTTTAGGTAAAACTCCTGGACACAATCCTGTAAGGGGGAAAGACCAAGTTCGGTATATAGAGAAGTAGAGCGTGTCCACTGAGGAGCCCCAAGGATGATACGAGCAGCTTTCCTCTGGATAACTTCGAGACGGTTGACAGCAGTCCAACTAATGCTGACGAGGGCAGGGGCGGCGTAGTCGACACAGGAACGGACAAAGGACTTGTACATGGTGAGAAGTACAGGGATGGTGGCACCAAGGGAACCCCTGCACATGGTAGAGAGGGGAGCGAGACGCCGAAAGCATATGTCTCGAAGATAGTGGACTTCAGGGATCTGACAATGTGTGCGAGTTACATACACACCCAGGTATTTTGTCTCATTAACCCAGTCCAAGGGCGTTCCTGTGTACTGCGCACATCATTGTCATCCCTAAAAATCCCATTTAATTCATATTACGCTATATAACATTCAAATGCACCGCGCTTGTAGAACCTCAGAAAACGGGAAACATTGATAAAGGACAACTCACCTACTCAATGTTCCTAGACCATGTGTTGTATTGTACCCAGGTACAGTTATATCATATTAAGTGTATGTATTCATAGCATTAAGGATCACTCAGGGTATGCATAAGATGAATGTTAAAGTCCAGTTGAGCCGGACTAGTGTACTGTAAGACTAAGTGTGGACCAGGGTTTGAAGGTCTTACTATTTACGTCTGTGAGCGTGTAGCGAACATAACTCCAACAGATATCATATGAAAATACATGAGAACAATGATCTGGAAAAAGGATAAATGTATCAGAACTATGTGAGGTGTTGACAGTGATCCAGAAACTATACTTGAAAGGAAATATCGTGTATGCGTCGGTATGAATTTAATACACCTCGTAGCCTCACGTGACATATACCCACGACAGGTACAGTGATCAGAGAATCTTATGTCTGTGTTCAAATTGTGCAATGTGTGAGAGGAGGATCCCTCATTACAGTTTTAAGTGAAGTTGATACACCCCCGCCATGAACATTCAGCCTTTGTTTCAAGGCGTGTCATGTACCCCCCTCAGATGCCACATTGATATTATAATCCCATGAATTTACTCAAGCACTAGCAAACCAAGACCTTACCTTAGTGTGTAATTTAGGATTAAAATATGTGTTTATAAGACATGAGTGACAATATACCGAAAAGTGTTCAGGTGAGAACCATAAGAAACAAAAGTGTAAATTGAGGATTGGAAACTGTAGGCTATGTGATGAGGAGCGGCGGGGCACTGCCCTCAGTCTTCCTCGTTCTACCGTCACCTCAGGTCAGTGTCCTAGCGGGCTATATCCCGCCCTATAATTAAGGTTGATAAATAGAAGTTACTACAGTTTAAAGCTTTGCCGGATATATAAGTGTGATAGGAATGGGTTAAGGGGTGGGATAACCGCCCGTCAGGCATTATTTCTCAGTCTTCCTCGTTCTACCGTCACCTCAGGTGCCATGTGGTCGGAGTACCTTGCCGCCCGGCCGCCATTATCCCTTTGAGCGTCACAACAGGTGGTGACTACTCCCCGCTATGCCAATCCACTGTGAACCTGTGGATTTCCAGCGCACCACTCCAAATGAATAGTCACAACTAAGGAGACCGTGAGAAACTCTGCGGTCGTCACTTGGAGCGACCTATAATACCAGGCGTAGAAATAGTGCTGGTATGTCTCTAGGTGAAGCCCTCGTCTTTACCCACCGAGGGCGGTGTGCGAACGAGGTGCCTGTTGTGTATACCTAAAAGTCACAAGGAGTCACATACTTGCAGGTATGGAGTGTAACAGGTGTGTTGAGATGGTGCTACTATGTATGATAACCGACGGTACTAGATCCCATACAGGTGGAGCAGTCTGATGTGTTAAGGGATATTGTAAGAAGGAACGACTGAGGTACGGTGGTCACAGATTGGTATGCAATAAATAGGTGGATAACACGCCATCAATGTAAGAGTCTGGGGCCCATCTGGGTAACCACATTTCCGTTGTTCTTCTGAGGAAGGCCAATTCATGTATATGTTTTTTACCAGTGTGTTTGATAAGGAATAAATCAAGTAAGACATGTTATGGTTTCACCCTTCTTTACCCTTATCGATCTGGTCAATGGAAAACCTAACCCAATGCCTAGTCCACTCTGCCCGCTACCTAACGAGCTACATGCTGTCCAGAGGGGGTCTGGTGGCAGCGACCCTTAGGAATTAAGATTAGAGTTATGTTATCCCCTTAGACTTAGTGACCCCAGAATCTGGCAGTATAGCCTGGCGGTCCTCGCTCCCGCCAGCGAGCATGGTGACCCACCAGCTGTCCTTCTCTGAGCTTCCTCACCAACCAACTCTCATTCTGGCCCATCTTCCTGAACAAGCAACACCTCCTCCAGCAAGCTCCTAGCTGTTAACATTTATTCAACCAGGAGGCCAGCAACAGGCAACATCTTCTCTAACGAAGCTCCTGCACATCTACCTCCTTCAACACGCTACTCACCGAACGTCTTCTACTGAGCAGCTCCCCACCACACGGCACCTCCAGCACCAGACTGTCTTCATATAACTTATATATTATACAAGAAAACCACATTCGAGTTTCCTTCCATCCTGAGTGCTAGACAACATTAATATCTCGATACCCCTACAATATATATATATATATATATATATATATATATATATATATATATATATATATATATATATATATATATATATATATATATATATATATATATATATATATATATATATATGCTAGGGATGGGGTGCATCTGTCTAGGGATGGAGTAACAACCCTGGCTGGGACTCTCGAAAGGGCAGTCCAAAAGATGTCGAAGTCTTTAAACTGCTAGGGGAACATGTGAGCACGGGGGTGGAGGAGACTGCAGTGGGAGCGGGTAAACAAAGTGAAAGGTTACAGGGAAATAGTGTTAGGAATGATGACAAAACTAAATTAGACAGCGAGTTAGAACCTAAACGCGGCAAAGGGAGGACTCAGAACACGACTAACTTAAATGTCTACTACGTGAACAGTAGAAGTATGAGAAACAAAATGGATGATATTCGGGCCTTGGTATGTACCGAAAAAATCGATATAATAGCATTCACTGAAACATGGATCAACCTAGACACACGTGAGTTAACTGTTGAATACCAAATTGCAGGTTACAAATTATTCCATACCTATAGGCAGATAAGGAAAGGAGGCGGAGTAGCAATCTATGTCAGGGATAATCTGAAATATGAAATAAATAAGGAAATAAAAACTGAGCGAAATACAGACAAGATTTGGATAGAATTAATCGCAGTCGGATTTCACTATGGCATCGTTGTTCATCTGGTATCTGGTTTCTCAGTATAGGAGATGTAAACAGGGAAACCAGATACCAGATGAACAACGATGCCATAGAGAAATCCGACTGCGAGAGAGATTTAGGAGTAATGATAAGTAGGAACTGTTAGGTTCTGAATAATAAGTTCTATATACAGGAGCGAACACAAACACCTGTATAGTTTTGTAGGTTCAATTTACTGGATAAGAGATATGTACACAGAGGGAGGTAGCGCTCCTCAGCTAGGCTCCTTGTCAACTGCTATAGACGACGTATGGCAAGTGAGACATTAGCAGCTTCCATATGTCGCCAGGCACATTAATTAAGCATGTGGGATATCTTAAGTATATTGCCACACACTGCTAGCTAGGCTGAATAAATAGTACATAAATGGAGCACATACATAATATACATACATAATATATAATCCAGCATACATAATATACATACACCTCCCTCCCCCCCTATACGCTCATAGCAAAGTCTTGAGCGGACCTTTTCTTCTGGATCCGTTCTGAGCGTCGAGGGACTTCATCACTGGGAAGGGTATGGGACTCAACACTGGTGGCGGGGCCAGCAGAAGGCATTGTTACGGGGCGGAGAAAACGGCGGTTCCTCCACCACACACGACCACTGGGTAACCGCACCTGGTAGTCCCGTGACCTACCGAGACCCATGACTACGCCTACTTTGTCCCAACGTAGGGAGGTCGGGTCCTGAACACGGACTTGGGTGCCGACACTCAACCTGGGGAGAGAACGGGCGTGGTCGTTGTAGCGGGCGACGACGTCCTGAACACGTTCGGCGGCTCGGCGATCACAATCCTCTGTCTTGGCCTGCCACTCCTTGGAGAAGGATTGAGGGTGAGCAGGGACACAAGAACGAAGGGGGCGTCCATACAAAACCTGGGCAGGGGAGCGTCCGGTGTAGTTAGGTGTGTTGCGGAGTTCAAGAAGACCCCGGTCGAAGGCCTCGCAGTCAATGTTCCCAGAAGGGGCCACCTTAAGGATGAGGTGCTTCAGGGATTTGACAGCAGCCTCAGCGTGGCCGTTGGACTGCGGGTAATGGGGCGATGACAACACATGCCGGACTCCCCATCGGTCAAGGAACACAGCAAAGTCCCGGCTTGTGAACTGAGGCCCTCCGTCGGTTCGCAGGCGCACAGGAACGCCCACGTCACGGAAGTAGTGGCGGAACTTGCTGATGGTGGCGGCAGACGTCGTGTCATTACCGCACTTGATGACAACCGGCCAACCAGAGAGACGGTCGATGATAACAAGGAAGGACTTTCCTGACACAGAGAAAAAGTCGGCTGACACAGACTCAAAGGGGCGGGTGGGGTTGTCGTCACTCATGAAGGGTTCCTGCTGCTGGCTGGGTTGTAATACTTGGCAGGGCTCACACGCACGGACAACATTGGAGATGTCGGAGTTGATGCCGGGCCAGAACACAGTCTGTCGTGCACGTCGTTTGGTGGCCTCAGCTCCACGGTGACTGTCGTGAAGGCGAGCCAAGGCGTGGGGACGTGATGCAGCAGGGACAACTACACGTGCTCCGTACAGAACAAGGTCTCCGTCGCAGTAGAGTTCATCGCGGAGTTTCCAATACGGGAGCAGGGTGTTGTGAAGATCGTAGCGGTTGCTAGGAAATCCATTCCTCACACACTCGACAAGTCGGACGTAGGAAGGGTCATCTCGGGCCGCTGTTCGAAGGTCCTCCATTGCCTTGTCGTCATCTGGTGACAGGTCCGAACGAAGGGATTGGACGGCATGGAGAGTGACCACAGTCCTGACGGAAAGAGCGAGGTCGGCGTCGAGCACATGGTCTTCTGGAGTAGGGCGGCTGACAGGAGAGCGGGATAAGGCATCAGGGATGCAGAGCTCCTTACCAGCACGCCACACTGCTGTGAAGATGTACGCCGAGAGCTTCTCTTTCAGACGCTGGAGGCGAGGGTTCTCAACGGCGTCTAGCGTGTAGTGGTTGAGGATCGGGACAAGCGGGCGATGGTCGGTCACTAGGTGAAAGTGTTGCAGGCCTATGAGGTAAAACCTGCACTTGGACATCGCCCAAACCACAGCCAACAGCTCCAACTCAATAGTGGCGTAGCGCGTCTCAGTGTCAGAGAGGAAACGCGAGCCACACTGGACGAGCCGGAACTGCCCTCCACCATGATCCTGCAGTAGGGCGTATCCCACGCCATACAAGCGTGAGGCATCTGTCTGCAGAACTGTCGGCAAGGCTGGGTCAAACGTGGCGAGGACAGGTGGACGAGACAGGGCCTGTTTCACTTGCTGGAAGGCCTTGTCGTGGTCGGGGGTCCACAGGAATGTCCTCTTGGGGCTCATCAGGGGGCGAAGTGGTTGAGCAGCTGCGGAGATGTCCGACGAAAACTCTGCTAACTGGTTGACGAGACCGATGAAGGACCTCAAGTCGGTAAGGTTAGCAGGGGTGGGAAAATCCGTGATGGCGCGGACCTTTTCCGGGTCAGCTGCGATACCATTCCCTGAAAGGGTGTACCCACAAAAGTCAACTGAAGAGCTGGCCAGAACGAACTTGTCGGCATTTAGGGTAATGCAGTGCTTCCGGCACCGGTTGAGTACCTCGTAGATACGGCGGAGGTGATCCATGTAATCCTCGTCGTACACGAGTATGTCGTCGACCACTTTCACGCAGTTTGCCAGATCTTGTAGAGCCATATCACCTCGAAGACAGAAAGCGTCTCCTGTAGCGGCGAATCCCATGGGGCCACAGCAATAACTGTAACGTCCATGCGGGGTGATGAAAGTTGTGAGTGGTCGGTCTTCTTCGGCAAGCTCTATCTGCCAGTATGCACACAGGGCATCCATCGTCGTGAAGAAGCGCGCCTTCGGGTTCACACTGCGTATAGCTGCAAAGGGCGTGGGAGAAGGGTGCGCAGGACGAGACACCTGGCTGTTGAGCTTGGAGAGGTCAGTGGTGATCCGAACACCACCTTTAGGTTTTGCGACGACAACCATAGGGTGACACCATGGAGACGGGTCATCGCCGGTTGGTGCAATAATTTCTTGGGCGACCATGGAGTCCAGCTCGTTTTTGACCGCCTCGCGGAAGGCCAGGGGAACCAGTCGAGGGGTGTAAATAGCGAAGGGCTTCGCGTCGTCCCTCAGGTGGATCCTCATGGGGGGACCTACCATCTTCTTGAGAGGCTTGGATTCTAGAGCGGACTTGGTCACCAGAACGTCGCTGAATTCCTTCAGGAAGTACTTCCGAGCATCCGAAGGAGAGGTGTCACTGGCAAGAGGCAGGGGTAGGGCGGCAGCAGGGTCGTTGCTGCTCCCTTTTTGCACCCTGTTGGCGTGTTTTACCTCAAGAATAGGTTTGGGGAAGTCCTGGGAGATGATGGCCAACTCTTGACAATGTCTGTAGGACAGCAAAGGAGTCGGGACACCGTTATGCACATCAATCCAGGCTTGACACGACCTGCTGCCAAAGGTGACTTGTGCTTGGAGTGAACCCAGGGCCGGGGTCATCTGTGAACCATCTGCCATAAAGCGGAGATCCTTGGGGGGCGGTCCTAGATCACTTGGAGAGAGCCCCAAGCATTGCAAATGCTGGGGACCGATGACTGTAGCATCAGCGCCGGTGTCAGGCAACATCTGAAGACGGGATGACACACTGCCGTAGGTCACGATGACGCTGATGTACTGGGGGACTTTGGTCCTGGGATGCGAGGAGTACACCCTCCTAATATGGGTCGGGCTTTGTCCAGGGTCGTCGTGCCTCTGATTTGGCGACTGTGGGCGGCCCTCACTGGTGGAAGGGCGCTGAAGCTTCCGCCGACGCTGTCCCTTGGGTTTGTTGGAAGGGCAACACTTGTCATAGTGGCCCAGACGACCGCACACATTGCACTGGACGCGTTTGGCTGGGCACCGTACTGTGAGTGACCAGTGGCCCTTACGGTCACAACTGTTGCAGGTAGACTCAGCAGCTGGACACACCTGTGTTCCGTGCTGCTTACCACAGTTGTTACAAAATGAACCGGGCGTGGACGTGGTGGGCGAAGGCGTAGGAGCAGACTTCTTGTCCTTCTTGTACCGGGACACAGCGCGTACAGCTGTAGGGGGAGCTCGGATGGCAGAGGTGGCACACCTGGCAGCCTCATAGGAGCGACATATCGTCAACACATCCTTGAGAGAAGAGGAAGAGTCGAGGGAGGTGAGGCGTTGGACAAGTTCCTCGTCCTTAACACCCATCAGGATCACCTGCTTCAACTGGGTCTCCTCGCACTGCTGGTGGTGGCCTAGACATATATCTACCTCTTCCGAGGCTCCCTTAAGACGTACATAAAAGGCGTCAAAAGACTCACCCTCCATCTGTCTGCAGCTAAACAATTCCCTCCTGCGCAGAGCTTCATTCTGCTGTCCTTTGATGTGCCGTTGTAGAATGTCCAGTACCTCCTCTACAGACAACGAAGAGGTCGGAGGTACCTGCAACGTATGTTCCAAGACACGCTGAATTTCCAAGGACAGGCACATACGCAGCTGGATGAGTTGTTTAGGCTGTGACAAACTCTGGAGATCCACCATTGTAGAATAATCAGTCCACCGTCGCCGCCATTCACGAAAAGTCTGGAAATTCACATCAGGCTTCAAGATGGGCGGTGTTTGAGCTGCTGCTTTAGGTGGGGCTGGGGGGCGTGAAGGAAGCATGGATGAGGTATCTGAACCAGTCAGTACCGAGGCAGTGTTAGAGCCAGGGGCTTGGTTAACAGTGAGGCGAGATATCAAGGCTTCAAACCGTGCACTGTCTTCCAATCTCCGTTGGTGGTCTCTCTCTGCCTCTGCTTGCCTTCTGTGTTCATCCGCCACACGTCTGTGAGCTTCATCCTCGCGTCTTTCATCTCTCATAAACTTCAGTAAAGCAATTATCTCTGGAGACAACGCTGAATATTGAGGTGAAGGGCTGCGCGATGTTGTGGGGGCTGGAGCGTCGTGGCCGGCCTGGTCATCCATCTCTGCGGGACTATCATCCGCTTGACTCATCCAGGCGCTGGGTCCACGGCTACGTAAGGCATGAGACATAACTACTTCATCTGTGTACTGTGTCTTAAATCAGTGTTGACCGGTCAGCCCGTCGTATCAACAAGATTTCAGACAAAAAAATTAATTAAATACACAGATAAGTAGGTTATATATATAAAATATATATAAGAGAGCCGCGCGGTCAGCGAGTGTTAGTACATGTATGTGTGTGTGTGTGTCCCGGGCAGGCAGAGCGTCTCGCCCCAGCTGTGAGGGGGGGTGGAGGCGGCGCTGTGAGGGGGGGTTGGAGACAGCGAGGAGCTCAGTCACCCTCTGGAAACGGTCAGAGAAGGGTGCACTGAACTCTACTCCCCACAAATGCCCAGAACATGCCGTATACCTTGGAAATCCTTTAAAACAAGGTCACACATGAATGGCACGAAACACACAATGCACTAAACACTTCACAGAAAATCACTGTCACTGACACTGCTCAAAGTTGCTAAATTCTTCGAGGACGGATGGCGGCGGTTGACACAGGGCAGGAGTCCATAAGCCGGCTTTCCACAAACTTTGCACTATCACTCGTAATTGTCCAGTAAAACTACGCACTGCGCCATGTTAGGTTCTGAATAATAAGTTCTATATACAGGAGCGAACACAAACACCTGTATAGTTTTGTAGGTTCAATTTACTGGATAAGAGATATGTACACAGAGGGAGGTAGCGCTCCTCAGCTAGGCTCCTTGTCAACTGCTATAGACGACGTATGGCAAGTGAGACATTAGCAGCTTCCATATGTCGCCAGGCACATTAATTAAGCATGTGGGATATCTTAAGTATATTGCCACACACTGCTAGCTAGGCTGAATAAATAGTACATAAATGGAGCACATACATAATATACATACATAATATATAATCCAGCATACATAATATACATACAGGAACCTTAAGCCAAGTAAACAATGTGTTTTTGCTCGTAACAAGGCTAATAAAGTACTTGGGTTCATACAAAGGAGTGTTAGTTACAAGACTAGCGAGGTCATCCTAAAACTGTATCTTGCTCTTGTGAGACCACACCTGGATTATGCAGTTCAGTTCTGGTCACCGTATTACAGAATGGATATAGAATCCTTGGAAAGAATTCAGAGGAGAATGACAAGACTAATCCCGGGCATTAGGAACCTTGAGTATAGAGACAGGTTAAAGCATCTTAATTTGCACTCCCTCGAGAGACGTAGAGCGAGGGGCGACCTGATAGAGGTGTATAAGTGGAAGCAGGGCTAAACAAAGGGGACATTACAAAGGTACTCAAACTATCCAACCAGGAGCGAACTCGTAACAATGGTTTTAAATTAGACAAATTTAGATTTAGGCGTGAAATAGGTAAACACTGGTTTGGAAACAGAGTAGTGGATGAATGGAACAAGTTACCAAATATCATCATTAACTCGAATACGCTGAATTGCTTCAAACATAGGTTGGATGCTCATATGAGCAATAGGGGTTGGGTGTAAACGGGACTGCCCAGTATGGGCCAATAGGCCCGCTGCAGTTTCCTCCATTCTTATGTTCTTATGTAATCGACGGTAGGGATAAATTAATAACAGGAGTAATATATAGACCTTCCAATCTTGATAGAGTTAATGAGCGACTTATCTGGGATGAAATGCGCAGGGCTTCCATACACAACAAAGTCTGTATAGTAGACGACTTTAACCTTGGCCAAATAGATTGGATTGACCTTACGGGTAACTCAGAATCAGAGGATTTTCTTGAAACGATCCAAGACTCTTTCCTAAGTCAACATATAACCGAACCCACTCGGGGTAATAATATACTCGATTTAGTTCTGTCTAACAGAGAAAACCTCATTAGTAATGTCGAGGTAGGGAACGAACTTGCAAAGAGAGATCACAAAGAAATTAGATTCCAGTTAGATTTTCAGGGCAGCCGTAAAGAAAATTCCACAGAAGTCCCAGATTTCAGAAGGGCAAACTTTGATAGTTTGAAGAGGCAGTTGAGAGAAGGGGCATCACGCTTGAGAGTGAACTACATGGACCTAACGGTTGAAACCGACCTCATAACGAGATCTGAGGTTGCCGAGTTCCACAATTTAAATAATGAGTTACTTAATGCACAAAGGCAGAACATACCATACAAGAAACTCAGATCAAACAACAATGACCCTAAATGGATAAATAATTATTTAAAGAACATTATTGGTCAAAGGAAGGCTATAGGTAGGAGGATAAATAGTGGCGAAATTTACCTCCGGGATTATTATAAGGTATTGGCCGGTAGGGTTAAGACCGAGATAAGGAAAGCAAAGAGGAATAATGAGCTGAGGATAGCAAGGGAGGCAAAGACAAACCCCAAGGGATTCCATCAAATGTATCAAACTAAAACACGAGAAAAGATTGGGCCAATACAGTCAGATACCGGCGAGCTAGCTGATAACGACGGATAAATGAGCAATAATCTGAATAAATATTTTTCAACAGTTTTCACCACCGAAAACTAAAACATGATACCCGAGGCACTGGCTTTATTCAGAGATAGTGAAGAAAATAAATTAAGCAAGATAGTAGTGACTAGTAACGATGTTAGTAAACAAATAGACAAACTAAAGCCTAATAAGTCACCTGGTCCCGATGAGATATTTGCCAGAGTATTAAAGGAATGTAAGGAAGAGCTTAGTATTCCCTTAGCAAAGTTGTTTAACAGGTGTAGTACCAGAATCCTGGAGGATAGCGAATGTAATACCGATTTTCAAGAAGGGGGATAGATCACTATCCTCTAACTACCGTCCAATCAGTCTAACATCAATTGTAGGCAAATTACTGGAAGCAATCATTTCAAACTCTATTCGAAACCACCTGGAGAAGCACAAATTGATCAATGATTCCCAGCATGGCTTCACAAGTAGGCGTTCATGTTTAACTAATCTATTAACATTCTTTTCATCAGTTTTAGAATGGGTGGACGAGGGGCACAATTATGATGTGGTATATCTCGACTTTAGCAAAGTCTTCGACAGAGTCCCCCACGAAAGACTAATAAGAAAGGTAGAAGCTCATGGCATTAAAGGTAATATTCTAAAATGGATTAGGGCGTGGTTACAGGACGGGAAACAGAGAGTGAGCATTAACGGCACTAATTCCCATTGGAGCAACGTCACTAGTGGAGTTCCCCAAGGCTCAGCACTTGGACCATTATAAGTAAATTTGCTGATGACACTAAAATAGGACGTGTAATTAAATCCACAGAGTAGTGGATGAATGGAAGTTACCAAATATCAACATTAACTAGAATGCTCTGGATAGCTTCAAACATAGGTTGGATGCTTATATGAGCAATGGGGGATGGGTGTAAACGGGACTGCCCAGTATGGGCCAATAGGCTCGATGCAGTTTCCTCCATTATTTTATATATATATATATATATATATATATATATATATATATATATATATATATATATATATATATATATATATATATATACACACACATGATAACCACCAAAGTGATACGGGTAATCCCCATTAGAGGTTCACTGCGCCATAAGCTCGTTGAACAGGCTTTGTGTGAAATATAACATTGTCTAGGACTGCTTTTAGTATCCTGGTGGTCTAGAGGTAGCGTTCCCCGGTCACAGTCATGGGCTCGTGGGTAATCGGTTCGAATCCTGGCGGGGTGAGGTGTTGATTGTATGTCGAAGTCCGCGTGCTTTATTCGGCTAATGAAATATATATATATATATATATATATATATATATATATATATATATATATATATATATATATATATATATACCTGTTGACTGGTTAATCTGACCTGACGGCTTACGCCACAACCGTGACCTTACCATCCATAGCGACAGTCCCATGGGGGTTGGTGGGAGTGGGTTCCTCTGACCGCATAATCTGACTCCACATATATATTTTCTGGGGCCCCGCAGTGGCTGAGTTGCCCCGGGCCCCGCACCCTCCTAGGGACGGCCCTATGTACAGTATATATATATATATATATATATATATATATATATATATATATATATATATATATATATATATATATATATATATATATATATATATATATATATATATATATATATATATTACAGCTGTGCCTCAATGTCGTACCTTAACTATTTACTTTTTCTTACCTTAAAAACAGACAAGTCATACAGCTTAATAATCTTATGCCCTACAAGTACAGTTCATTGAAGTTTCCTGGTTCAGTGATTCTAGTGGGATATTTCCTAGTGTGGGTTGCGTCATCCTGTGGATCACCTGGATTGAGTTTTAGCGGACAATATGTTCTTTCCTGTATGGTGTACATGCTGTCATCTGCGTCGCTGTTTATTAATTTATCGTATATTGTTAATGCCAAGTCCTGCCGTTTCTCTCGGGAGCATAAAAAAAATGTTTGTGGAGGTTTAGCGTGGGTGTACGACTTTGCGTGGCCGTGTGCCGGTCCTGCCGGACGTAACTAGTGTTTCTTGACGAGTCATTATAGTGAGGCGTATGACTCAACTGCTGTACGTCTGTTGATGTCGACACACCTCAAGATTGGTGGTCCACATGTACGATGCTGAACCCAAGTCCTGAGGCATACAGTTCCCTTTTCATAAAATAAGATAAGATAAGATTGTGGTAGGAATGCAGAAGGGGATCTGGCTGGCTCTGGTTTACCCGACAGTCTGTATTCGACCTGCGAAGTGTGAGGTCACGTCATCATGCTCTTCAAGGAATTGTAAGTTTACTTTCCCTACAATATTTACTGTGACGTATAAGTACGGCGTTAAGTATCCTGATTGTATAAGAGTCATTTATCACTATCAATTCAAGGAAAAGTGTATCCGGAAGTCTTGGTGGTACAGTGTTACCCCAGGATAATAATAGAGGCCATAAAAACAAACGAACTGCCCGAAGTAAGCCGATAAATAGTGAAATCACGTTTGCTGTTTGTTTTATTAGACTGAATAAACAGAGGTTATTCGGTTATACGTGACGCTAAAAAGCTAGTCTTGCGGTACGTTACCCACTTTATGATGGTTACACAATTCTGCCAGACGCTGTGGTTCAAATTTGCATAAATCTGATCGTCAAGATTCCCCTAATCGAATAGAAATTCCCAATTTCTTACTTTCGTATGTAATTAACATTTTTATTTTTTCACTCTTCACCACTCATCGGCTCGTTAACCGCTTGGGCGGTCGGTCACGTCTATGATACACACTGTTGGCAAGTACTGGGCATTCACTGGTTCCTGAATGTATCTGAAAATTCTGAACCTGCTCCAATGTTGGTCTGGTCAATGCCGTCGCAACCCTCTGGCAGATTGTTCCTTGAGTTCACATTGACGAGTTGACGGTCGGATTGTTTTCGTAAGATGGCAGGTTAATGGGAAAATAAAACGCTTAAATTCACTGTGGTAATGATATTTTTTAAATAAATTAGGCCAAAACGTGTAAAAAAAAGGGTTAAATTTGTTAAAAAGTCACGTGACTGCCAAAAAGCTGCGAGTAATACCAAAATGATACCAAAATGGGGAGAGTGATAAATTCAGACAGTGACTTTGAACACCTTCAAAGAGATCTAGATACCTTACATGAGTGGTCAGTAGACTGGCAAATGAATTTTAATACTGATAAATGCAAGGTACTACAGATAGGGAAGACGAATACAAACGTTAAGTATAAACTAGGTAACACGGAAATAGAAAACTCAGTTTGTGAAAAAGATCTAGGTGTATTTGTTAGCAACGACTTGAAACCTAGAAAACAATGTATTAGCGCGTTCGCAACAAGGCAAACAGATTCTTGGGTTCATATCAGGGTCTGTGAGTAACAGAACTGCTGACGTTATCTTGAAACTTTACCTAGCATTGGTGAGGCCACACATGGATTATGCGGTTCAGTTCTGGTGTCCTTATTATAGAATGGACATAGATTCTTTGGAGAGTACAAAGAAGAATGACAAAAATGATCCATAATATTAGAAACCTTCCATATGAAGAAAAGACTGAAAAGCTTAGGCTTACATTCATTAGAGAGGCGTGGAGTTAGGGGAGATATGATAGAGGTGTACAAGTGGGTAAGTGGGATTAACAAGGGTAAAATGGAAGATGTTCTGAAGCTCAGTAATAACGAAATAACTAGAACAAATGGCTTTAAATTAGATAAATTCCGATTCAGAAAGGATATAGGCAAGCACTGGTTTGGAAATAGAGTTGTGGATATGTGGAATAGACTACCGAGTGCTATAGTAGGATCGGGGACGCTAGGGAGCTTCAAGACGAAGTTGGATAGGCACATGGAAGTGCTGGGATGGGTGTGAAAGGGATCTGCCCTGTATGGGCCAGTCGGCCTCCTGCAGTATCCCACTTTCTTATGTTCTTATGTTATGTTCTTATGTAATTGTGACGTCATTGGTTCCCTCAAGCTGCAGAGAGGGAGCGTAGAGGCAACCAGCTGTGGTGTATGTCCATTATTAACTTGTATCCTCTTCACCACTGATCGGTTCGTTAGCCGCTTGGGCGATCGGTCACGTCTCTGTCACGCACTGATGAATTGAATTGAAAAGTGTATTTAGCCAGAAAAACCCAGATACAGAGAGGATAATAATAACAATATTAACATAGCTGGGCCAGTTGAGAACCTCAGCTCTCTTTTAGGCACCCGATATATACTATACATTTATCTCAAGGAAGTATTATGTAACATTTAGTATCATCTGGAATAGTACAATAGCATGTTGGTAATAAGAACATCTCATAATGTTACCACGGTTATCATTTCAATATATATATATATATATATATATATATATATATATATATATATATATATATATATATATATATATATATATATATATATATATATATATATATTATATATATATATATATATATATATATATATATATATATATATATATATATATATATATATATATATATATATATATATATATATATATATATATATATATATATATATATATATATATATATATTATAAGTATATACATAAATTACAGTGGAATTGAAAAACATGGGTTGTACAATACTTATCGTGCACATCCACACAATCTGGTGGGCAAGGAGGGGTGTAAAAGGGTGTATGTACAATGACCATCAACCCTGATTCCATGCAATGTGTCTTCAGGAACTTGGGTATTCAGTGTGTCAAAAAGCGTGATGTGGAAGATGCCTTGAAGCTAAAAGTATTAAGGTTGAACAAGAGGACAGAGCTGTCAGGATTATGTCTAGTTGGCAAATATGTTTATTGCAATGGTAATTTTTTGTCTATTTACATGATAATTTCCGATAAAACGGTTTTGATGGTACACTAAAAGCAGGTACTGTAAATATAATAGGTATTAAAAGAAATATTAATACATAGTGTAGGGGTATCGAGATATTAATGTCGTCTAGCACTCAGGATGGAAGGAAACTCTAATGTGGTTTTCTTGTATAATATATAAGTTATATGATAGACAGTCTGGTGCTGGAGATGCTGTGTGGTGAGGGGCTGCTTGGTAGAGACGTGCGGTGAGTAGCTTGTCGAAGGAGGTAGATGTGCAGGAGGTTCGTTAGAGAAGATGTTGCCTGTTGCTGGCCTCCTGGTTGAATGAATGCTGGACAGCTAGGAGCTTGCTGGAGGAGGTGTTGCGTGTTCAGGAAGATGGGCCAGAATGAGAGTTGGTTGGGGAGGAAGCTCAGAGAAGGACATGCTCGCTGGCGGGAGCGAGGACCGCCAGGCAGGCGAGGAGATGCGAGGGGCAGCCAGGCAGCGGCGGAGGAGGAGGTGTTGCTAGTTCAAGAAGAATGGTCTGACTGAATCTCAAGGGAGAGACAGAACTTATATACACCCAGCAGCGGCTATGAGTCATGGTGGGAAAACCCGAGAAGTAGCCGGTGACTAGTTCCGTTGCTAAGATACGGTAACATCTGGTTGGTTGCTAGGGAAGGCGGCACATTGGAATGTGATAGCAGGTGGTGGGCTGCTACGCAGTTAGTTTGTAGGGGAGACGTCCACTACAATAGACAATAGATATTTTTTAAGAGATGATTTAAAGTCTTTGCGTGGATGGGTGGGGGTAAGTTGTTCCACACCTTCACACCTTGATATTTTATGGAGGTCTGGGACTGAGAGGAGCACATGGCGGGTGGTCTTAGTAGCTCTGGGTGCCTTAAGTTGTATCTCTGATTATTCCGGAACTGGAAATAATTATTGTCAAGCAAGTGATTGATAGATTTGTAAATAAAGAGAGCACAGCAGTAGGTGTTAATATCTTCGAATTTTAACATTTTCAATTTAGCAAATTTTTCGTTTGTGTGATCTGTTTTTTTCAAGTAGGTCATTGTCCGTACAACTCTCTTTAGTGCAGTAACCAGGGATTGTGTTTTTGAAGAGCCAGAGGCCTCCATAGTGTGTGACAGTGTATCAGGTGTTGGTAAACAAGATCATGATAGATTTCTTTCATTGCTGTGAGAGTGAGTGACTGTCGAGTGTGATGCCGCACTGTTTATTGACTTTACTGTGAATGGCTTGTATGTGGTTTCTCCAGTTAAGTTTCTCATCAACAATAACTCCGAGGAATTTAGTATTTTGTTCGCGTTTGAGAAATGTATTAGCAAGGTACAGGGGGTTGGCAAGTACTAGTTATGTACTGGCTCTCTGTTATGCACTGTTGGCAAGTACTGGGCATGCACCAGCTCCTGAATGGACCTAATTCCTGAACCTGCTCCAGTGTTGGTCAAGTCTGGTCTTGAAAGAACTCACACTCGGTGCCGTCACCACACTTTCTGGCAGATTGTTCCAAGAGTTCACAACTCTCACTTCGAAAAAGTTTGCCCTCAAAGTTTTCTGGACTTGCGGCTTCTTCAATCTTGAGCGGTGGCCCCTTGTGGGACAAGCGTCCGCCAGCTCCAAGTAAGGACACTCGACTGAGTAGTGCCCCTTGAGATGCTTATACACCTCAATCAGGTCACCCCTTGCCCTCTGTAGTATAAGCCAGGTAAGTTCAGGTGCTCCAATCTCTCAGGGTAGTTGAGGTGCCGAAGTGCATTATTATGTGCTGTTTACCAGCAAAATTACAGGACTTGTGGCCATATACAATGTTAATATAAACAGGCATACCTTATTTTTAGGTTAAAATAAATTACTGCTCAAGTATCATCGTGTGTATTTACGTGTTGGGTGCGAAAATGATGCAAAAGACCGATAACTCCAACATGGAAGTTTTCATCACTGTTCTCTATTTCATGCCTGGAAAAAGTAAGTTTTCGTCATTGATGTCTATATTTAATGTTGTGGAAGGACTAGAGTACTTTAAACAATAAGACGAATTATCTCTACAGGATTTCTGTCGCAAAACATTTTTCTATTGCACAAGAAAATACAGGTCATATGTTAGGTTAGGTTAGGTTAAGTATGATAAGTTATAATATAATTTATTGCGACAATCAATAATGCCCAAAATAAACACATCCCTAAAAGAAAATTCAGATCGATACGGAACCAACCAAAATGGATGAATAATAGACTCTTAGATCTTCTAGGGAAAAAGAAAGGAGTATATAGAAAAGTTAAGAAAGGCGAAAATCACTTACTTGGTTACTATCAGAAGCTAACAAGACAGGTAAAAACAGAAATTAGGAAAGCAAAGAGAAATTATGAAATCAAGGTAGCAAACGAATCGAAAAATAACCCCAAAGCTTTTTATCAACTGTATAAATCAAAGGTTAGAGATACAATAGGTCCCCTTAAAACTACGACAGGAGAAATGACTGATGATGAGTTAGAAATGTGTAGTACGTTAAATAGTCATTTTCGCTCCGTATTCACAAATGAAAACCTAGCACAGTTTCCAGAAGTTCATAAGGTATATAACGACAGTATAGAAAATATGTTGATGAATATCAATATTACTAGTAATGATGTGCTTAAAGTAATTAACAAACTGAAGCCTCATAAATCGCCTGGTCCAGACGAGGTATATGCTAGAATATTAAAAGAATGTAGAGATGAGTTGAGTAATCCATTAGCAGTTTTATTTAATAAGTCATTAGAATCGGGCCTAGTGCCAGAAGCTTGGAAACTTGCAAATGTAGTTCCGATTTTCAAAAAGGGTGATAAATCAATAGCATCAAATTACCGTCCCATTAGTCTCACGTCAATCATAGGCAAGTTGCTAGAGTCAATTATTGCTACAAAATCAGAAGCCACCTTGAAACATTCAACTTAATTCATTCTTCTCAGCACGGGTTCACCCAGGGACGTTCTTGTCTCACAAATTTGCTTAGCTTTTTCTCAGAAGTATATGAAGCGGTAGATAATGATAAGTCATATGATATAATTTATTTAGATTTCAGTAAAGCATTCGATAGAGTCCCTCATGAGAGATTGATAAGGAAGGTAGAAGCACATGGAATAGGTGGATCAGTATTAAAATGGATAAGGTCATGGTTAACTGGTAGGAAACAAAGAGTCAGCATAAATGGATTAAAGTCAGACTGGGGTGCGGTCAAAAGCGGAGTTCCCCAGGGATCTGTATTAGGCCCTCTGCTGTTTGTTATATTCATTAATGATCTTGATTTAGGCATAACTAGTAGGATTAGTAAATTTGCAGATGATACCAAAATGGGGAGAGTGATAAATTCAGACAGTGACTTTGAACACCTTCAAAGAGATCTAGATACCTTACATGAGTGGTCAGTAGACTGGCAAATGAATTTTAATACTGATAAATGCAAGGTACTACAGATAGGGAAGACGAATACAAACGTTAAGTATAAACTAGGTAACACGGAAATAGAAAACTCAGTTTGTGAAAAAGATCTAGGTGTATTTGTTAGCAACGACTTGAAACCTAGAAAACAATGTATTAGCGTTCGCAACAAGGCAAACAGGATTCTTGGGTTCATATCTAGGTCTGTGAGTAAAGAACTGCTGACGTTATCTTGAAACTTTTACCTAGCATTAGTGAGGCCACACATGGATTATGCGGTTCAGTTCTGGTGTCCTTATTATAGAATGGACATAGATTCTTTGGAGAGAGTACAAAGAAGAATGACAAAAATGATCCATAATATTAGAAACCTTCCATATGAAGAAAGACTGAAAAGCTTAGGCTTACATTCATTAGAGAGGCGTAGAGTTAGGGGAGATATGATAGAGGTGTACAAGTGGGTAAGTGGGATTAACAAGGGTAAAATGGAAGATGTTCTGAAGCTCAGTAATAACGAAATAACTAGAACAAATGGCTTTAAATTAGATAAATTCCGATTCAGAAAGGATATAGGCAAGCATTGGTTTGGTAATAGAGTTGTGGATATGTGGAATAGACTACCGAGTGCTATAGTAGGATCGGGGACGCTAGGGAGCTTCAAGACGAAGTTGGATCGGCACATGGAAGTGCTGGGATGGGTGTGAAAGGGATCTGCCCTGTATGGGCCAGTCGGCCTCCTGCAGTATCCCACTTTCTTATGTTCTTATGTATATAAGTTATAAGGTTAGCTTAACATACACGGGTAAAGGGGGGGGATAGTAATGTAGCGTACTGTATGTGGCCAGTTGTCAATTCTCTTTGGTTGTCTATTATCTCTTTGTATGGGCTCACATACGTACGTACAGTAAGATATCTCACACTCAGGATGGAGGTAGTGTAGTGGATTTCTCCCCTACAAATGCTGTTTGTCGCTGAGTAGCCGGCCCCACCAATTCCCCAGTGTATGCCTCGTGGTCTAGGTCAACCAGCGCCGCCATACACCACGGGGCGGGGGTCAACTACTAAGCCACGCCAACCTCCGCTATTTAAGACCTGACCTCGTGGTGACCTGTCCTCTTTCTACCTACACCAACCAGCCAGCAACACCACACCTCCTCCGCCGCTGCCTGGGGGCCCTCGCTCCCGCCGGCGAGCATGGCGACCCACAAGCTGTCCTTCTCTGAGCGTCCTCACCAACCAGCTCTCTCTACATCACGCTTGTAACCAAGCTGCCTTCCCAGCACCAAGCTGCATTGTACATCCAATACAACATGTATATAGAGAGCACATTGTGAGTTTCCTTTCTCCATTCCATCCTGAGTGTGAACACAAATATCTCATAACCCCACAGTAGAATAGAAACTCAATGCATTTTCTGTATATATATATATATATATATATATATATATATATATATATATATATATATATATATATATATATATATATATATATATATATATATATATATATATATATATATATATATATATATTGTATGTACACGCGCAACAAAAAGTATCGGTGCATACTGTAGTGTGAACAATTTGAGACCAGTGACAATAGGAATTGGGAGAGGCGAGTTGTTCCAGCCGTATGTTGGCAGAGCCGTTATCCTGCTGAGCAGCTACTATGGCCTGGTCAAGTGAAACAAACCGTTATAAATAAGGTCGGGAAGTGATAAATAGACAGTATGAAATATGAGGAGTTCCCTGTTAACAAAATTATTTGTGATACTTGTGAATATTGCCACATTAATTTATGCTACCAAATAAACCACTCAACCTGGTTGTCCCGAGGGGTGGTGCAGCGTGGACGGCCGCTCCGAGACCTGTCGTCTGTAGCACCAGTTTCGAGGTATCGCCGAATCCACCGTACAGCGGTGTTCCTGTGGATACCAACCCGCCGGCTAATATCTGTGACGCCGAACCCTTCGTTATGAAGGGCAATAATAGCTCCTCGTTTTCCCTCTGAAGTTTCCATGTCGTCTGGCATGTGTAGATCTCTACTGCTTCATATTGCCTCTGTTTTATACCCAAGTTCACCCAGACCGAACCCTCGATCGTCATTCAGTCGACACAAAGCAACAATCCGAAAAGAAGAAACAAACACACTGATTGTCAGCCATATGGCAACACCTAGTGGGGGAGGGGGAGGTGGTTATGAGGATACACTTACCAACCTTCCCGACATACCACAGTGTATACGTTTCGTTTCGGAAGTCGTCGATCTCACCCTGCACCGATACTTTTTGGTGAGAGTGCACAGTGCAGTGCTAGAGAGTTGGTGTGTGGTGAGAAGCTTGCTCAGAGGTCCAGTTGGGTGAGGAGCTTTCTGAGGGAGCTGGTTGGTGAGGCGCTGTTGAGAGGTCATGCTGGTTCAGGAGAGTAGAGTAGAATGAGCTCCGATGATGATGATAATGCAGATAAAATGGCAATGGCTTGCCATGGGAAGGGAGAGAAGAGGTAAGGTAGAAGGAAAGTTATGAAACGGGAAGTAAAGCAGTAGAGAATAAGAGCAGGTGGGCTATCCACCTAGCAGAGACGATTTGATTGGCTGTGGTGAAGGCCGCACTAAGAGGTCGCCCGAGCTCGAGGGAACAAGGGGGGAGGAGGCTAAGCTAGCTAGCAAGGGATTGTTTGTTATTGTGTAAGTTGGAGAGGTCTACTAGGTCCTTGTGTAACTAGTAGAAAACTCTCATCTTTTATCTTATTTGCGTCAAGAAATTATTTATGCTGTGGTATATAATTGTGTAAGCTGGAGAGGTCTGCTAGGTCCTTGAGTAACTAGCAGAATACTCTCATCTTTTGTTTACTGTTTAGTGTACAATAGTTCTGGCTCTTGAGGGTTATGGAGAAGGCTTTTTGGCCACCAGTTGTGTGATCTTGTGGTGTCCTCTGTTTTTAGTCGATTATATATTTCGTCTTCCATGACTTCTAGTTTGTGCCATACTGCCTGTGCTTGGCTGTATGTTCTTATGTTCAGTGGTAAAATGTTGTATTTTTCGTGAAGCTCTTTAATTTTGGTTGTGTATGGGGGACGTTGTTTGGAGGCTCTGCGGATGGCTTTGTTTTGTGTTGCCTGGAGTTTTAATTTGTTGGTAAGGCTGATCGTGTTTAATGGTATTGGCGGGTATTCAAGATGGGGGCGGACAAGTGCTTTAAATAGGTGTAGTTGTATTTTCTCTTCCATTTTGCCGAATCTTCTTAATTTGGTAAGCTGTATTTGGGCTAGTCTATTACACTCTGTTATGTGTTTCTTTATTCCTGTTCTTGTTATTGTTACCCCCAGTATTTTTCCTTCGTTTGAGTATTGTATTTCTTCGTTGTTTACTGTGATTGGTGCTGGGTTTATCTTTGAAATGTGTATGATTTTTAGTTTCTGTGTATTAGTTTTTATTTTCCATTTCTTCTCGTAATTATTTATTTGTATTATGGCGCGAGCTGTTTTTAATGCCATCATGTGTTTGGCCTTGCCTGGATGACGGATGATCTGGGTGACATCATCAGCATATGCGATGTATTCACCGTGAATTGCTGGCGGCATGTCTGAAGTGTAGATTGTGTAAAGAGTTGGGGATAAATTACTTCCTTGTGGTACTCCACTATAACATCTGAAGCTTGGGCCTTTGTGATTGCCTATTATAATGTGTGCTTCTCTATTGTCTAAGAAATTACAGTAGAGAGGTGAAGTTGTTAGGGAGTTCTTGATTGGTTATTTTATATTTAAGTCCCAAGTGCCAGACCTTATCGAACGCTTTTGCTACGTCCCTTAAGACTATGTTGCACTGTTCTCTATTATGCATTGCGTTTGCAATACTTTTGTATATAAGGGCTATGGCTGTGTTTGTTCCTCTGTGTTTCCTAAATCCGTGTTGTCTAGGGTTGTATTTGTATTCCAGTTCCAGGTGTGTTCTTAATCGGTGGTTAATTATTTTTCCAAAATTTTTCTCGGAGTTTCTAATAGAGAGATTGGTCTGTAGTTTTCTACTGCTGTGGGGGCTTTTCCCGGTTTTGGTATCAGTCTGATAATTGCTGTGTTAAATTTCTTTGGGTAGTGGCCTGAAGCTATGGATGCATTGAATATATTTCTTAGTAGAAGTACCATGTTGCTTGGTAATTGCTGTAAAATGAGTTCATTTATTTTACTGACTCCAGGAGCCTTGTTCTTAAAGCTATTGATTGTTCTTACTATTTCGTCCACTGTGATTGGTTTGTTTAGTGGGGACATGTCATCCAGTGTATTCAGGTCGATCGTGGGGCTCGGTTGCCAAATATGGGTTATTTGTGACATATGGTTTTCTTTAAGGGCATTAGCCCACCCGGGCACGGGTCATTTTTAATGACCCACATCAACGCCTGGGGGGCGAAAATATAATAAAACAATAATAATAATAATAATTATGCCAATGATGATAATGGTAATAATAATAATAATAATAATAGTAAAATTAATATAAATATATTTAATAAATAACAATTATAATAAAAGAAAATAATAATAATAATAATAATAATAATAATAATAATAATAATAATAATAATAATAATAATAATAATAATAAAATTAATAACAGTATTTAAAAAAAATTTATAATAAAAGAAAATACACATACAGTTGTAGTTGACTTCTCCCCTACAACTGCGTAGCCGCAGCCACCAGCTGCTACCATCTTCCCTAGCAACCAAACTAGCGGCCCAAGCTGGGGGGGGGGGCTCACCAGATGCCGCAGTATCTTAGCAACGGAACCAAAGACCGGCGACTTTCTCGGGTTTTCCCAACATGACTCATAGGTGACTCACGGCTGCTGGGTATATAAGCTCTGTCTCTCCATTGAGATTCATTCTGGCCCATCTTCCTGAACACGCAACACCTCCTCCAGCAAGCTCCTCGCTGTCCAGCTTTCATTCAACCAGGAGGCCAGCAACAGGCAACATCTTCTCTAACGAAGCTCCTGCACATCTACCTCCTTCAACACACTACTCACCGAACGTCTCTACTGAGCAGCCCCTCACCACACGGCACCTCCAGCACCAGACTGTCTACCATATAACTTATATTATACAAGAAAACCACCTTAGAGTTTCCATCCATCCTGAGTGCTAGACAACATTATATCACGAACACCTACACAGTAATAATAAAAGTCTATAAAAATTCTAAATAATAATAATAATAATAATAATAATACCCCCTTGTAATAATAAAGAGCTATGAATAAATTCAAAAACAAAAAAATTAAAATATCAATAGTGAGAAATGATATATGTATGTTGTGTTGTTAATAGTAAGAGTAACAATTGAGACCCTGCAATTGTGTGTAAATGAGGTAGAAAGTCAGATGAGCAACCTGGGACTTGGTCACAATTTTTGTGATGCCATATGGCAGCAGGGTCCACCATTAGTCAACACATTATGCTTCCAATATCTTCCCAGATGGTAGTACCTCCCTGTTTGGTAGCTGCCTACTACCTACTATCTAGAATCCTCATTGGACTCTTTGGCCAACTGTCTTCTTCCAACAATAGGAAAACAGGTCTCCGAATCCACCTGCCCTCCTTGTTGAGCTCTGCTCCATGTAGTCCACGACTAGCGTCGTCAGCTGGGTTCAGTGCCAACTTCACGTGGTGCCATTGTTATGCATTAGAGTCTTCGTGTATCGTTGCCACTCGATTGGCCACGAAGGAATGGAAGCGTCTTCCGGTGTTTCGCATGTACTGAAGGACTGCCATACTGTCTGTCCAGAACACTGATCTGTCTATTTGTAAATCAAGTTCTTGTCGTAGTCGTTTGTCTGCCTTGGCAGCCGGTACTGCCGCGTAGAGCTCGAGTCGAGGTATGGTCTGCTGTTTCAAAGGGGCTAGCTTGGCCTTGCCACACACGAAGGAGATATGGTGGGTTCCATCTTCACACGTGGTCCTCAGATACGATACAGCTCCATACGCCTGTTGGAAGGCGTCGTAGAAGTGGTGTAGTTGCACGGCAGCCACTGGATTTACATCCTCGGGTGGGTAGCACCATGGAACATGTACCTGTGATAGGTGAGGAAGTTCATCTAACCATCTTCGCCAAGCCACCCTGTTCTGTTCAGCCATTCGTTCATCCCACCCAACACCTCGTCTACACTCATTTTGGAATATAATTTTTGCTCTTGTGACGCTTGGAGTGATGAGTCCCAGTGGGTCATATATAGAGCTGACCATACTCAGCAGGCCTCGTTTCGTCTCCGATTTCTTAGGGATCTGGACCCGGACCACTAGTTTGTCCTTTTCCAGGTCCCACAAGATTTCCAGCACTCGTTCAGTGGGGAGCCTGTCGTCTTTCAAATTACTTCCTTTACTCCCACGGCTTTTTCTGTCTGTGGAATTGCCTTGAGGATTTCCTTGTGATTACAGACCCACTTCGTAAGTCTGAATCCGCCCTTTTTCATCAGCTGTCTCAGTCAATGGGTAATTATCGTTGCCTTCCCCAGCAAATCTACTGAGAGAAGCAGATCGTCAACATAGAAGTTACGATTCGCTTTCTTGATGTCGTCATGAAGACTTTTCCTATAATCTTGAAATGTTTGTTGTAGCGCATACCCGGCACATGAAGGGGCTACACATACCTCCAAAGAGATGTACAGTCATTCGGTAAGTGGTGGAGGCCCCTGGCAGCTGGTCGTCCGTCCACCATAAGAATCGTAAGACGTCTCGATGTTCGGGTACTACTCGCACTTAGTGGAACATTGCCTCGATATCAGCCATGAGTGTCACCTTTCCTTGTCTGAATCTGATGAGGACTCCCATCAAATTGTTGTTAAGGTCTGGCCCTTGCATCACCTGGCTGTTCAATGACATCGACTCATATTCGGCTGCACAATCAAAACTTTTCTCACCTTTTCTGGCTTGTTGGGATTCAACATCGGGTGGTGTGGGTTCTTTAGGAGGCATTTTCTCAGTCCCGCCAATCGCTGTTCGGCAAGCTTCTTATTGTCTAGGAGTTCCGGTTCTTCATGGTGAAACGGGATGGGAAGTTTGTAGTGTCCGTCCACTTGAGTAAATGACGTTGACCACTGCATCAGGACTCTCTTGTCTTCGACAAGGACGGGATCATCGTTACTGTAGGCGAAGTCGCATTCCCAGAAGTTCCTGACTTGGTTTTTCCAGATTTGTCTCCGAATTTAATGTTGCCATTCTGACAAAGTGGTTGATCACAGCTCACCACTCCGAGCGGTCCATTTATAGTCCAGCCCAGAAGGGTGCGTGTTGCAAACAGTTCTCCGTCCTTCCTGGTCCTTACTTCTAATGGCACTAATACTTGTGGTACATCCAGACCTATCAGGAGATCCACTCTTTTCGGTGCTTGGCGTAGTGCAGTACCTCGGAGGTGTTCCCACATGGTGACGTCTTGGGTGTCTTCGACCGAAAACTCTCAGAGAAAACTGTAGATTCTCAACAACAATGACCTTGGGGATAGTGATGGATCGGCTCTTTCTTACTCCTACGCAAACCACCTTTACACTGATCTCTTCGGTGTTTACACTACTTCTTTCTTTCATGATCATGCCAATGGAGAGGGAAAAAACTGGCCTTCTCTCTGCCTGCAGCCGGTTAGCTAGACTACTGTACGCATGCAGTATGATTGGTTGCTGCCTGAATCCAAGAGAGCTCCGTTGACCACTGCTCCTTTGCTTCTTGGTTCTTCTCCTCCATCCTGACTTTCATTATTGGTATACTGCCAGACTGGGGTCACAAATAAATCTTTAGTCTCGCCACGTCAGATATGTACGTTATATTACTTCTACACTAGGTGAATGACAATTCCACTGTTAAAGCATGAACACTGATGAACACTGATATTCACTACAATAGACACAATGGTTATAAACACAGAACATACCTGAGAACGAAGGTGAAAGGTGATACGGGAGGTCTACTCCTGATGATGATGATGATAATGAAGTAAAGTGGCAAATGACTTTGTACTACGGTACGGTACGGAGTCTTTAGTTTTGAGGTGAAAGAAGATTATTAGGGGTTGAAGGAAAAGTGGTGAAACTGAAATACAGTAGGAGGAGAAAGAATCTGGGCTCAACCAGATCGCTTCATCTTTCCTATTGGTGTTTTATCTTTGTTCTGCTCCCTTGGGTCGACTTTGTACTTCCGCCTCGCACTGGTTTATATACCCCTGAGTTGCCAGCGATCGCTACTCACGCAATGACAGAAATTACAAACAATCTAACTGTTACTCATTCAAGGATGACCCTCAGTTGACAAAGGTCTGGCGAATTACTAAAGTTGATTTACACAGACTAATTCAAGGTTGCGTTTGCCAGTAGAGAGTGGAATAAACGTAGTGACAACTGTGTTCGAAGGCGGGACTTACTGGGAGTGATCCTGAGGGTAAAACGGATTGGAAAACACGTCTCTCCTGAGATTCTACAAGCGCGGTGGATTTGAATGTTATGTAGCGTAATATGAATTAAAATGGGTTTTTAGGAATGACAATTATGTGCGCAGTAGATTGAAAGTGCGACTTTGCTGGACTCTTGTAATCACAACTAGCAATCATTTGGTTCTTCACGCCGATCATCAATTCTGTTGTTGGTTATGGTTTCCCTGACCCATCTATGCGGGTTTCCTCTATTCGTGGTCACCAGCACGCTTTGTGTACTCCCAGTCCTTTTTCCCATGGTGCTTGTACCGGCTTCGGTCTCCCATGATTTAGCTCCACTAGTTGCCGATTCCGGTGGTTGCATAATGGCCTTAAGTGACTCATTCTAGGTCGCTTGTGGTCAGGTGATATGTCTATTTGGTAAGTGCCCCTAGTGATTGCTCTCTTCACCCCTTGGAAACTGGTCTGGTGTTCTCCTCTTTCAACTTAGCCCCGTTGTGCCTTGCCACTGCTCGTCAGAACTCCCGTGAAGTGCAGAAGCCTCGAGTGCACTCCAGAACAGCCATCTATACCACATACCATCTTCTGGCTGCACTCCGTTATCCGGTGATTACGACCCAGGCAAGCGAAGCAGCGATGTTCTTCCCTCATGAGGAAAGTTCGCATCCCTGTGGACATGCTGAGGAATGTCCGGCGTATCTGAAGAAGGTGATCTCCACGGCATAATGAGCAGCGTTCATCGTCCGTTTCTCTGGTTGTCTTTATTCCTGATGTCACCAGACCCACAAGTTTCTTCCTCGACGAGGATTGGCGTGAGGGTGAGTCTGCATATATTCTGCTTGGTTCCTCCGGTCCTTGTCCCTTTGGGGCCTCCTCCGCCTTGTCGACCATATCCATAGTGAATTCCAACATCCACTCGATCCCAGGAGGCTTCCCTTGCTTCCTTTTGTATTTATGCACCTTATCCACTTAGCATCCCTTATCTTTCACTTGAATCTCTCAGCTAACGTTTGTATTGATTCATACTTGTCAATCTGATGTAGTTCTTCCAGAACCTTCAAGTTCCTCATGCTGAACTTCGGCGTTGGCCTTTGGGAGAACCTCATATTTTCTAACAGTTCTCTTACCCAGCCCTCGGACCTCGGTGGGTCGTCCTTTTGGTCCTTCATCAATGTCAATGGTTTCGGTGAGCGAGCTTGATGTTCAGAAGTACTTCTTCGCTCCCCCTGGTGAAATGTTCCCTGCTCAGAGGTTAAGGTGAGCGACGGGAGTCCTCTTGGAGTATATAGCGTAAAGTGAAATCCTCGTAAATGGAACAACAGAACATATGGGATTAATTCCAACAGAGACTGGCCCGACCCCCAAACTCCACTTTTTGACGACACAGAACTATGTTGTAGTAAAAATTTTATCTTAACTTTATGATGGTATGAACAAACAAGTAATATAGAAGAGGTTAGGTTAGGAAAAATAAAGGTTAAGTTAGGAAAAGTAAAGGTTAAGTTAGGAAAAGTAAAGGTTAGGTTAGGAAAACAAAAAGTTAGGTGTAACACTTACGTTAGTAGAAGACATACACTGCGCAACCTTACAACGCGGCTTGCTTGCCCAGGCGGAGGGAGGAGGAGGGAGGGAGGAGGAGGGAGAGGCGAGGCAGGCGGGAATGGCGGGTGGGGCGAATCTAAAAATAGCGTCTCGAGCCGGACACTCTGCGCGTATATGGGTAGATGAACCGGGTTAAGTGAAAGTTCGGTTCTGGCGAGGTACCGCGTATATGAGAAATCGCGTTAAGTGAAACCGCGTAAAGCGGGGTACAACTGTATATATATATATAAATATATATATATATATAAATATATATATATAAATATATATATATAAATATATATATATATAAATATATATAAATATATATATAGAATTTTTTCTTAAAGCGCTTTGGAACTTCGTATTTTCTTTCCTCAGGTTATCAGCATATACCCAGATCAATGCAAGCACCTACAGTGATTTATTTGCACACATATATATATATATATAAGTAGTGCTATACATATATATATATATATATATATATATATATATATATATATATAATATATATATATATATATATATATATATATATATATATATATATATATATATATATATATATATATATATATATATATACAGTAGTACCCGCTTAACGTAATAAATTGAAACTACTAGGGTACCGTGTTAAGTGAACTAAGAAGTAAATAAATAGAACATATGTGGGATTAATTCCATTATTTAGAGACTGCCCGGACCCCCTAAACTTATTCCTTTTTTCCGACACAATACCTATATGTTCTAGTAAAATAACATCTTAATTTTATGATGGTACATGCACACAATTAATACTTAAGAGAAATAGAGAAATACAGTCGCCAAGTTAATGTCCATTCAAATAATGGACTCAACTCCTTCCCCCTCTTCTCACACTACACTCACTGGCTCTTCCCTCTCTGAGAAATTTTGGGGGAAAACCACTAAATTTTAATAAATAATACCTCAAACTAAAGTTAGGATAATATAATTGACATTGCTGGGTTCCTTGTAAGACCAGGAATATTTTGAATATAAATGTCATATATTTTGCACGAAAGATAACATATTTACTCAGAGTAAACATTAGATCTAAAATTTGTATGTCTAATGCAAAATCTATGATGTTTATATTCAAAATGATCATCAAATTGTAAGAATTCTAGCAATGTAAATTATATTCTGGCCGGGTAATTTGTATGAACTTTATGAGCTAAATCAAATATCTTCAGTTAATAAATTAAAAAATATTTTTCACGACACTATCTGTCAATTAAAGTACCCCACCTTGCCTCCCCCCCTCTTCCAACCGCGCCAGATGGTTGGTCGGTCCCTCCCTCCCCCCACCCTCCACCAACCCTCCCTACCAGATAAATGTGTGAGAGAAACCGGAATATTTACCTCTTTAGTAATAAATAATACCTCAGACTAAAGTTAGGATAATATAATTGACATTGCTGGGTTCCTTGTAAGACCAGGAATATTTTGAATATAAATGTCATATATTTTGCACGAAAGATAACATATTTACTCAGAGTAAACATTAGATCTAAAATTTGTATGTCTAATGCAACATCTATGATGTTTATATTCAAAATGATCATCAAATTGTAAGAATTCCAGCAATGTAAATTATATTCTGGCCGGATAATTTGTATGAATTTTATGAGGTAAATAAAAAAATTATACTTCACCCCGGGTTTCGGCAGGGGTACCGCGTAAACGTGGAAAAGCGGAATGTGGGACCACAGCTCAAGATTGAAGAAGCCGCAAGTCCGGAAAACCGTGAGGGCAAACTTTTTCGGAGGAGGGTTGTAAACTCTTGGAACAATCTACCAGAAAGTGTTGTGACGGCACCGAGTGTGAGCTCTTTCAAGAGAAGACTTGACCAACACTGGAGCGGGTTCAGGTACATTCAGGAGCCGGTGCATGCCCAGTATTTGCCAACAGTGCGTGACAGAGACGTGACCGATCGCCCGGAGGCTAGCGAGCCGACCTTTTGGTGAAGAATATAAAGGAAAAGAGTCGTGACCGATCGCCCAAGCGCTAACAATGACCAGTGGCGAAGATGATAAAAGAAAAAAGCCGCAGCTTTAGGGTTGACTGTATATATATATATATATATATATATATATATATATATATATATATATATATATATATATATATATTTATATATACGCACACAGTGGTCCCTCGGTTAACGAACGGTTCGATTAACTAAATTTCGGTTAACGAATTACCTCCCATAAGGATCTTCAATTCGGTTAACGAACAAAACTTCGATTAACGAAATCCTTACGACAAACACGTTTTGTTGTGGCCATCAGCTGATCAGCTAGTCCACCAATACAGTAATCTGTTCTATGTTTACATTCGTTTCCAGTGGAGTAAATATCAAGAAGGTTGTGTTCTTGAATATTTTTGCATTTTTTATATTAAAATTAATTATTGGTCATTCTAAAATTTAGCCATCCAAGCTCTCTCTACATAAAGTTTTTCAACTAATATTTTTGGCTCGATATATGTAACTTTATTCATTTATTGAAACTTATTTACATGCACACACTGTCCTAAGAGCAAAGCTGTACTGTACATGTAATCAAAACAGGTTGACAATCCCTTATCCGAAATCCTTGGGGCCAGAGGAATTTCGGAATTTTTCGGTTTTCAGAATGGTTAGTTTTTTTTTTTTTTTTTTTAATGTGTATTAGCCCACCCGGGCATAGATCACTGACCCACATCAGGGCCTGGGGGAGGGGGGCGAAAATATAATAAAAATTATAATAATAATAATAATAATAATTCATAAGTCTAGGTCGTGTTTCTCACTTTTGATCTTTTTTCCATTCTTGTATTTCTTTATTATTATTATTATTATTATTTTATTATTACAGTACTCCTATATTATTGTTATTTTTATTAATTTTATTATCATATATTATTATTATTATTAATGTTATCATATTTTATTTTGGTGTATTTTTATTAAAATTTGTATTTACTATGAATAATTATTATTATAATTATTATTACTATTACATTTTCGCCCCCCAGGCCCCGATGTGGGTCAGTGATCTATGCCCGGGTGGGCTAATCACTGTTTTAAAAAAAATAAATAAAAAAAAATAAAAAAATATTGCCCCACAAAAAAAAAACTTTCGGTTTTCAGAGCTTTTCGGTTTTCGGAATTTCGGCTAAAGGGTTGTCAACCTGTACTGTGCAAAATGATTACTAAAATTTTTGTCTAGTGTAAACTATATATAGCTTGTTTACATTCAAATTAATCACTATCTTATAAGAATTCCAGCAATATAAATTATATTCTCCACGGTCACTTCTATGACATTTTATAAGCAAAAAACAAAAACTCAATCTAAAGGACATAAATAAACAAATAAATACTTCGCTAGACATTCAGTGCCAACTGTCAAACATGTCACTGTCACCTCCCCTTCCTCCCCTCCCCCTCCTCCCAGCCAGGGTTTGGTGGTTATACAGTAGGCTTACAGTTTTTATCTTATATGATATCACAGACTAAAGTTAGGAGAATATAATTTGCATTGCTGGAATCCTTGTATGTATGCATGTATGTATTGATGTATGTATGTATGTATGTAGCGGTGGGCGCAGCCAAATGAGAAGTTAGCTTCACTAACCGCTAATCTGCTAAGTAAAAAGTTATCTTCGCTAACGCTATACCGCTAAACAGCTAAAAAATTTAGCGTTAGCTAACGCTAACCGCGAACTTTTATTATATGAATTTAGCTTCTTCTTTTGGGGGGGGGGGGCTCTAAAACCCTTAAAAACAGACCTAGAGAGCTGAAATTTTCACATGCTGTCTTGTAGCTTAGACATAGAGCTTTCCAAAAAGGTATAGCATGCCAAGATCAGCTGATGATTAAGGTGTACACAAATAATTAAATGAACAAATGAAATGAAACATTAGTTTACATTCAAGTTTCAATATACACTTTATAATCTTTATTTACTGTACGAAAAGACAGAAAGCATTAAACGAATCCAAAAACTATAGTACAGGTAGTCCCCGACTTACAACTGCCTCAACTTACATCCATCGGTACTTACGACCTGCTCTGACCTTACGACCGTCGGAACGTACGACCGCTGCAGTCGTGACCAAATTTTTTTTTTCTTTCAAATGACGCACGCATTTTCTATACCTAAACGTTTCCAGTTAATGTAGTCTCCATGTATACTGTAATTAGAAAATTATGGGGGCCCCGTGTGCATTCAGCTGACTACATTAAAGGTAAGTGCTCAGTCACACTGTATCCATTCCTCATTATTTATTACTTTTACTGTACTGTATTTCATTGTAGATTTTTTATTTATTTATTTATGTATTTTTATTTATTTTTTTATTTTATTTATTTTTTATCTATATGCCGGACTTACGACCTGGATTTGGGTCCCTAACCCTGTCGTAAGTCGGGGAGCACCTGTACTGTATAGCATAGGTAGCAAATAGCATCATGCCAAGATCAAAATGATGATCAACTTATCAAGGTGTACACTGTACACAATTTCACAAATTATTAATTTGCATTCTCATACAACCTATTGGCCTTATTCATTATTCATGTAAATATGCAATACCAACCACATACACATTATACCAGTGCATTTTTGTATAACTTATTGTTGGTCTTAGTCATGTAAATAAACAGAAAACTCTAAACTTTAATGAAAAGTAAATTTTTAGAAAATTTTGTTTGGCACACACCTTGGATGACATCCTGGTTATGAATTTATGCAGTACTTAGCATAACCAAATATAATTACACAAAAAAATCTTAAAAAAATTTACAAATAAATGAGAAAATAAACTATACATTAGTTTACAATTACACTCTATGATTCTTTCAACATACACTGACAGTCTTTATTTACTGTCTTGTCACGTTTACACGTACTAACACGCAGTCAGCCAAGCTTGCCTGACTCGCTGTTGGACACGCGTCGCGGCGTCACACGCTTACAACAGACAGGAACAAACATGTATAAATTTTGTTAGCAGACTTAAAGTTAGCGGAACTAAATTTAACGGAAGATAATTGGTCCACTAATGGTTTCCAAAGTTAGCGAAAACGCTAATCCACTAACGAGAAAGTTGGCTTCGCTAATTAGCGGTTAGCGGATTAGCGGAACCGTGCCCACCACTGTTGTATGTATGTATGAGTGTGTGTGTGTGTGTGTGTGTGTGTGTGTGTGTGTGTGTGTGTGTGTGTGTGTGACTTGCTGAGATATTATTAGACAGTAATACTAACACATGACTAATTATTGTTTCAGTCGTGTCCCGCTGCCTCTCACAGTGGATGAGGTGAGTGTTTATGAGAATATTAGTGACTCAACATCCATTAAGCCTATTTTCATGTTCTAGTGAGATATACTGTGATGTCTTTAGATTTTTTTACTGTATACTGTACTGTACCTTGATTTAACTACAGCTACTCCTCGACTTACGACCTACTCGACTTACGACCACCTGGACATACGACCACCTCAGTCATACCCAAATTTTGTCAAATTACGTATTTTTGAGTCCCAACATCAGTGATTGTGCTGTGTACTGACAAAATTTTCGTTTGTGATTCACTTTAAAATGGCTGGCAAGCTTAAAAGTGAGAGTTTTGTGGTGCTGAAAAGAATAAGAGACACCCATTTTAGATTTTCTATGTATTATTTAAGCATTTTCGACTTATGACCAATTCGACTTATACTGTAACCTGGATTTGGGTCCCTAACCCCATCGTAAGTCGAGGAGCAGCTGTACTGTGCTCAGAGGGCATCTGACCAACCCCCTACATGCACACACATGACATATTCTTGTGATGTGGTGGTGTGTGTGTTATAATACCACCTGGGACTAGCTGTGGTAAATGTGGTGGTATTTGTATGTGTTACAGTATCACTTGGGCCAGCTGTGGGCAGTGACAGAGGCTAGCAAGAGAGAGACAGGTGGTGGGGAAGGCATTGAAGTGCTGACCAATGAACCCTTCACAGGCATCCCGCTCCTGGGGGACAAATTCTCCTCCGGCCAGTACACCTACAAGATCTTCCACCTCAAGAAGTAGGTGGTCTTCCTGTGTCTGTCCTAATATAACATGTTTATATGTATAGCTATCTTCTGGTTCTTGCTGACAACATAAAACAACCAGAATAGTGAATAAAGTAGAAAATCACCTCATTTTCCATACATAACCTGAAAGACCAAAAATTTCCAGGTGCTTCTTAGGACGGTAAATTGCATTAAGTTATCCATTAACCCATGACTTTGAACGTGTTTATGACTCAGAACAATGATAGCTACTAAACTGGAATCAAGATTGCACTGAAACTCTTCCTTAGTTATGAGGAAAAATTAAGGTAAGGACTAAGATGATCATTTTGTGAATCACCACAATTGGCTAATATAATCACTTGACAGAGATTATCATTTACGGTGATTAGAGCACAGATACGACATATTATGTAATATGTTGGAACCCCACAAATGGCTCTCTTTCCATCTCTGTATCCTTAATTTTATCAAATGGATTTTCAATGAATTTATTCAAAAGCCATCGAATATGTACACTATTTTATTCGACGTGTACCCATCACAATTTACGGTGAATCCTTACTAAACATCTCGGCCTCATTTTGAAATTGTCAAGAATCTGAGTTTACAATAGCTCATACAATGAATATTCTTCATAAATGAAAATGTATAACTAAATGCATTCGCTTAACACTAAATAGAGGTGAAGTACTGTAGTACTGCACAGTACTGTACATTAGTTTTGGTTCCCAAGTGATGTTAAGTGAGCTTTCAGTACAGTATCTAGTATTATTATAATACTGTAGTCATAATTTTGTTTATGTCCTGTTTATGTTTTAATTGAAGTCAATTGGTTAAAACTTAGATTCATTCACTCATCTTCAGCTACGAGAAATATCCATCGTACGAACCTTTCAAAAAATGGTACTTGACCTCGGTAGACATTCTTGACTGATGACTTACTGAGTAAGGGAAGAGGCTATTTGCTATTATATCTGATCTGTGATAAGATATTTATTTGTTAGTTATACATAAAATTAATTAATGAGCTGCCTTTCATTTTGGTTTATAGTTTTAGTTTAGTAGTATAGGTACTGTACCATATATATATACACACAGTACAGGGTATATTCTTGTGTAGGATAGTACGTGTCTCAGAATACACAAGTTGGTTGAACCAAAATTCGTCTCCAAAAAACAGCAGCTTCTGAGAATGGAGGGGGACCGAAGTTACTACTAAGAGCAGAGACGTTACCGAGAACAAATTCTGGCTTGAATGTCATGTACACTAATACTGACACGTTCCTTGATAAGAGAGAGGAGTTTGAAACACTACTGAGAGTGCACCAACCCGATATTGTAGTTGTAGAACTGTTGTACAAGAACAGGAGAATCGACCCAGAGGAATGTGAGTTCAGTATTGCTGGATATGACTCATTTACGAACCTTTCTCAAGAAACTTGCAGGAGGGGTGTGGTTATCTACGCTAGGCAAGACCTTAGAGCCAGCCAGGCGAGGGTACAGGGAGAGGATGTTTTTGAAGAGTCCAAGTGGTGTAAAATTAAATTAAAGGGAGGGGACTTACTTATCGTCGGGTGTATCTACAGATCCCCAAACTGTGGCCCACTAAATCAAAGGAACTTAAGAACCTTAATAAACAACGCGGCGATGCTCAACCCTAGCCACCTCCTTATCATGGGGGACTTTAACTATGGCGACATCGACTGGAGAAACGAGTTCACCCCAAATGACTTGAATAACCCTGCTACTCTTTTTGTAGAAACTCTGAGAGATAATTTTCTGTTCCAACATGTTAGAGACCCGACACATTACAGAGGGGAGCAAACACCCAAGCCACTTGACCTCATCATAACAAACGAGGAGGGTATGGTGGCCAAACTGGAACACCTTGCCCCAGTTGGCACCAGTCACCAATAGTGTTGTCATTCAGATTTAACTGTTACCTGACTCATTAAGGCACAAGAACGCAGACACTACGCTGAATATCATAACTAGTAAAGTGACCCATTTGATCGATAAATATATACCCAAGACCAAACCCAGTGCTTCTAGGAATACGAGGGGATCCTACACATGAACCATGCGGCGGTCGACAAAATTAAGAAGAAAACCCAGAAATTCAAGACGTGGGTTGGTCAAACGATGAGCAGGACAGGAGGATGTGTGCAAGAGCCAGAAACCAAGCAAAGATAGAGTGTAGGAGGGCTGAAAAGGAGTTCCAGAGGCTGGTTGCAAGCGAGGTCAAGTCAAACCCAAAGGCGTTTTACCGCTATGCAAAGTCAAAATTAAAAACACGAGTAGGAGTATCAGACCTAAGGCTTGAATATGGTAGTTACGCAGATTCTGACCAGGATAAAGCTCAGACATTAAACAGCTTTTCCTCGGTGTTCACAAGAGAGGATGCAATTAACCTTCCTGTGTTTGAGGACAGACTGTTCGACACAGCAATGACCCTCATTGTGTTCACAGAAGAGGGTATAAGATATAAACTGTCAATGCTAAAGGTCCATTAGAGTCCCGGCCCTGACATGGTGCATCCCAGAATGCTAAGAGAGTTGTGCAACGAGCTTGCCGAGCCCCTGAAGATCCTATTCAGCAAATGTCTAGATGAACAAAAGGTTCCCAGTGATTGGAAAATGGTTCATGCGAGTCCTATCTTCAAGAAGGGCGATCATCACTCCACGAACAACTATAGACCAGTGAGCCTGACCAGCATAATATGTAAAGTACTTGAGAGTATTATCAGAGATGCCGCGATGGAACATCTACTACGAAGCAACCTTGTAAAGGATTGCCAACACGATTTTATGCCAGTGCGCTCCTGCTTCACACAATTGCTCAAGGTACAGTATTGGATATTTGGACCCATATTCTGGAACGGGGTTGTAATATCGACAATATTTACCTAGATTTTGCCAAGGCTTTCAACAGTATACCCCACAAACGGCTGAAAATCAAACCAGAAGGGTACGAAATTCAGGAAAATGTCCTAGCGTGGATAGAAGACTTTCTACATAACCGCAAGCAGTGTGTGGTGATTAATGGCACAAAATCATCATCTGTACCTGTCAGAAGCGGGGTACCACAGGGCGGTGTATTGGGCCTGTTGTTGTTTGTTTGTTTCATAAATGACATGCCTGACGTTGTACAATCCTCCATACAAATGTTTGCCGATGACGCCAAGTTATTTCAGGAAATCAAGAACCAAGCGGACTGTTAAGAGCTGCAGAAGGATCTCTGTGAGCTCCAAGAATGGTCGAAGAAATGGCTGCTGAGATTCAATGTCACAAAGTGTAAGAGGATGCACCTGGAGCATACCAACAGTAAGGAGGCATATCATATGTCCCAAAGGGGTGAAGAAACTGCACTATTTGAGACTGAATATAAGAAGGACCTATGTGTGTATGTTGACAATGAGCTGAAGTTCTCGGGCCATTGCGAGAAGAAGGTAAATCAGGCAAATACAGTCGAGTCTGGATTTACGCGGTTTTGGTTTAAACGGTTTTGGTTTACGCACTTTGTCATTTACGCGGTGCCTTGCCAGAATTGAAATGCTTGATTTATGCGGCAAATTTGGTCATTTACGCGGGAAGTGGCGCGGGCTGGGTGCGCACGAGGTCACCCAGTCATCAAAACATCACCGAGTTCTTCACCCGCCACCCACCACAGCCAGCCCAAGTCAGTGATAGTGATAGTGAGGATATGGACTTATATGGACTTTGAGGGGTGTGACAAAGAGGCCCTGCAAGCCTCTGTGGTGGATAGTGATACAACTGATATAAGTGATACAGGTGAGGGCCAATAATCTGCCCTCTGCCTCGAAACCAACCCCCCCATCCCCGTGTGCCCAGCCATCTTTTCTACTAATGTAAGTGTTAAAAAACCTAATATTATTGATATTTCTCTTAATTATTAATTGTGTGTGCATACCATCATAAAATTAATGTGTTATTTTGACTACAAGGTACGTATTGTGTCGGAAAAAGTGGAGTTTGGGGTCGGCCCAGTCTCTATTTCAATTAATCCCATATGTTCTGTTATTTCATTTACCCGTTTCTCGTTTTACGTGGTACTTCGTGGGTTCAATTGACCGCGTAAATGAAGACCCAACTTGTTGGGTCTTGAAGGTCGTTCAGATATCTAGACGGTCCATCCCTCGTAACGACCTTCAAGAGTGAAGTGCTTCCCCATCTGGAGTACTGTCACCTCGTCTGGTCACCCGAGATATGCTAGGGACTGTCAGATGGTTGAAAATGTTCAAAGGAGGGCCACCAGACTGGTGCCTGCGCTTCGGCACCTCAACTACCCTGAGAGATTGGAGCACCTGAACTTGCCTAGCTTATACTACAGACGAGCAAGGGGCGACCTATTTGAGGTGTATAAGATCTCAAGGGACACTACTCAGTCGAGTGTCCTTACTTGGAGCTGGTGGACGCTCGCCCCACAAGGGGTCACAGCTCAAGATTGAAGAAGCCGCAAGTCCAGAAAACTGCAAGGTCAAACTTTTTCGGAGTGAGAGTTGTGAACTCTTGGGACAATCTGCCAGAAAGTGTTGTGACGGCACCGAGTGTGAGCTCTTTCAAGACCAGACTTGACCAACACTGGAGCAGGTTCAGGTACATTCAGGAGCCAGCGCATAACAGTGCATAACAGTGCATAACAGAGAGTCAGTACATGCCTAGTACTTGGCAACAGTGCGTGACAGACATGAACTATCGCCCAAGCGGCTAACGAGCCGATCAGTGGTGAAGGATATAAGTAAATAAAGGACGTATGCCAGTGAAGCCAAATTTTCTGTTTTATCTGAGCTAGCCAGATGAGTATTAGCTTTTGTACTGTCATCTCTGAATCATGAGTAATGCTGAGGCTATTGTAGTGGATTTCTCCCCTACAAACGCTGTTTGTCGCTGAGTAGCCGACCCCACCAATTCCCCAGTGTATGCCTCGTGGTCTAGGTCAACCAGCGCCGCCATACATCACGGAGCGGGGGTCAACTATTAAGCCACGCCTACCCCCCGCTATTTAAGACCTGACCTCGTGGCGACCTGTCTCTTTTCTACCTCCACCAACCAGCCAGCAACACCTCCGTCGCTGCCTGGCGGCCCTCGCTCCCGCCGGCGAGCATGGCGACCCACAAGCTGTCCTTCTCTGAGCATCCTCACCAACCAGCTCTCCCTACATCACGCTTGTAACCATGCTGCCTTCCCAGCACCAAGCTGCATTGTACATCCAACACAACATGTATATAGAGAGCACATTGTGAGTTTCCTTTCTCCATTCCATCCTGAGTGTGAACCAAACATCAAAAACCCCACAAATGGTGACTCCTGGAGATTCGCACTCACACAGGATGGAGGAGAAACTGATCACGCTCCCAGTCTTCAAGCAACATGGAAGACTGGCTTATCCACACAGAAGCAGCTCTCATCGGCTCTACAACTACTGTCTCTACACCGCAGGTTAGACACCCTAGAGCAGCACTGCTTCTCTAAGCAGACACCAGCTCCTCTTCCTGCCCCAAGCACCACGTCCTACCGACCCCAGCACACCCATCCTGCCTCAGACGCCGCCCCCGGCCCAACAGTAACCCCTGCCGCCCTTGATGCGGCCTCTGTTCCTGAGTGCGGACCCACACTCCCCTCTTTTCTCCCTCAGGTACTCCCTGCTAATGTCCTGCACCCTGCTGCTGTCGTGGACCCAGCTGCTGTCACGAGCCCTCATCCGCTTCTGCTGACGCAGCCCCTGCTCCTGACCCAGGCCCACACACCCCAGCAGGCGCATCTGACGACTCTGTACCTGCCGTGAGGGAAGCACAACATTCATCGCCTCCACACACCCTCTTTCTCCCTCTTTACTCCCACAGATATTGTGTATCTAGACAGTTGTATCCAGCGACCGGCTTATCCACGCCATCGCCGTTGTCTCACATGAGGCATGCACCGCCCGTTCTGCCTCACATGTGCTATGCAACCCTGCAGACAACAAGTCTCCTACACCGCCTGGAGGGAAGGGGGAGTATTGTAGTGGATTTCTCCCCTACAAACTCTGTTTGTCGCTGAGTAGCCGACCCCACCAATTCCCCAGTGTATGCCTCGTGGTCTAGGTCAACCAGCCCCGCCATACATCACGGAGCGGGGGTCAACTACTAAGCCACGCCTACCCCCCGCTATTTAAGACCTGACCTCGTGGTGACCTGTCTCTTTTCTACCTCCACCAACCAGCCAGCAACACCTCCTCCGCCGCTGCCTGGCGGCCCTCGCTCCCGCCGGCGAGCATGGCGACCCACAAGCTGTCCTTCTCTGAGCGTCCTCACCAACCAGCTCTCTCTACATCACGCTTGTAACCATGCTGCCTTCCCAGCACCAAGCTGCATTGTACATCCAATACAACATGTATATAGAGAGCACATTGTGAGTTTCCTTTCTCCATTCCATCCTGAGTGTGAACCAAACATCAAAAACCCCACACTATCATTGAAACACTGTTCCAAAAGAGCAAAACAGCAGTGTATCAGAACAGAAGATTTGTGCTATTAACAATTGTTCCACTCATGCTTTTTCAGCAAGGCAACACAATTGACACTACTGAAATTGTTGATCACAATTGAAATGGTGTCACTGGCATTCCTGATGGGAGATACATTGAGGCATTTTGATCATGAGAGTTATTTGTATGAGTTTAACACATCATATTTTAAAGCACACACCCGTCATCCTGATGGCCACGTCAAGATATAATACAGTGTATTGTTGAAGAAACAAATGTTGATAGTGTGTACAAATATGAGGCAGGCTCTTGTTTTTGTGAGGGAGGGTTCAATGAGGAAAGAGTGGTGATTGAAGGTGCAAAGATGTTAATGAACTTGGCAACTTTACAAGGAAACAGAGGTGTAAAATATATAAGTGAATATGTAAGGAAGTGGCTTCAATGCCATTGGCATTCAAATTTTACCCTTTAATAACTAGGAGCAACGTCGTCATCAGCCTAAGATGGACTGCCATAAGCAAGTATGTAAATGTGATGAATCAATGTAAACTTGTAAGACTATTTTACAAAATATCTTTCCATCTATAGTATCTCTTTATCTCCCCTCTGGTCCCCTTACCCACCCTCCGCCCCACATAGATGAGAATTATGATAGTAATGATTTAATACATTCAAGAATATATACTTTAATTTACATAACACTGTAATCCACATCATATCGCTATTTGTCTCCTCTCTGACACATGCTCATGAATTCATGACAAGCATACCTAGATGTTGTAGGAAATGTGACCTGGCCCCTGGTGTGATAGTACTTGAAGGTAGCTAGGTTAACAAGGTAACTTTTTTATCAAGTGCTGATATGATGGACCTCACGGGGTCATGGAGACACAGGGTGGAGTGGTGTTCAAGTGGTGCAGTAACACGTCCGTAGGTGTTGAGATGAAAGACCTCACATGGTCATGAAGACACCAGGTGGTGTGGGGTGGTGTCACAGGACCTCACTCTCTGCTATGTGGTGTTGTGTTATCTCGTAGTCAGGTGTGAAGCCGACCCACTGTTGTTCCCATTGTGGACTGATTTGCACCTCCTGGTCAGAAGATGGTGGTCAGTTCCCATATATTACCAGATTCTGAGGTCACTAAGTCTAAGGGGATAACTTAACTCTATTCTTAATTTCTAAGGATTGCTGCCACCAGACCCCCTCTGGGCAGTATCTCGTTAGGTAGCGGGCAGAGTGAACTAGGCAGGGTTTTTCATTGACCAGATCGATAAGGGAAAGAAGGATGAAACAATAACATGTCTTAACTAATTTATTCCTTATAAAACATATTGCATTCCGTTAAAATTCAAGTGAGTTGGCCTTCCTCAGAAGAATAACGATGATTTTGGTTACACTGCTCAACAACAGACGTCTTACATTAATTGCGTGTCATCCACATACTTATTGCGCATAACAATCAGTGACCTCACCTCGGTCATCCCTTCTTACAATAACACTCAACACATCAGACTGCTCCACCTGTATGGAATATAGCACCTTAGGTTATCATACATAGTAGCACCATCTCACCACACCTGTTGCACTCCACACCTGCAAGTATGGGACTCCTTGTAATTTCTAGGTACACATATCAGGCACCTCATTCGCACACCGCCCTCGGGGGGTAGAGACGAGGGCTTCACCAAGAGACATACCAGTACTGTTTCTACGCTTGGTATTATAGGTCGCTCCAAGTGACGACCGCGGAGTTTCTCAAACATTCCATTATGTATTCCTACTCATGTGTGGTGGTATGCCGGGAATCCACAGGTTCACAGCAGAGTAGCATAGCTGTGAGTAGTCATCTCACACAGGTGGGGGCCAACACGAGGTAATGGCCGCCGTTCTGGTGAGTTCAAAACCCGGGGAACCTGTGTTGGTGAGAAATAATGCCTGATGGGCCGTTATCACCCTCCCCAACACATTACTATTTCACTTTCAGGCAAAGTTTTAAGCTGTAATAACTGCTTTATAAGTCTTTTTTTAGGGCTGAATATAGCCCAATGAAGTTCACTGACCTGTGTTGATGAGAGAATAGGTGCCACTGAGGGCGAGGTCCTGCGCCTCTCATCGACCAGGCCTACAGTTTCCAATCTTTAATTTTCACTTTGAATTCTTATGGTTCTCACATGAACACTTTCCTGTTTATCATGACCTTATGCCGGATAAATACATATCTTAATCCTAACTTACATACTAGAATACGGCTCAGGTTTGACAGTTCCTGGGGAAATTAATTGGGCTATATCATCAACTCAAACCTGTAGTCCGGGTACAAAGGACGCTACCCTGAAACAAAAGCCGAATGTTCATAGCTTCATGGCGTGGGTATACAAGATATTCTCTTTGACGCATGGTTTCTGGATCATTTCCAACACTTCACATAGTTCTGATACCTTTATTTTTTTTCCAAATCAATGTTCTTTTCATAGTTTTATCTGATATCTGCGGAAGCTATGTTCACCACGTTCATAGACGTAAATAGTATGACCTTCAAACCACGATCTACACTTAGTCCTAAAATACACTAGGCCGGAGCAATTGGACTTTTCCATTCATCTTATAGATACCTTGAGTTTTCCTTAATGCTATGAGTACATACAATTAATATTATATACCCGGAGTTGGGTACAGTTCATCAAACAATTCCGTAACCTTCATTAGGCGAGTTATTCTTTATCAATGTTTCCCGTTTTCTGAGATTCTACAAGCGCGGCGGATTTGAACATTATGTAGCGTAATATGAATTAAAGGGGGTTTTTAGGAATGACTATGATGTGCGCAGTACACCCAGGGCTGCTTATCTCAGTGGTGGGTTACTGCTCTCACTGGTACTGTCTAGTGCTGAATTCACTGGCTTAAACACTGTTTATCACTGATCCCACTTCTTTCAGAAAAGAAATTGTCACTTTTGATTATGTTGATATCCTGGTGGTGAGGATGGGTCGGGGTGAGAGGGCAGAACATGGCCAAGGGGAGGCCGCTGCACAGCAGCACCTGGTAGGTCTTGACCCTCTGGTGGTCAAGGATGTAGTGTGTGTGTTTGTGTACTATAGCTCCAAGACCATGAAACCCAGAGCCCTGAACATTTGGATGCATACTAATGGGACACTGGATGTGCATCTCAGTGATATGTTTTTTATTTAACTACAAAAAAATTGTGTGGCAAGAGTGACAGGAGTCATTCAGTATAATAACATTTCCTTCAGTCTCAATACCCCCCACTGGCCTTGTGGGGAATGATCCCACCTAAAAGTGAGTGTAGATGACAATGTATATGTTACTGTAGTTTATAGAGTAGTAACAGACATAGGCTATGAGCTGCCCCTCAAAAACAAACTCGGCAACACCAGGTGCTCCAGTTAGTAATAACTAAACCTATGTCAGATTAACTTTGGTTAAGCTATGTAAGACTACATAACACATTAGCTTCCTTAGTGCCTCTAAACTCTAAACAAAAAAAAGTCAAATCTGGCTGTCCAAGTCATGATACATTATTAGCGGCGACAACCTCATTTGTATTACAGCAAGGTACCTGCCTTCATCCGCCTGCTGGCACCAGAAGGCTCCCTGGAAGTGCATGAGAAGTCCTGGAATGCTTACCCCTACACCAAGACCCTTTACACTGTGAGTTAACAACTCTCACTATCTATACTGATTGTCTACTTTAAACCTAATATATATATACAGCTAAGATGCTCCATTGTTACCTTTTTCCTGTGTGATTTTATCAATATATATATATATATATATATATATATATATATATATATATATATATATATATATATATATATATATATATATATATATATATATATATATATATATACAGGTTGACAACCCTTTATTCGAAATTCCGAAAACCGAAAAGCTCTAAAAACCGAAAGTTTTTTGTGGGAAATTTTTTTATTTATTTATTTTTTTTAACAGGGATTATTAGCCCAGCCAGGCACAGATCACTGACCCACATCGGGGCCTGGGGGGCAAAAATGTAATAGTAATAATAATTATAATAATAATTATTCATAGTAAATAAAATTTTTAATAATTATACACCAAAATAAAATAATAATGATTACAATAATAATAATAATAATAATAATAATAATAATAATAATAATAATAATAATAATAATAATAAAATATAATAATAAAATTAATAATGATAATAATAACAATAATACTGTAATAATAAAATAATAATACAGTAAAGAAATACAAGAATGAATAAAAGATCAAAAGTGAGAAACACGACCTAGACCTAGGAATTATTATTATTATTATTATAATTTTTATTATATTTTAGACCCCCAGGCCCCAATGTGGGTCAGTGATCTATGCTCGGGTGGGCTAATACACATAAAAAAAACTAACCATTCTGAAAACCGAAAAATTCCGAAAACCGAAATGCCTCTGGCCCCAAGGATTTCGGATAAAGGATTGTCAACCTGTATGTATATATATATATATATATATATATATATATATATATATATATATATATATATATATATATATATATATATATAAAGACGAAAGCCAAGGTACCTGCTGTTTCATCTTCCTGTGTGATTTATCAAGATTTATCTTATCCACGTTGTCATTGTGGATTTACATGATATATATATATATATATATATATATATATATATATATATATATATATATATATATATATATATATATATATATATGCAAGTAAATTACCAGAAAGTATGATCTGTATATGCTAGATAACCACAAGGAAAGAAGAAAACACGAAGTTCCCAAGTGCTTTCGTGTAATTCACATCTTCAGGGGTGAGTACAGACTAGAGAGAGAAATACAAACCAAGGTGTATATATACAGAGGAGGGTGAGACCAGGTCCACAATGGTCAGGTATTAGGTAATGACCCTACTAATCTTTAAATAGCACACAACGGTTGGTGGTCAGGTCAGATGGTCAGGTGACCCGGCCTTCTCACCTGGTTATAAATCTTCTTAATTACAAAATTACAAAATATATATATTCCCCGACTTACGACTAACCAAACTTATGTCAATCCGCACTTATGATGTGCTCTGACCGTACGACCGTCCGCACCTACGACCGCCACAGTCGTGACCAAAATTTTTTTCAAATGACGCGCGCATTTTCTATACCGAAACGTTTCCATCCTGAGCGAGAGCGTGGCTAACTTTGGTCACTGCGTGGGTACACTCACTCAGTACAGCGCTTAGTTGGTGTTTGGCTATCATATCCTATACTGATCGCGCTGTGTACTTACGTTATTATCGTATTTAATTGACATTACTGTATAATGACTGGAAAGCGTACAATTGAGAGTGCTGGTGGTGCTCCGAAGAAAAGGAGACAGGCAATTACTTTTGAGATGAAAATGAAGATAATAATGCAGTATGAGAATGGTAAAACTGTAGCAACAATCTCACGCGACCTAGGTTTCTGGCACTCGACCATATCCACTATTCTGAAGGACAAGGAATGTATTCGTGATGTAGTGAAAGGAACAACACCTATAAAGGGAACTATAATTTCAAAGAAAATACAAGGTCCTATTCACGATATGGAAAAATTATTGGTGATATGGATAGAAGACCAAACACAGAAGCGTGTTCCCTTAAGCCTTCTAACCTTACAGGATAAAGCAAGAAGCCTGTTCCAAAGCCTGAAGGAGCAGGCAGGAGATGAATGTGAGCAAACCTTTACAGCAAGTCATGGGTGGTTTAATAGATTTAAAAAACGCTACAGTTTACACAATGTTAAAGTGAGTGAAGAGGCAGCTAGTGATGATGTTGGTGCTGCCGAAGCTTTTAAGGAGGAGTTAGATGATGTGATTGTGGAAGGGAATTATTTGCCTGAGCAAATATTCAATGTGGATGAGACTGGATTTTTGTGGAAGCGCATGCCTGAGCGGACATACATCCACAAAGAGGCGAAAACAATGCCAGGATTCAAGGCATTCAAGGACAGAATTACACTTCTGTTGGAGGGGAATGTTGCTGGTTTCAAGCTAAAGCCCTTCATGATTTATCATTCAGAGAACCCCAGGGCTTTTAAACATGTCAGCAAGCACACACTGCCAGGGTTTTTTTTCGCAGTAACAAGAAAGCCTGGATGACCATTGTACTGTTTGAGGATTGGTTCATGAATTGTTTCATTCCTCGAGCCAAGGAGTATTGTCTGCAACAACGGATTCCATTCAAGATTTTGCTGATTTTGGATAATACTCCGGGACACCCACCACACCTGGACGACATGCACCCTGATGTTAAGGTAGTGTACATTCCACCTAACACTACCTCTGTCATCCAACCCATGGATCAAGGTGCTATTGCTGCCTTTAAAGCGTATTATTTACGTACGACCTTCGCTCAGGCTGTTGCTGCTACTGAAGGTGAGAAAACACTCAGAGAGTTTTGGAAGGACTACAACATTTTGTCATGTATAAAGAACATTAGTACAGCATGGGATCAGGTTACAAAACATTGCATGAATGGAATATGGAAGAAAATCCTGAAAAGATATGTGCACAGTTTAAGAGGATTTAATGAAAATGAAGTTATTTCGGATATTAGTAACAAGATAGTGGAGTTAGGTAAACAGCTTGAGTTAGAAATTGATAATGAAGATGTTGAACAGTTGGTTGAAAGTGTAGCAGAAGAGCTCAATAACGAAGATCTCATCGAACTGGAAGCACACAAAGATGCAGAGGAAGAAGCCAGTCTAAATGTAGAAGAAGGACCTGCACCCCCAAAAAGTTATCAGTGAAGCAAATGGCAGAGGCATTTACTACAATTAATAAAGGAATGCAAATGTTTGATGGCATGGATCAAAATTATGAGCATTATGCCAAAGTTGACAGAATGATCCAAGATGCACTTGCTTGCTAGAGAGAAATTAATAATGAAAAGAAAAAGCAAACTGTGCAGTCTAAATTGGATAACTATTTTAAGAAGTCCCCCAGTGCTGTCTCCTCACGCCCCACCAGTGCTGCCTCTTCACTCCCTCAAGATGATCCAATACCTTCAACCAGCAAGTTTCCACAGTACATAAACCTGTCTGAAGAAAGCGACATTGATGACCCACCCAGCCCTGTCTCCTCTGCTTCATCCAATTAATATAGTCTCCATGTATACCTGTGAATAGAAAATTATGGGGACCCCGTGTGCATTCAGCTGACTACATTAAAGCTAAGTGCTCAGCCACACTGTGTCCATTCCTCATTATTTATTACTTTTACTGTGCTTTTTTTTTTTTAATCTATGTAGACTTACGACCTGGATTTGGGTCCCTAACCCCATCGTAAATCAGGGAGCACCCATATATATAATATATATATAATTAATCAACACCTCAACCTGCCAGGATTCGAACCCACGGCCCACGACTGTGACGGGAACGCTGACCGCTGGACCACCTGGATACTTAAAGTAGTCTTAGACTTTGTTATATTTCACACAAAGCCTGTTCAACGAGCTTAAGGCGTCGTGAACCTCTAATGGGCACTACCAGTATCACGTAGGTGGTCAGAGTAACGTTTTACCAAATCCGGCTTCGAAACACGAGGAACTATAATATTCATTAGTTTAAAGCACGCGATTTTCTACATACAATCAACACCTCTGAGGTGTTGATTGTATGTAGAAGTTCGCTATATTGAGCTAATGAAATATATATATATATATATATATATATATATATATATATATATATATATATATATATATATATATATATATATAACTTCAGCAATGGACTTGTTACGTGGAGAGCGTAGTTTCATAACGAAGAGGAGAACCAGGGAAAATACAAACATCTTGACTAAGTTGGGTTTCTTTTAATCACTAATGTTTCGGAAAAATCATTTTCCATCATCAGAGCCTAGAAAACACAAAGTTTTGAAAAAGTTTTAAAATACAGGTGATATACAATAAAAACAACATTATACGAAAATTTACCTTCGATAAAATTTAAAAAAAGAGCAATCCAATTTAAAACAGACAAAAATGACGAGAGACCTACGTACAAAGGTAAAATCAGGAATAAAAAAGTGTGAAATAAAAATATATAGGGGGTATTACCTTAATTTAGATGAGCCTTAGTGCGAAAAATATAACAATTCACAGGAAGATATATCACAAATGGATGGCTTTTCTTTATACTGATGCGAGGCTTCCATAATGAGGAGGTCCGTCTCACAGTTGCTCCTGCCGAGAACTGAGAAATCGGACGGCGAAAACGGGTGGTCATAATGGTGGGCGTGGTTACGAATAGTTGAATGTGGTGGTTGTGTGATTAACTGCCCTGTTCGGACGGAACGGCCCAAGTGTTCATGGATGCGAGTTATCAAATGTCTTTTTGTTTTACCTATATATGCTGCCCTACACCTAGCACACGTAAATTGATAAACAACTGAGGATTTGCAGGTGTGTGGGTATGGTGTCTTTAATTTTAAAGAATTTTTTAATTGAACTCTGGGTTTTAAAGATTAGTCTAAGAGAAATTTGTGGATAGAATTCATTGAAAAGCTTCTAAGTTTATTTCTAAGGGTGAAACTGAGTGGGCCTTTGTAGGGGATGGTGAAATAGATAGAATATTTAGGGACGGTGTGGATTTGAGGCTGTGTGGGACTAAAAAACACTATTAAGGGTTTTGCCAATATAAGTGTCTGTAAATCTCTTAGGGTAATAGCTAAATTTGCAAAAAACAAACAAAATTTACAGAGTACCTCTCAAGAAACACTTCACAAACAAAAGACACGAATCAATTGAGCACATAATGTCGAACGTGAACTGTAAACATTACATAACCCCGCGCCACGCGTAAAACGTTGAGGATGGTGTAGTAGTCCAGGAGCCCAGGCACTTTTAATCATGTGTCTGAGGCCAAAAGGTTTGAGGGTCGTTTCTGAATCAGAATTTTATGCCGAATCTGAAAATCCATTTCTTAATTGCCGCAGCTGCTGCGTTTTTGGAGAAAAACAGCGTTTTTTGTTGTTTTCGCACCTTATTTTGGGGAAAAGTATAAAACAACGATTTTACTTCGTGGAGTTATTAAATATCCATTTATACTAGCATGTAGGGTATCAAAGTACAGATATTATCTTTTTGAACGCACATACATCAAAATAATACATGTAAGCTGGGTATCCATGGTAACAAGAGCTCTTTTGTGAAAAAAACCAGTTCTTTAATCGGTGCAGTCAGTGATTTCTCATGAAGGATGTATCGTCTATAATGTCACTGTGATACTGATCTTGTAAATTGGTTATAACCTCTGTATAACACTTATAGCAATACTTATTGCGAGTATGTGACTGCTATAGAATATTGACAGTAAAGTTTTCTCCACCCCCTGTCAGATTTTGCTGCCAAGACAAAAAATCTGGTTAAATGTCGTCCCATAGTTCCTGTCCTCAGGTTATGGTTACCTTAGGCAGAAGTGTACATAAAACTGAATCCCAGTTTTATGCAGTATACCATAATTGTATTTTATGAATTTGGTGTACTAAATAAAGCGCCAACAAGGCATGTTCCTTAGACTCTCATGGCCTAATTGTTATAATGTAGGAAAACTTAGACAAACTGTTCTGTTATGTCTCCAAAACATATTCCAATAAAATTTGTAGTGCCACAAATTAGTCAGAGTCACTGTCTGACTCATCAGAGGAGGAACAGTACTCCGTTTCATCTTCCTCCTCATTAGCCATATCTGTACCCACGTTATCATCAATGTGGAGGCATACATCTTCTGGGACCTGTTGCCCTTCAAACCAGTTAATAACATAGCGACCGTTCTCTAGCAGCCATCCATTTTCTTCTGGAGCCCACTTGTACGATTCTGGGGTAATTGCGTTTTTCCACATTGATGCTACCAGATTTGCACGCTTCAATTTCTCCAAGAGCACAGATTTGCATGGAGGCAAATGACTAGGGTCGGTTCCTTTGATTTCATGCAAAGGCTGAGATTTTTGTTTTGGTGCAAAATGCTGATCAAATAGCATATGTCTGGCTGTATTCACTGATGTTAGGTTGGGCTTCCCATACATGCTACAAACAAAGGCCTCCATGTCTGTTAACAGATCTGATGATATGTGAGCTGAATCTCCCAATTTGGCGAATGCTGCGATGAACCTTTGTTCCTTTTCCATTAAAGCCAAAGGGCGGACTTTACCTTTGCGTACAAAACTAGCTGTGTAGTCACATCCTGTGAAGGCATGGAGTCCTGACAGGGCACCACACAACTCTGCTCCAAGGCTGTGAGCTAACTGGGATACATCTATATATCGCCTGGTGTTGTTAGTACTTACACCAACGTCGAGCCATAGCTGTCCTGGTATGACATGGGCAAGCGTAAGCAAAATTATAAGAACATCAGTGTCAGAGGACCGGATAATGATGTTACCACCTTTGTAGGACTCGCACATATGCTTAACATGCCAGATCAACCGAGTATCTGCCTCCTCGTGGTTGCAGACCAGGCTGGGGACCTCTTGCACGTGAATACTGTCATCCTTTACATCATATTGATAGGCTTTGTCATCCAGTCCTACAAATAGCGTGTAGCCTCGGATCTGCTCAATGTATGATGTTCTCTTCCATTCCTTTACAAGGAAGTGTAGGAGGGCTGTTTTGAAATTCGCGGACTTGAGCGAGGCATTGAAATCCTTTGGGCGCTTCTGGTCAGGACCAGAGATAATGAAGTTGGTATGTGTAGCATCAGATCCACGGATACCATGCTCGATATCTTTGATGGATGGGGTTTTGTATGAATCACATACAAAGTCTACCCTTTTGGCAAATCCCAACAACCGTGTCAGAACAAGTTTGGCAATTTCACCAAATGTGGCTGGTACATTGACTAGAGTTCGTATGAGAAACATTGCATCAATGGTACATGCATCCCGACTCACTGGTTTGCTACTTTTCACTCTTTCTTCCAACTTATGCATCAGTTTTGACTTGTCCGTTTTGTTAACAGACCCATCCACCTGTGCTATGGTCAATGGCACTGGTGTAAGGGGATATCTAAAGACCAAAGCCAAATCCACGTTGTTGCTCGCTGCTAGGTAAAGCAGTCTTCCAAATAAATCACGTGTCCCCTGCAATTCTTTAATCTTTCTGTCCTTAACGGTGAGCTTAACTCGTATAGCATCTGATGAGAAATTCTTCAATTTAGATCGAGAAATCGGTTTCTCAAACCTTGCAGGGTCTTCAAAACATTCTTTGATAAATGTGTTACATCGTTTGTCTCCAATTTCCACACAGTGTAGGAGGTCATTCTTGACATCTACTGATGTTGCTTTTCCAGTGGACAGGCAGTAGAGATTTCCATCTTGAGCTATCTCATCAAAAGGATTGAGTGTCTCGTTAATGCCACTGATGATTTTATTAACATCATTATTGTCACGCACAATACGGTGATGTGTGAGATCCTTTGTTGAGTCATCTTGCTTCCTAAGTCCAGCCATATCGAACAAGTGCCCAAGTATAGCACTTCTCATGGCATGAGTCACCATCCACCTACTTCTTGCACTTTCATTCTGTGTGAATGCAGATATGCCAGTCATGCGTGAAGCAGCATCTGCATTGATAGTCTGTTCCAGGGTCAGATCGACTGGTGTTCTTGTGAATGTCTTGCTGCTGTATTATTTTTAATGCCTATGTGTTCAACAACATAATATCTTTATTTTGATACCATACATGCTAGTATAAATGGATATTTAATAACTCCACGAAGTAAAAACATTGTTTTATACTTTTCCCCAAAATAGGGTATAAAAACAACAAAAAACACTGTTTTTCTCCAAAAACGCAGCAGCTGCGGCAATTAAGAAATGGATTTTCAGATTCAGCATAAAATTCTGATTCAGAAACGACCCTCAAACCTTTTGGCCTCAGACACATGATTAAAAGTGCCTGGGCTCTTGGACTATAGTGGACGTCTCCCCTACAAATGCGTATCCGCATTCCAATGCGACAGTATCCTAGCAACCAGCCACCTGCTACGTCTTCCCTAGCAACGGAGTCGAGAAACCGGCGAGTTCCCACGGTTTACTTCCGGCTGCTGTGTATATAAGCTCTGTCTCTCCATTAAGATTCAGTCTGGCCTCGGTTCCTGAACACGCAACACCTCCTCCAAGCAAGCTCCTCGCTGTCCAGCTCTCATTCAACCTGGAGGCCAGCAACAGGCAACATCTCCTCTAACGAAGCTCCTGCACATCTACCTCCTTCAGCACGCTACTCACCGAACATGTCTACTAGGCAGCTCCTCACCACACGGCATCTCCAGCACCTGACTGTCTTTCATATAATTTATATTATATAAGAAAACCACCACCTAGAGTTTCCATCAATCCCATCCTGAGTGCTAGACAACATAATATCACGAAACCCTACAAATGGTGACTCCCGGAGATTTGCACTCACACAGGATGGAGGAAAAACTGATCACGCTCCCAGTCTTCAAGCAGCATAGAAGACTGGCTTATCCACACAGAAGCAGCTCTGCTACTCTAAGCAGACACCAGCTCCTCTTCCTGCCCCAAGCACCACATCCTACCGACCCCAGCACACCCGTCCTGCCTCAGACGCCGACCCCGGCCCAGCAGTAACCCCTGCCGCCCCTGACGCGGCCTCTGTTCCTGAGTGCGGACCCACACACCCCTCTTTTCTCCCTCAGGTACTCCCTGCTAATGTCCTGCACCCTGCTGCTGTCGTGGACCCAGCTGCTGTCACGAGCCCTAATCCGCTTCTGCTGACGCAGCCCCTGCTCCTGACCCAGGCCCACACACACCCCAGCAGGCGCATCTGACGACCCTGTACCTGTCGTGAGGGAAGCACAACATTCATCGCCTCCACACACCCTTTTTCTCCCTTCTCCCACAGATAGTGTGTATCTAGACAGTTGTATTTCAGCGATCGGCTCATCACGCCATCGCCGTTGTCTCACATGAGGCATGCACCGCCCGGTCTGCCTCACATGTGCTAAGCAACTCTACAGACAACAAGTCTCCGACACCGCCTGGAGGGAAGGGGGAGTATTGTAGTGGACGTCTCCCCTACAACTGCGTATCCGCATTCCAATGCGACAGTATCCTAGCAACCAAACGAGCAGCCCAGGGGGGGGGGGGCGTCACCAGATGCCACAGTATCCTAGCAACCAGCCACCTGCTACGTCTTCCCTAGCAACGGAGTCGAGAAACCGGCGAGTTCCCACGGATTTACTTCCGGCTGCTGTGTATATAAGCTCTGTCTCTCCATTAAGATTCAGTCTGGCCTCGGTTCCTGAACACGCAACACCTCCTCCAAGCAAGCTCCTCGCTGTCCAGCTCTCATTCAACCTGGAGGCCAGCAACAGGCAACATCTCCTCTAACGAAGCTCCTGCACATCTACCTCCTTCAGCACGCTACTCACCGAACATGTCTACTAGGCAGCTCCTCACCACATGGCATCTCCAGCACCTGACTGTCTTTCATATAATTTATATTATATAAGAAAACCACCACCTAGAGTTTCCATCAATCCCATCCTGAGTGCTAGACAACATAATATCACGAAACCCTACAATGGAATCCTGTTATAGCCAACATTCGTATGCAAAAGTTTGCGTTTTACAAACAGCGTTCCCTATTCACCAACCGCGTTGCAACCAATTCACGTTGACAAAACACCCGTTGTAGCAGAAATGACTGTAACTGGTATGAGGGCTGTGATGTCATTCAAGACGGTGGCCAACATTCAGCTTGCTGGATCTAGCGTTCAGCTGGCTTAATTTTGCGTTCAGCTGGCTGGATCTCGCATTCAGCTGGCTGGATCTCGCATTCAGCTGGCTGGATCTCACGAATTCACGATATTTTATGCCAAATATAAGACTTGGTTACATTAGATAGTGCTCTCAACATGAAATCACGCGAAATATGAGATCTAACTACATTTGAATACAAATGACTACATTTTTTTCTCTTATGCAAAATATATGATGCCTATATTCAAATTATTCGCTGTCTTACAAGGATTCCAGCAATGTAATTTATATTCTGCTAACTTTAAACTGCTATTTTTTGTCAAGCTTAGTCACTTTTATTGGCCTCCAGAACCTAACCCTATTTCCCCCATTGATTACATGTAATTATATATCGCAATTTAGTATATAGTGAACATCCTTGGACCCTATCTCGCTATATATCCCGACCCTACTGTATATATATAATACTGTATACAGTAAAACCAAAAATTTATATATCTGTACCACTAGTACAGTACTGTAATAGTGCAGTTTTGCATCTTGTTGCTTAACTTGCAATTGTTTTCCTTCAATAGATACAGTTTGTACTCTTCACTGTCAACTTGTTAATGGTAAAAGCTTGAATGAAGATGGCAACTACACAGGAGAAAGCTCAATGTGTCATCTGGTTTGCAAAGTCTTTTTTTTTTTTACGGAGATTGGCCCACCTGGGCACAGGTCACTGACCCACATCAGCCTCCACACTGGAGTTTGATTGTGTAACTTCCTTGACAGATGGAATGGACACAATGGACCCATTTCCTGGCCCCCATGGTTTCCCAATACTGAATTACTGTATATCCATATGTTTCTTGTGGGGCATGTCAAGGATTTTTTTTACAGACCCCAATTGCTGATATTGAAACACTTCATACAAGGATATTTTTTTTTTTTTTTACGGGAATTAGCCCACCCGGGCACAGGTCAAACCACCCACAACGGGGCCTGGGGGGCGAAAATGGTGGCATCAGAAGAGTGATGAAGGATATGTTAGCTAACACTTGGACTAAAGTGGAATACCAGTTGGATGTGCTATCATCCACTAATGGTGCCCATGTTGAGGTGTATTAAACAACATATAAAACTTGATTTGCTATGCAACAAAATGCAAAAAAATTGCATTATTCTCTCTCTTTTGTTTGTGTTGCAATCAAATTTTAAAACCAGAATAGGACCTTGTGGACATCCTGTTTACAGTACTGTATATTCGTAGGTAAAAATAATAACTGACAATTATTTTTTTTAAATTAATTCTGCCCAAAAGTTGGCAAACTCACTAGAAGACATGCATCATACTGTATTCTGTAAAGAAAAAAAAAAGGGTACCATGAACAGAACAGCTAAACTATTTACTGTAATTTCCAAACAATGCAACCACAACTAGCATAACCTAACTAACACTAACCTCATGATCTAAGTACAGTACTTTTGGTCCATCAAATGTGAATGTGTTGAAAGCTGTCGCAAGTGTTTAGCACTCCTCTTCTTGGGACTTTTATAACACCGATTATTCTTTCTTGCAGAACCCTTATTTGAAGGATGACTTCTTCATCTGTATTGAGACATTCCATGCTGCTGATAGAGGAAGCACAGAAAATGTGAGTACAGTACAGTACTACACTTACTAATGCTTTTATTTTTTATCACCATTTATGAGGATCATATTGGAAATAAGTATTCCAATGTGATCCTCAGTAAATATTTATACTGTACTCAGTGTATTGTATATGTATGCATGTACAGTACTATAATAATCTTTACTCATTAAATTCAAATCATATCAAATCAGGCTGATAAAACTGAGATGGTTAGTAACTTATGGGCTCCACACTTTGGCTGACTGAACTTATTCCCTGCTGTCACATACATACACCAGTAGTTTTACAAAAGTTATTCATTGACAGATTGACGTTTTGTTACTATTGCAAATAATTTTTTTTTTTACTGTATAGATCATAACAGTGGATCTCTTCTGTTGGGTGACAGAAACTCTCATGTACAACAGACAACATTATTCTTGTGATAATGGCATATACACCTGTGACAAGTACTGTACACAAAAAACCCACAAATAGTCCCCAATCATGTTCACACTATTTGTTATGTATATGGAAATAACAGGCATGGCCTAGCAGAGATAGAATTAGCCACAGATATGGTATTCATAAAGAAGGAACACGTGGTTGACAAGAAGACAACTTAAAAATAAGGCGGCATGCATCTATAGGAGACAAAATAATAACATGTGTTCAGTAAGTCCTCCGTTAACATCGTGGTTACGTTCTTGTAAACTTTAACGTTATGTGGAACATTAAGTGGGTAAATTTTTCTCATAAGAAACTTAAGAAATAAAAACCGGTAGGTAAAACCCTTCATGATATATCATTCAGAGAACCCAAGGGCTTTTAAAAATGTCAGCAAGCACACACTGCCAGTGTTTTATCGCAGTAATAAGAAAGCATGGATGACCTTAGCACTGTTTGAGGATTGGTAGAGTTGTTTCATTCCACGAGCCAAGGAGTATTGTCTACAACAAGGGGTTGTGTTCAAGATTTTATTAATTTTAGATAATGCTCTGGGACACCCACCACACCTGGACGACCTGCACCCTAATGTTAAAGTAGTCTATATTCCACCTAACACTACCTCGATTATCCAACCCATGGATCAAGGTGCTATTGCTGCTTTTAAAGCGTATTATTTACGTACGACCTTCGTTCAAGCTGTTGCTGCTACTGAAGGTAAGAAAACGCTCAGAGAGTTTTGGAAGGACTACAACATTTTGCAATGTACAAAGAACAACGCTGCAGCATGGGATGAGGTTACAGGTCAGTGCATGAATGGAATATGGAAGAACGTCCTGAAAAGATATGTGAACAGTTTCAAAGGATTTAGTGAAGATGAAGCAATTTCTGAGATTAGTAACAAGATAGTGGAGTTGGGTCAACAGCTGGAGTTAGAAGTTGATAATGAAAATGTTGAGCAGTTGGTTGAAAGTGTAGCAGAAGAACTAAGTAACGGGGATCTTATTGAACTGGAAGCACAGAAAATTGCAGAGGAAGAAGAGAGACAAAATGTAGAAGAAGGACCTGCACCCCCCAAAAAGTTTTTAGTGAAACAAATGGCAGAGGCATTTGCTCCTATTAATAAGGGGATGCAAATGTTTGAAGAAATTGATCAAAATGTTGAGCGTTTTGCAAAAGTTGACAGACTGATCCAAGATGCACTTGCTTGCTACAGGGACATTTACAATGAAAAGAAAAGGCAAACTGTGCAGCCTAAATTGGACATACAGTATATATATATATACAGTGGGGTATGCTATAACGAATCTAATTGGTTCTAGAACCTTGTTCGTTATAGCAATCGTTTGTTATAGGATTAATCAGTTCCAGGCCCCCAAATACAACCACTTACTGAAAAATATAATATAAAATTGTAAAAATTGTAAAAAAGTGCATAAATATGCATCTAAACCCCTGAAATAAAGAATATCATTAATATTTGTAATAATAAAACAATAAATTAGAAAAAAAAAAAAATTTTTAATTATGTTCGTTGTAGGAGTTTCGTTCGTTATAGCATTCTCAATTTTATAGGTAGCACCATTCGTTATAGGAATATTCATAGTAGGATCCGTTCGTTATAGCATACCCCATTGTATATATATATATATATATATATATATATATATATATATATATATATATATATATATATATATATATATATATATATATATATATATATATATATATATATATATATATATATATACACATACACACACACACACACAGTGGTCCCTCGGTTAACGAATTACCTCCCATAAGGATCTTCAATTCGTTTAACGAACAAAACTTCGATTAACGAAATCCTTACGGCAAACACGTTTTGTGAGCATCAGCTGTTCCTCTTATATTGGATGTGTGTTTTTATCAAGATGTTCTTTCAGAAAATCAGGAATACAGTATACTGTATGTGGGTGAGGGACTAGGCATGATGGGATGGCCCCAACCATTATTTTGCACAGGGCCCCTCAAGCTAGACCTGGCCCTGTGTGTATGTATATTCTATACTGTAACCTATACTATCAGTGTTCATTGTATGCACGTAAACTTCTATACACAATGGGGTTAGGTTCCCGAAAACCCCATCTCAGTTCGAAATATTGTAAATCAGGTTCATTATAACATGGGATTCAATGGAATAGGTTCCTGGCCAGTCGGACACCCATATGTATCACCGAAAAGAAAAAATTCCTAGAATACTACTTACACTACAACGCAAATAACACTCACCAAATCATTATGAACTACTCTGGTCATCATCGCATGTCCCTTTTGAGGCTATGGGGACCCTTGAAAGGGGAGTGAAGACATCAATCTTAGTCTCACACAGACTCTGGGGAGTCTGAAGGGTGGAGACTGGAGGTGTAGCCTTTGTCCTGGCCTTAAGATGGTGAGCAAAATGCTTGCCAGACATTTTCAAAGTTACACTGCTCACTTCACTGTCACAAAAACAGAGGTAACGCACTTAACAGTCAGAGAAAAAGCACCTCATAGTCACTAAAGCACTTCACAGTTACCAAAGCAGAGAAAAGCACTTTACAATCAGTGCAAAAACATTTCAGTCACTGAAGCACTTCACAGTCAGTGTGAAAGCACTTCACAGTCACTAAAGCAGAGAAAACACTTCACAGTCACTAAAGCAGAGAAAACACTTCACAGTCACTAAAACTAAGTACAGTACATGTACTGTACCTGTATACTGTAGTACTGTCCAGACAAGAAGGTGACAGTGGCAGTGCGTGTGATGGAGGGTGAGGTTGGGTGTTTTGAGAATTACAATTAAATGCCAGGTAGCGACGTGTCCTCCTAATATTACGTATTTAAGTAATTAATGCTAGGCATTTACGTACCTAGATATAAAGCTAGGCGTCGCATTCTGGATTGAACAAAAACAACAATAACATAAAAATAATGATACCGGTCAGCACTGATCACCTTGTGTTCACAACAACAGACAAAGTACTTTTCAGTCACAAAAAACATATCATAAAATCAAACCAAGTCACCAAAACAAAGTGCAATGTGAATGTTAGTGATGTCCTCTCAATGTAAAAAAAAAAAAAAAAAAATGGATGCTACAGATTAACACCGATGATGGCCAATAAACATTGAGCCCCATTTCTTACAAATGTGTAACCAAGTAGAAACAATGGCTGGACTGTAGTTCACCAGATGGCCACGAGGCAACATTTCGGTAAATGATGCCCAGCTGACATGAAGTGAATGATGCATTTTATATTCCGAGTTGGCGGGATGATGAATATCGTTAATGCAAGTTTGCTTACATCACAGGGGAGTGGTTTTAATACCCCTGTATATAAGCATCGCTAACATGAATTATCGTAGATTGGGACATCGTAAATAGAGGTTTACCTGTACTGTACTGTCTCTGTACATGGTGAACCAATATGAAATTTTATGACGTTTACGAAATAAATATGTCTGTCTCTCTGTCTATTCACTTCATCTTACAGATATTGTGACAGGTTTTAGTACCTTATATGTACCTCATCCATTATGTTGGTTACCATAATTATTTTCTGTCACACAATTGTTTCATCATACATTTTTAGTATGTTGTAAGATTAGGAAGCTTTTTAACTGAAAATTTATATAAAAGATTATTTTTAGTCTGGAAAATCATTTAATATACACTGAATATACGGTATATTGAGAGACAAACTCCTCCACTGCGTCTCCTTCACTAACTACCTCCCTAGCCATAAAATAGGATTATATGTCCAGACCATTGTTTATTTTCACAATTAATTACTCTTTTCTGCCTCTGTCATTTAAGAATCCATAAGTGGAACAATTTTATTTTCGGTTTATTATTGTTCTACAGATCCACAATTTACCAAGGGACAAATGGCGGTCAGTGGAGGTGGTGATGGTGGATATTGTGAATGATCCTGTTTACTCTGGAGACTATCACCCAGATGAGGATCCTTCTAAGTTCGTCTCCAAGAAGACTGGTCGTGGCCCCTTGAAGGGTTCCCAGTGGTGGCTAAAGGTCAGAAGTCAGACCATAGATAGTTCAGCCCTTGGTTAGATCAATTTACAAACATACCAATACACTCTGTACATGATTAAGTTAGCCCACAGATTAACCAATCCCAAAGTAGGTCAACCTTCAGTTAAATCAATCCCTGAGAAGTTCAATCCACAGATAGATCAATCCCTGAGAAGTTCAACCCACAGATAGAGCAATCCCTGAGAAGTTCAACCCACAGATAGATCAATCCCTGAGAAGTTCAACCCACAGATAGATCAATCCCTGAGAAGTTCAACCCACAGATAGATCAATCCCTGAGAAGTTCAACCCACAGATAGATCAATCCCTGAGAAGTTCAACCCACAGACAGATCAATCCCTGAGAAGTTCAACCCACAGATAGATCAATCCCTGAGAAGTTCAACCCACAGATAGAGCAATCCCTGAGAAGTTCAACCCACAGATAGATCAATCCCTGGGAAGTTCAACCCACAGATAGAGCAATCCCTGAGAAGTTCAACCCACAGATAGAGCAATCCCTGAGAAGTTCAACCCACAGATAGAGCAATCCCTGAATAAATCAACCAACAAATAGACTAATCAGTGAGTAATTCAATCCATAGATAAAACAATCCTAAGTAGGTCAGCCCATATATACGCCAACCCCTGATTGGGTCAACCCATGAACAGGCCAACCCCTGAGTGTGTCAACCAGTGGACAGATCAACTCCTGATTTGTTATAGTAATGGACTAGGAGAGGTACACATAAGGATGAGCCCTAACTGTTTGACCTAGTGCTTGAGACTGTCAAGGTTTTTCAGTGTACCTTGTGAAAGTCTGAAAATTAAATTGGAAGGATACGTAAATCAGGGGGAATTTTCAATCATGGATCGGAGACTTTATGATCATAAATGATGTGTGGTGGTCAATGACAAGTGGTATGCTACATAGCACTGTGCTTAGACTGATGTTTTTTTATAAATGATAAGCCAAATACTATTCATTCTTCCATACAAATGTTTGCAGATGATGTAAAGATTTTCCAAAAAATTACAGGTCTACTAGGTTAGGCTTAGATCAAGTGTAATAGGTGCATATTGATGGCACATTATATAAGAAACTGTGACACTCATAACCATCCTTCTTTACCTCAGAGTGAGCCAGTAATGACATGCTACAAGCTGGTATCATGTGAGGTTCGCTGGTTTGGCTTGCAGACAAGGCTTGAGCGATACATCCAAGACTTTGAGCGACGTATAATCACCAACTTTCATAGGTGTGGCGGCCATGTCATACTAACTGTCTGTTACACATAATTCTGATTTTGTTTCATTTGTGTGTGTGTGTGTATGTGCACATGCTCAGGCTTTATATTTTGTGGCCATTTATGATTTATGTGCATCTCCCCATATTAAGGTAAAAAAAAAAAGAGAAAAAATGCACTCAGTGATAGGTGAAGGGAAAACTGTGGTGTTTGTGTATTAGTGGTAATGTTTGTGTGTGGTTACAGACAGGTGTTCTGCTGGTTGGATGAGTGGTACGGACTGACCATGGGTGACATTCGCCACCTTGAAGACTACAGCAAGATTGAGCTAGATCAGGTTAGTATAGACATTATTGAATCTTGTGTTACCTCACACTCAAGAGGATGCTCTTAGGTATTAGTTGCAGGAAATTTGTAATATATGATCTTTATTCCTCACATAATGATTAGTCAACCACATATGCAGGCAAGCAAACAATCAGTACTATAGGCTCTAATACACAGGTACACACACATATTTCAAAATATATTTTTAATGACTTATTTTGGTTATCCTTGACAGAATCAGCATAGTTTGCCATTGTTTGTATGTCTTCATTGTTTACATACAAGCTGTACCAATGTAAATTTGTTTGAGGATTTAAGTGAATGAATACAAAAATATTATTTATCAACACACACATACCCAGTATATACCGTATATATAATCTACACACACACACACACACACACACACACACACACACACACACACACACACACACACACACATACAGTATTTGAAATTTAGATACATTATCAGGAAGTAAAGTAATGTGTCTTTAATATATATCCTCAGCAAAGAAGTGCGGGCAAAGTGTGTGGAACGCTGGGGTGAAGTTACTCAGGTAATCCTTGAAAATGTCATTCAAATTCTTATGATAAGTCACATTGTCAAGAGCTTACCTTTTAGCTAATGTCCCATCCACAACTCTCCCCACTTACTGTGTCAAGAATCACTACCTTTTGATTTTGTTTGGATGCCACACTGGAACTACTGTACAGTATACTGGACTCAGAAACATCAGAACTTCAAATATACCTCATCTCATGTGTTCTTTGATATGGAGTTTCAAAAGCACCATAATAATAATAATAATAATAATAATAATAATAATAATAATAATAATAATAATAATAATAATAGTAATAATAACAGTACAGTAGTAGTAGTAAAAGTAGTGTAATAGTACTGTACTGTAGTAGTACAGGCTTTCCCTGGTGTATGAAAGAGTTCCATTCCTGAAAAACCTTTCATAAATCTGAGTACATTTTCCTATTGACTCCCATTATAAAAATTGAGACACTGTACATTCCTAAGGAAAAAAAATCACCAGACTGTATTAAAATGCTACAGATGGTGATTTTATTTAATTTTTTTGGTGTAAATGATAACTATACGGTAATAATAAACATAGTATGTGAGTGGCACAACACCAGAACAGGATAAGTGCCACGATCAGCCAAACACATTTTCTTTGTGAAATGCATAGTTCATTCTTCCCCCTATCAGGTACAAGTGGTATATATGTCTTTAGGACACTGCTAATATGGTTGACAATTCATTGAAAAAAATGATGTTGACATGACTTCACTGTAATACAACTTTCTCACTTTTTTACAAATGGCACTTATCCCATTCTGGCACTGGGCTACTCAAATGAAATATACATGCAGTATTGTACAGAACAGTAAATAATTTTATACATGTACTAATAAGAAACTGAATTAAACTTGAAATAAAGTGAACAATATGAAATGCTAAGCCAAGATCTATAATGAGTCTTGACATAAGAAGTTCAGACAATAACACAGAAGGAAAGTCTTGTGATAAATTGACTCACCAACAGTTTTTGGTAACTAAATTATTCTTCATAATACAGTACTGTACAGTTGCCCAAATCGGTGATGTCACGATTTCCAGAAAATTTAAATCACAAAGTGTTATCTGGCAACTAAAGTACCAGCCTTGCTTTATTTTTGCTTTTATTTTTTTTTTGAGGCAGTACACAATTTTGTGAAATAGTTACAGAAATTAATTAATAAATGCTAAAATAGATTTTCTTAAGAATATTGTAAGAACAAATCAAGTACAGTAGTTAAAATTTAGTATGGTACAATATATGTATTTTGAAACAATAATATGACACAAGATTTTATTGGCTGGGGACATTCAGGAATATTGTAATTTGCAGAGTTAGAATTGGATGTCAAAATGAAAAGGTGTACATTATTTGTGTGAAGCTGAAATGAGTATCAAATAAAAAATATGAATTGATATTCATACTCACCACATTTATGCCAAGTCTTTACTGATTATATGAACAAATATTTTCCATATTCACCACCTTGATGGACAATAATGTAAGGCAGGAAGTGCTCATAAAACAAAGCTTTGAGCTTTGCAGAAGCTATAAGCTTAATGAATGTTTATTGCTATGATTTTTTCCATAGTATTTATAAGAAAACTAATTGCCATTTATGCTATGAAGGTATTTTATTTTTAGCATCAAAGAATAAAATATAAAACATTGAAGATTCCCATTCAATGATCATTCGTTACTTATGAAAAGAAAAATGGCTAAATTTCTAAATTCTATGAATACTTATTAAATTAATAATTATTTAGAGCAACAAATGCCTTTCCTATTATTATAAAAGTAAAACATTTTTTAAGCAAGAAAATGAGCCATGTGCAGAATATGCTACACACAGAAGAACTGTAAGTGTTAACAGACTAGCTGCTCTTTTTTTTCTACACAAATATTCGTTTATCAAGCATGGGATTGGGATATAACTTCATTTTTTTCTACTACCCTTCTGAAAGCCTTTTACCTGCAAAACTACGAGGGATGCTAGAAAAAAGTATGGCAGCGAGATGCTCGACTCGAGTTTTTTATAAAACATCACCTTAAAAAGTCACCCAGCTTACTTGTCACACAGCGGTCGGCATTCATATTCAGCTCCAACGGTCCCACCCCACATGGTGCAAACACCATCCCTAAGATGTAGTTGCCAGATACTGCTGTTTTGACAAATACTGAAAGTGGTGAAATCACTTCTTAGGCCAATTGTACAGTGATAATAGCAACAGCAATGCAGATAATAATAATACAGTATGTACAATATATAAAAAAAATTGTCATCTGTACAGGACAGCACTGTACAGGGGGCCCCCAAGTTCGCAGTTCTCGGTTATTCGGGGATGACACCCTGGATGTACCCAAGAATGTCTGTGGGTAGTTTTAAAGTTGCCGGCATTTTTGCGGCTGGGACAGGGAGCCATTCGTTCTAGAGACAGTAATTTCCTTTACCTGTATTGGAAATATATATGTGTGTGTAGACACACACACAAAACACATACAAATAAATAATAATTGGAAAATCCTCTCACAAACAATCAGAAACAAATTTATTAAAAATGTGAGTCTACACTCAGATCCCTTCTCTATTACAGTACTTTATTAATAGAGCACAGATGGAGGTTAGACTCACAATTTTAACATTTGTTTCTGATTATTTGTGAGAGGATTTTCCAATTATTATTTATTTGTATGTGTTTTGTGTGTATGTGTCCACACACACACACACACACAATACTACAGGTAAAAGAAATAATTGTCCGAAGGGCAAACACATAAAGGGAATACACATTTCTTTGTACACAAGTAAAAATGTTTGAGGACTCATCTTAACATACTGGGGAATTTGAGCAGTGAGAAGCAGAGCTGGAGGCAGCAGTGGTGGTGTCCAGGGATGAAGTACACACTTCCTGGGTTACAGAACACTCAGTTTACAGAAATTCGAGGATATAAAATACCTCCCATAAGTCCCATTATAAAAATAATTTGGGTTGTGCAAGAGTTTCTGTTATTACGGAAGGTAACTAGTATAGCGTAACAACACTATTTGTGGAAGATTATGTGTAAGGCGGCTGAGCGCATCCCCTTGTGAGATGCCATCTGTGATTCAGTCCAGGGTACAGTACATATTTATCTTATGGAAAGGTCATTTAAGGTTTACGGATTGTGTCCAGGAATGAAACCTTTCCACAAATCGGAGTGTGTCTGTGCTGTATTTGTATTCTGCATTACTATTAGAAATCCAAGTATTTGCATTCCTCTTTGAATCCTCGGGCAAAGTATTCATATTCCTAAGATCACCGGACGAATAAAAATAGTTTTATTTATAGAAATAACCATACACTTAGCTGCTGAATATATTTTGGACGAATGGAGAGAGAGAGAGTGAGCTCTTTGGATGTACGTACTGTACAATCGGCATATAAATCTGTGACCCAAGTTACCCGAGAAGGTATATTATATCAGTGAAATTAAATATTCAAACAGGTTGTTAGTAAATAACGGCCATCACTGCAGTGAATAGGCTACTGGCGACGTGTTCACATCATATGAGATGTATGCCCGTATGATGCCAATATGTAGCTTAAATTTATTGTTTGAACAATACAGTCGGCCCTTAACATACGCGGGTTTAACATACACGGATTTGCAAATATGCGGATTGCCGCCGGAGGAATATACATTCAAATCACTCGCGACACCACACACTGCACACCGCCCGCCACACACACACACACACACACACATACATCGCCCGCCACGCCACCCTGCGTTCCCGCGCTCCCTCGGTCAGTCAGTCTCGCTGTAACCACGCCTGTGTTGACATCAGCATTGTAGTTGCTACCCACATTTACCATGGCCCCCAAGAGAGCATCAAAGACACCAGCTTTGTTGTTCCTTCCACCTAACACCACTGCACTTATCCAGCCAATGGACCAGGGAGTTATCAAGGCGTTCAAGGCTAACTACAGTAAATGTGTGATGGCCAGACTGCACTCAGACTTAGACCATGACCCAAAACTGGATGTGATTCAGTACTGGAAGGAGCTTCAACATCGCCAACTGCGTATCTGTGGTGGATGATTCGTTCAAGGATGTGAAGCCTGAGAAGGTGAATGCCTGCTGGAAAGCACTGTGGCCTGAATGTGTGAAAGATTTCACTGGATTTTCTCCTGATGAAGCCATCGCAGAGGCAGTGAGAAAGACCCTGGCACTGTCAAGGAAAGTGGCTGCTGAAGGCTTCCAGGACATGGCAGAGGATGAGATTAGGGAGCGAATTGAAGAGCACGACACTGAGCTGACTGAGGAGGATCTAGAGGAGTTGGTAAACTCAGGCAGGGAATTGGAAGCAGAAGGGAAAGAGGATGAGGAAGAGCTACAAGAAATAATGCTGGAGAAGTTGGGGGGAGATGACCAGGTATATTGAGGCACTGAAAAACCTGGCCTATGGTATGGACCCCTCCATGGTGCGTGCCCTGAAATTCATGCGAGGGATGGATGACGTTTTCGCTCCATACAAAAACATCATGGAAGAGATGAAAAGAAAGAGACGACAACTCCCCATCACCATGTTCTTTGATCGCCGAAGGAGAGATACAACACCATCCATCACTGGCGGCAGTGAGGAAGCAGCTGAATCCACCGTCGCCCCCACTTCACCACCCGTTATGGAAACGAGTGACGATGACCCCCCTCCTGTCGCCGAGGATAGGTACGGTACAGTAATGTGAAATTTTTTATCTCTTTTTTTTATAGCTTTTCTTGCCATGTTTATTGTTTGTAAAAATGCACAGCACAGTGCAGTTCAGTACTGTACATAGGAAGTAGAGGTGCAGTTATTCACAAAACATTTGTGTTTGTTGTCGGCAGTAGTGACAATGTAGAGGCGGAAGGATAGAGCAGGGACGAGTGGTGGCGCTCTGGAGGTGGGAGCAGGGACGAGTGGAGATGCCAGCCAGTACATTATTAATTGTTTTTATAGTTCTTTTTGCATTTTAATATTAAATAAAGTGTTTGTAAACATGTACATAGTGTTTTTCTTTACTTAAATAAGGACATGGGGGGCCAGGGGTGTTTTTAGGGGGGGCAGCAAAAATACGCAGATTCTTAACATTCGCGGGTATCTCTGTTACCTAACCCCCGCGTATGTTAAGGGCCGACTGTATTTTCTGACTCCTGTTTGAAATTGGATTTAAATATTATATCTAGCATAGTTGTTATTAAAGGCAATTGGAAAGAAAACAATTATTTTATGTGGCAAACATGTACTATATACGCACACTTTATAATTGTTTAATTGCTAAATGGCTGCAACACTGCCTGCCTGCTTGCAGCCTGTCTAGAAGGTAGAAGTGTAAAGTAGGTCTAGTATAGTACTGTAATAACTAATGATGATATGTTGTTTCTATTATTACTACAGTACTGTACTAGGAAAGTATAAATAAATGTACTGTACAGGTGCTCCTCTACTTAAGAACGTTCAACTTACAAACTTTCAGAGATACAAACATCATCACTGAGGGGAGGTTACCTGCCAGAAAAGGTGTTTAATGTGGATGAGACTGGATTATTTTGAAGAAAATTCCAGATAGAACAAACATTACCTAAGAGGAGAAGAGTGAGCCAGGTTTTAAGGCTGTATTAAAGGGTATAGCTGTACTAAATATCCATAATCTTTTCATTTTTTACAATATGTTTGGTGTCTACAGGAGTAAAGTTGGACTTACAAACAAGCCTTAGGAACGTAACTCGTTCGTAAAGAGAGGAACACCTGTATATATAAGGAATAGGTTTGATATATGAATACTGTACTTTCATAAAGTACAGGTATTCGTATTCATACTTGGAGTAACACTGTTTCTTTCTGCAGTATTTGTATTCTTAGAATTTAGAAGTACAGTATTTGTATTTGCATTTAAATACTGAATTCTTGTATTTACCCCAACCCTGGTGGTGTCATTTTAACAAAAGAACATGGTGGAGGTTATGATGATGAGCTTTATGTATTCTGTAATTCTTTTAACAAATTTCTGTGAGAAGTCAGTTCACAGTCAGTCTCCCTCTTGGATTTTCAAGTTCCACTCCATAAATGGATCCTCAGCAATATTAATGTCTCATTTTCATTGTAAATCAAAAACACTTATTTGGACTCTTCGTTGTTAGCAGTGGCTTTAGTGTCACCTCCACCTCTTTTTCATTGTCCTCAGCATTGTGCTTGATTAAATCAGCTCCTGCAACTCCTCCTCACTGCCACCTGAAGACCATCAAATCCCTCCCTTCCAACATGAGCAACTCTGTACTATTGGGAACCATGAAATTTACTGCGTTTGGTCATAAATTTTTCCAACTTGCCCAAATGAAGGAATGCTTTAATTCACCCTGACTTTTATATATTCTATACAGTCTGCTATGGTGTAGTTCTTCCACCATTAGGCCACTGTTAAATATGAAACATTGTCCATAGCATCTAGGATGCAGCATAAAATGTGATAAGTGTAATAAACTAAAAGGTGAGATAACACCTTGGCTGAGGAACTAGAAAAGTAATGTGGTGTTTGGAGGGAGAAAGACCATCTCAACATTAGGATGTGTGTGCATGGGTAACGCATGGTACACTCCTTGGGTCCACATGGTAACTGTGCTGACCCGTGCACCAGGCATGGGGCTGAAGCCGGCTTTGGCTTCTGGAAGCTATGCTTTTTGGACTTTGCTGCAAAACTTTTTAAAGGCTTTGACTTTGAAGCCAGAGGCATAGCACTGGCTTCAACTTTGAAGCCACAGGTCTGACTTCAGATTTTCATCTTTACACAGACACACTGACCATAATTGTATTTATATCATTAAATAAAATAAAATTAGTGGTGGATCCAAGGCAACACAATTTTGACCAAACTTGAAAACTAACATGGATTGTCAGGTCGGTGCCAAAATTACTGACCAACATGTCAGTGCTGACGCAAAAACATATTGTCATGGGTCAATCCGGTAAGGGTCTCCACCCCAGGTAGTGCAGGAAGGCTAAATTTTAGGCAAGGCAGATCAAATGTGAGTTGGCTATGTGACCTTGATCTGACCTTACAAGCTTACATGAACTGAGATCCACACTGACATCACAAGTTAACCCTTCTGGTCTATTCTCACAAGGACCTGACTCGAATGTCGGAAGAGATCAAAGATACCAAACAGTTGCTTCTCTGTGATTTGTGACTGTAAATTACTATGTGTATGTACTGTGCATTAAATAAAATAAAATAAATTCTTCTATAAGTAACCCTTTTCAGCCTATAGGGAGAGTCAAAACTTACCCCCAAGAACAATAAGCTTAAAATAAAGTCAACTTATCTCAAAGCCTTGCTGCAACTTAGAATACCATACATATTCCCATCAACATGTAAGGTAATGCAGTATTATATAAATAATGGTGTTGAGGTTTTATAAAGCCTTGTAAAGCCTAGGCTTCGGCTTTGGCTTCATGACTTTTTTATTGTCTGGCTTTGGCTTCATAACATTCAAATGGCTTTGGTTTCAAACCTGGAGGTTTGGCTTTGTCCCCATGCCTGCTGTGTAAAGTATAAATTAATCCAGACTACACAAAAAATAAAGGATTACAATTACTTGACTGAAGAAGCGAAACTGCACTAAAAATGTGTAAATGGAGAGCCACCGGGATTTTCAACAGCAAAACTGTTATCATAATTACAAAATAGCTATACAGTGTTGCATTGCTTGTAACAGACAATTAGAATAATACTGTACAACAATGAATAATTATTAATATTCATCACATAATACCTCTGATACAAGATACCATAGACAGGACCACAAAACCAGGTACAGTGCTTATTTTGAATATACAAGACATGAACCAAACAAACTTGACCTGCCTTATGATGTTGTTATGTTTGGTTAGTTCATGATCTCTAAAAGTTAGCAAATTAGTAGTCCTCTTTGTTATATCTTTTCAACTTAGTATGTTTACATGCCCTACATCCTTAAATAACTGGCTATTAAATTGACAGTGTAATATGGTCATACAGTACAGTATATGGCCATGATGAATGACATGATAATAATTTTTTCTACTTAAATGTCTTCAAATGATTTTATAGTATACTGTGCTGTACTGTACATGTAATCCTTAGTTGGCTTCATAATAAACATTTACTTACTGTTTGCTGTTATACTGGCTTCATCTTTGTGTTGGATTGTCTTGTAGGGTTTGATGTGTCCTAGTTGTAATTTTCTCCTAAATCACCCAGGCTCTAAAGAGTAAGATTTGGTTGAATGTAATAACAAAATATATAAAATAATTAGAACTTCCAAATACTGTATACTAATTTGAATAGGTGAGATTTCATTAAATACTGATCCAATTTTATTTTCATAACCTGTTTCTGTTTTTTTTTTTCAGAAATTATTACAGTAGCAGGTTGTGAGTTTTATGATTCTCAGTCATGCAAAGTGTCACATGATTGACCAGGGTTGTGTTATTCATTTACAATAACTACCACCGCACAGAGGTTCTGGTTAAAAAACAAAGACAGTTGACAAAGTTGAACTCAACTTGGGCACAGTAAAAAGAGGTTACAAATGAGAAGTGGAGAGTGTCACGGGCAAACTAATATCTCAGGCTTACCTCTATACAGGTATTTGTTTGATACTGTCATCCAAATATTTCACAGTACTGTACTGTATAGTTGCTTGGTAATTCCTTGTTATCATGTACTGTACTTTGCTTGGGCAATGTATATTTTTCATTAGCTCATATCCTTCACTGTTTTCTCTGAGCTAATATTAATAGCCGGTGGCAGCAGTTGTTACAAGCTGGTGACAAGTGTTTGACCTGTACAAGATAAGTGCAGGATTTTGTTTATTGTCTGGTTTAGCACCTTATATCTAAACTAAATAGTGATATACAGTACAGTCATATGGGAACAATCTGTTGAGCAATATTGTTTAATAATATATTCTAAAAATTAACACAAAGTATACCTTCCTTAAGTTCTGCAAACTCTTTATTGCCTAGTGTATTAACTATGTTTAAAGACCCTGGCAGTTGAAGCATCTACATAACATCAACAACAAATATCGCAACTGTCCAAGCAAAATCTGGGCGAGATAAACTGCCACGTAAAATTGAATTACTGTGACTCATAGGTAAAGAAAATATATATTATTTACCCTGTACATGTGGTACATGTCATATTAGCTTTTGAAAATTATATAAGTTCCACCTCATCTCATTTCCAATCTAGATTAGTTACTTGAGTCGCCCAGTAACGGGCATAGGGTTATAAATCCTGAACTCCATTTTATAACAAAGCTTGGTGCCTGGTGCCTCAAATACTCCCCCTACTGTACTCCCTTTTGTAGCAGGATGTAGGCTGGAAAGTAGGGACTTAGCCTGAATTATTATGGTTGACCTGTAGCAACTAATGGGTCATGAAATAATTCCAAGGGTAGATCTGCTCAGAGGATTCTGTCCAGCCACTAGAGCTTAAAGTCTATTGGGTCTTTCAGATAAACATGATAATCTATACATCCCATCATCATTGTCCAGGATCATGGGTCAGTAGATTTTGGTGAAAAAAAAAAAAAAAACCTGGCCACCTGTACAGAGACACTCGTTTTGGGAGAGCTGATACGTTTCGTTAACCGAATCCATTGTTTCAATGGGATATTGGGTAATTGGTTCCAGCTCATCAAAAAGTTTTTTACAAAGTTAAAAAAAAAAAATGTAGTACATACACTTACTTTGAGGTGTGTATGTAGAAGGTTCCTGGTTGATGATGATGATGGGAATTAGAAGTGGGGGTGGAGGATAAGGGAGAAGAGAAGGAAGTGGGGATGGAGGAGAAATCACCTTTCAGGGGACCCATGCTTGATGCAGTCACTTCACCCATAAAATTTTAAGTTCACTAGGTGTAATTCAAGATTATTTTATTTAAATCAACACTGCACTGTGCTATACATTATTAATATGTTAACTAAATTTCAGAATGACCAATAATTTCAATGAAAAATGCGAAATATTCAAGACATCAACAAAATAGATGTTCACCCCACTGTCAACAGAGCCCAACTGACGCCTGTTGACTGAGTCAAGCGTCTGATGGACTCACAAAAAACTAGTTCCCTGTACTGCATATATTATCAATATGTTAAATAAATGTTAAAATGACTAATAATTTTAATATAAAAAAATGCAAAAATATTAAAGAGCACAACTTGCTTGATATTTACTCCACTGGAAACGAATGTAAACATAGAACAGATTACTGAATTGGCAGACTAGCCCATCAGCTAATGCTTACAACAAAACATGATGTTTGTAAGAATTTCGTTAATCGAAGTTTTGTTCGTTAACTGAATTTTAGATCCTTATGGGAGGTAATTCGTTAACCGAAATTTCGTTAATCGAACCGTTCATTAACAGAGGGACCACTGTATATACAGGTTGACAATCCCTTATTCGAAATCCTTGGGGCCAGATGCATTTTGGATTTCAAAATTTTTCGGATTTCAAAATGGTTAGGTCAGGTTAGGTTAGTCTTTTTTTTTTTTTTACAGGGATCAGCCCACCCGGGCATAGGTCACTGACCCACATTGGGGACTAAGGGGATAAAATGTAATAATAATAATAAAAATATTAATAATTCATAGGTCCAGGTCGTGTTTCTCACTTTTGATCTTTTTTCATTCTTGTACTGTACAGTATTTCTTTATTTTTATTATTATTATTTTATTATTAAAGTATTATTGTTATTATTATTATTATTAATTTTATTATTATTATTATTATTTAATTATTATTATTAATACAGTGGGGTATGCTATAACGAATCTAATTGGTTCTAGAACCTTGTTCGTTATAGCATTAGTTCGTTATTGGATTAATCCGTTCCAGGCCCCCAAATACAACCACTTAACACTGAAAAATATAATATTAAATTGTAAAAATTGTAAAAAAGTGCATAAATATGCATCTAAACCCTTGAAATAAAGAATATCATTAATACTTGTAATACAGAAACAATAAATTAGTAAAAAAAAAAAAAAAAAAAAATTTATAATGTTCGTTGTAGGAGTTTCGTTCGTTATAGCATTCTCAATTTTATAGGTAAAACCGTTCGTTATAGGAATATTAGTAGTGGGATCCGTTCGTTATAGCATACCCCACTGTATTGTTATCATTATTATTTTATTTGTGTATTTTTTATTATAAATTTTATTTACTATGAATAATCATTATTGTTGTTGTTATTATTATTATTATTATTATTATTATTATTATCACATTTTCGCCCCCCCCCCCAGGCCCCGATGTGGGTCAGTGACCTGTGCCCGGGTGGGCTAATTCCTGCAAGAAAAACATAAATAAAAAATTGCCCCAGACACAATATTTGAGATGCATAATCAAAATAGAAGTCACTCGATTTCCTCACCGTGCTAAGATGTATAAATACCAAAAGTAAAATCGTGGCACATAATATTTCAGCTATTACAACACAAATTAGCGGAGCCTTCCCTGCGCATATTTACAGCTGATTCGCCAGGCGAGAAGATGATGGTAGCAATGCGTGTGATGGATGGTGCGTTAGGGGGTTTTGAGAATTGCAATTAAATGCCAGGTAGCAACATGTCCTCCTAATATTACATATTTAAGAAATTATTAGATGTTTTAATTGCCTGTATGTTGGCCTGGCGAGTTAATGCTAGGCATTAACATACCTAGGTATAGAGCTAGAAGTCGCATTCTGGATTGAACAAAAAGAAAAGTTAACAGTATGCTTGCAAAATAATATTCGTTATATTTTTGGTAGAAGAAAGTAGAAAAAAATTAAAGAATGAAGAAGTGCCTACATTACTCCTGGTTCTGGCCACCCTGTGCCTTGGTCCACAAAGAACTTAGAGAAAAAAAAGACAACAACCTCAAGTAAACACTCCAGGTCATTTATTAACTATTCTTTTCTACAGAGGACTCAGGTACTTGTGATGCTACTTTGTCTGAGGAACTACTTGCTGGCTGCCGGTCTGGCTTCTTTTTCTGGTACTGAGGCTTTTTAAAGTTTTGGTGTAAGACCTTGTGAAGCCGAGTAGCCTTCTGAGGTCCAAATCCAGGACACATTGACAACTCCTCTTCAGTTGCTTCTATGATCTTCTCTAATGAGCCAAATGTTGACAACAGGGTCATGGCATCTGTGCGATTAATGGACCTCACAGATGTGAGAGCATCAACAAGCTGAAATAATTCAATGGTAAGAAACTTAGTGAATACAAATCTGTAGTTTATAACTAACAACTCCCAATTAAACTCTAGCGTGACCAAAAAAATTTATATGGTTACCAAAAATATCTGAAGAAAAAGATACAACGCAGCTGTTCTGTACCAGAAGGTCACAACTAGCCCCATGCATGGGAGGGGATGATGTTAATAAGGCAGTAAGAGTATTAAAAGGAAAATTAACCAGGCATTAAAAAAAACATTTCTTAAAACAAAATTTAAACCTTGTTTTTCAAAAAGGCATAAATGACTCAAAATTCTTAAACAATAATCAGCAATAATACATGAATATTACTCCCACTTAAAACACCCACAAGCATGTCACTAACTATAAGACTGCACTGTTCATTGTCATACATGAACAGTCTGCTGGCTTACCATAGAATAAGGATTAGCATCCTGCTTTTCCATTATAAGGTCAGGTGGCTTGTGCTCAAACATCTTATACACTTCTATGATTCGTCCCGCCTCTTCCTGGTCCCATGCCAAAATTAGGGTCATGTCAGCCATCAGACAGATCTTTGTTAGCTGTTTCAGCTCATGATGTGGATCCTTCACGTCAACCTAATATTGTATATAATATATATATAATTCAAGACCCATACATTTATGCTGAAAAAGCTTCAAGAATGTAAAGGAAACAAGGGCAGTACATAATTGTACAAGACATTCCTCATATCCTAGGTAATTAACTCATTTTACACAAATCAAAATTACATACCGGGTAGTCTTCCATTTCTAAGGAGCCATAACTTTGTCAGATAAGGCTGGAGTTCACTGATGTTTGAACTCATCATGGGTCCTAGCGAGATGAGTACTTTACATTAAACTAAAATAAAATCCAGTTATGTTTAAATTACTGCAGACAAAATAATTTAACTGATGGATAAATGGAATCCTGAACTGTCACTCACCTCTCCTTTCTGCCAGAGACAAGTAGAAAACATCAGAGGAAAACTTACAAACCTTAAGAAAAATGATTTACATGACCTTCCACACCCTTGTAAACTTTTGATATCCAAGTGAGAATGGCTAGTTAGTCTGGAGTCTTGATGTAGCATAGTGAACATATCAGTTTATGTGAATGATAATACAGTATACAGTATTACCCCGCTTTACGCGGTTTCACTTTCCGCGATTTCTCATTTACGCGGTACCTCGCCAGAACCGGAGTTTCACTTTCCGCAGTGCATCTACTCATATACGCGGGTGAAGTATAAGTTTTTATTGAGCTCATAAAATTCATACAAATTACCCGGCCAGAATATAATTTACATTGCTGGAATTCTTACAATATGATGATCATTTTGAATATAAACATCATGGATTTTGCATTAGACATACATATTTTAGAGCTAATGTAATAATTTGGTTTACACAAAGCAAATATTTTATCGTTTGTGCAAAATATATGAAGTTTAAATTCAAAATATTCCCTGACCTGCAAGGAATCCAGAAATGTCAATTAAATTATCCAAACTTTAGTCCGAGTTATTATTTATTACTAAAAATTTAAATATACTGTTTTCTCCCAAATATTTCTCTGGTAGGGAGGGAGGGACTTACCCACCTAGGGCGGAGGTGGGGTAATTTGATTGACAGATAAGAGTCTTTGAAGAATATTTTTTGTTTATTAACTGAAGATATTTGTTTTAGCTCACAAAATTCATACAAATTACCCGGCCAGAATATAATTTACATTGCTGGAATTCTTACAATATGATGATCATTTTGAATATAAACATCATGGATTTTGCATTAGACATACAAATTTTAGATCTAATGTAATAATTTGGTTTACACAAAGCAAATATTTATCGTTTGTGCAAAATATATGAAGTTTACATTCAAAATATTCCCTGACCTGCAAGGAATCCAGAAATGTCAATTATATTATCCTAACTCTAGTCTGAGGTATTATTTATTACTAAAAATGTAAATATACTGTATATCACGGCCTATAAGACGAAATTTGAACATTAAAAAAATCTGCCCAAAGTTAGGGGGTCGTCTAAACCACCAAGTTTAAAATTCTTACCTCTTAAATATTGTGGTTTAGTGTGTCAAGAGTGGTGATGAAAACATCGTAAGCCACTCACAAGGTCTTACCACTAATTATTTTATACTGAAACTTACGTTTGGCAAGCTGGATTCAAATTAAGATTACCGGTATATTAAAATAATAAAAATGTATTATAAACCTGTCTAACATACCGTAAAAGAGATTTATACCCCTATAATAAACACAGCTATCATCACACACCCCTCCCCACGCCCCCCCCCCCATTTGCCAGTGAGGAGCCGTGGAGGTGGTCAGTAATGCATACCGGTATCGGTATATTTACTCATAATAATATTTATCTCCTATAAATAATTGATTTAAATTTTATTTTTTTCCAAAGAATATTCAGTAAATGAGTGCATTAATTCTTGAAACTATCGACGGTTAATTACAGACGCTCAAGTGACGTCACTAGTGTTTACACTACACCAGCTGGTAATATTTGATGCCATTACTTGAAGTGAATTGGCCTTATTTTAAGTAACTAACTATAAATAAATACAAAAATTAAAAAAAAAGATCAAAACTGAGAAATAATATACTGTATGTATGTTGTGTTGTCAAAGTAAGAGGAACAATTGTGTAAGTACGTAATATTTTTTCACTCAAATCCTAATGAAACACTACTGGAGAACATTCCTTTGTCGCAAAACAGTTTATAAATTAAAGAAAATAATTACAGTGTGTTTAATATATTACAGTATATTATAAATAAATAAATAAAACAAATAATTCGGTAAATCTATTTAAAGTAAATGGAAAATAAGCAAACATGTTATTTACCAAGACCCTTCCGTCTGGCTCAGGGTGAGATGTAGGGGAGATAAAGAAGGCTATTTATAGCCCATCAGAAGTGACCAGTACCCTAATGCACCATAAATAATTCATTGAACATTCATTTTTTGTACATAGTATATTCAGTATATATATATATATATATATATATATATATATATATATATATATATATATATATATATATATATATATATATATATATATATATATATATATATATATATATATATATATATATATATATATATATATATATTTGTGTAATAAATGTATGTAGTAAGTACATACTGGTAACCTTTTTCACTCAAATCCTAATGAAACACCACAATTAGAATACGGTGGTTGCTGTTGAATCACATGTTGTATAAATAGTCACACCACCGAGACGAGGGAACACTCCCAACACGCTTCAGTGACGTCACTAGTGTTTACACTACACCAGCGGGTATAATTTGATGACATTACTTGAAGTGAATTGGCCTTATTTTAAAAAATCAAGGATGGTTGGTAAAGGACTACTGAGTCAGTGGGTAAGTGTCACATTTGGGGTACTGGTCTTATACAGCAAATAGAGCTCAAAAGCTACTTTTTAAATGGAAATTTGGGGGGGGCGTCTTATGCACCCCGCCGCCTTATAGGCCGTGATATTGGTACTGTTTTCTCCCAAACATTTCTCTGGTAGGGAGGGAAGGTGGAGGGGAGGGTTGGGACCGACTGACCCAGCTGGCATGGTGTGGAGGGGGGGGAGGCAAGGTGGGGTATTTTGACTGACAGATAGTGTCGTGAAGAATATTTTTTTTTATTAACTGAAGATATTTGTTTTAGCTCATAAAATTCATACAAATTACTCAGCCAGAATATAATTTACATTGCTGGAATTCTTACTATATGATAATCATTTTGAATATAAACATCATGGATTTTGCATTAGACATACAAATTTTAGATCTAATGTAATAATTTGGTTTACACAAAGCAAATATTTTATCTTTTGTGCAAAATATATGAAGTTTACATTCAAAATATTCCCTGACCTGCAAGGAATCCAGAAATGTCAATTATATTATCCTAACTTTAGTCTGAGGTATTATTTATTACTACTGTATACGTTAAAAATCTAGTGTTTTCACCCAAACATTTCTCAGAGAGGTAGGAGCCAGTGAGCTGGGAAGAGGGGGGGGTGGGCGGGGGGGGGAGTTGAGTCCATTATTTGAATGGACATTAACCTGGCAACTGTATTTCTCTTAAATATTAATTGTGTGTGCATTAGGGGGGCAGGGAAAAAACACTTTTATTTGAGCTGCAGGCTGCACTTTTCAGGCATCGTTTGTATGGCTGTAACAAACACCTGTGCAAAATTTCATGCCATTTCATGCATACTTACCCTGCTGCATCACGAACGACTTTTTGTCAACTTTTAGTGTACAGTATTACCCCGCCTAACGCGGTTTCACTTAACGCGTTTTTTCATATACGCGGTGCCTCGCCAGAGCTGAACTTTCACTTAACACGGATTTTTTCCACATATACGCGGTGAGTGTCCGGCTCGAGACGCTATTTTTAGATTTGCCCCACCAGCCACCCTGCCTGACTGCCTGTTTTAGCTCATAAAATTCATACAAATTACCCGGCCAGAATATAATTTACATTGCTGGAATTCTTATAATTTGGTGATCATTTTGAATATAAACATATATTTTGCATTAGACATACAAATTTTAGATAAAATGTTTTCTCTAAGTAAATATGTTATCTTTTGTGCAAAATATATGACATTTATATTCAAAATATTCCTGGTCTTACAAGGAATCCAGCAATGTCAATTGTATTATCCTAACTTTAGTTTGAGGTATTATTTATTACTAAAAAGTTAAATACAGTATTCTGGTTTTCCCACACATCTCCTTGGGACGGTTGGTGGGGGGTGGGGGGGAGGGAGGGACCGACCGACCATCTGTTACCCTGTGAAGAATATTTTTTTTTTTATTAACTGAAGATATTTGTTTTAGCTCATAAAATTCATACAAATTACCCGGTCAGAATATAATTTACATTGCTGGAATTCTTATAATTTGGTGATCATTTTGAATATAAACATCATATATTTTGCATTAGACATACAAATTTTAGATAAAATGTTTTCTCTGAGTAAATATGTTATCTTTTGTGCAAAATATATGACATTTATATTCAAAATATTCCTGGTCTTACAAGGAATCCAGCAATGTCAATTGTATTATCCTAACTTTAGTTTGAGGTATTATTTATTAAAATTTAGTGGTTTTCCCCCAAAAATTTCTCAGAGAGGGAAGAGCCAGCAGTGTTGTGTGAGAAGAGGGGGAGGGAGTTGAGTCCATTATTTGAATGGACATTAACTTGGCGACTGTATTTCTCTATTTCTCTTAAGTATTAATTGTGTGCATGTACCATCATAAAATTAAGATGTTATTTTTACTACAACATAGTTATGTGTCTTCAAAAAGTGGAGTTTGGGGGTCGGGCTGGTTTTTATTGGAATTAATCCCATATGTTCTGTTGTTCACTTAACGCGGATTTCACTTAACGCGGGACCCTCTGGGTTCTATTGACCGCGTTAAGTGGGGTACAACTGTATACCAAAAATTAGGTGTCATTTAATGTTTTCCAGGATAATGATAAATTTTACATGGGTGACCGATTTAATTCACATGTTATTTTACAGGTACACCGTATAGAAAATCATTACAAGTTCATATTGAAATTCTTTTTTGTGCGGAACCTTGGCATCATTTTCCTAGACAATAATCTTTGCCTAATATATCCATCTCTCGATTCGTATCCCGTCACTTCAGTGCAAGCTTCAGTCATCACTTTTATGCCTCTCTCGACCGCCTGAGTGCTGTTTGGCCACTTGGGCACCACTAATGGTGTCTCAAGAATGTCATTAACCTGTAGATTTGACAGAGAAGCAATGTAAGGAGGCTCAGTCTTGAGTTCATTCCTCCAGTTAATCATGGAATGATAGTTTTTTGCTTGCCACTTTAGTTTCGGAGTCACCACCTTTCTCATGTTGACTACAGGAGGCACATCCTCATTCCCATCTCCATCTTTACCCTCCTCATCAGTATAGTTTAACAAATTCTCGTCAACAGCAGCATCAGAATCTTCCTCCTCCTCTTCAGATCTGCCAGTGCATTCTTCCTTTTGCTGATTCTCCTCTCTAATTTTTCTTATCATTGAGACAGCTTTTTCTCTAACAGTCATGTCCTCATCTGCACACATACCAAGAAGAAGTTGATCTGTGTGGGCGAAGTATGCATTTCTCTGGACAGCCTTCTTCACTATCGTCTCCTCCTCACTATTCAGGTGTTTCATATATAGCAGGGACTGGAATACGTTCCTTGAGCCGTGTGTTACGTAAGGGTGTATCTTGATGTAAAACCACATTGGAGCACTGAACTTTATTATTGTAATGACAATTCTTTTCAACTCATGGCTGGGTCTTGATGTTGCTACATACAGCCTGAGGATTCTACTCCATAAGGTGTTCCACCTTGACACACAGGGAGGACCTGGCTCAATAGCAGCCAAGTCATCTTCAACAACACCTGTGATAACTCCTTTACAAATCCTATACAGGTATTTCTGATCCCAGGACAGATCTTTCTCCACTTCATCATTAAACACAGGGAAACTGACTGGCTGGAAGGCGACAACTGGAAGCTCAGACAAAGACTCCTTGATCTGCTTTCCAATGGGACCACGCCAATGCTCAGGACCACTTGGTTTACCATCATAGTGATAAAAAACTGCGCGGAAAGGCAGCTCATTTCCGTGAAGCTGACATATGAAATAATGGAGCGGGTGACCAAGTAACATTTCAAGATGATGAATGACTCCATTTTCTGATCCTACATTTACATTGGTTCCATCACAACCAACACACACAATGGGCTGCTGGGTTAGATTTTTCTCCACCAGAAACTCGTGAATAGTTTTGGCAATCTGCTTTCCGTGTCCAGTCTTGGGAGTCACATGTGTGAGATATTCATTGCCAGGCTCAACCATGATGACATAATGATCTTTCACCATCATCCTCGAACTCCATTTCTCGGTCTTCTCATTCTTTATCATCACACGAGTGGCGGTCTTCTTACCATCAAAATAGAGTGACGTCAAATTATCTAAACTAGCCATCTCAATTTCTTGCCTCTTAAATCAGTATTTTTGTCTCGCATCCCGCAGCTTATGTGGTCCAATAACCTGACTCTTGTCATCCTTTGTGATAATGCCATAGTCAGTTAAGGTGGCAGTAGCAATGGCAGCTCCAGCATAATCACTAATCAAGTATCGGTCACAAGCGGCAGCCAGTGTAGGGAGTCTTGTCCGGTTCTGTGAACTGGTGTCTGTCAGAGCCCTTGGATCAGGGACAAAATCAGCATCAATATTGACAAGAGGAATATCTCTTGAATCATCTGAATTATCCTCAACATAAGGAATATCTCCAGCTACCAGATATCTATGTTTTTGCTCAAGCTGTCTCCTAACTCTGTCCGCATCATGCTTCTCTCTTGCCGTCACTCTGTCCCACATCTTCGTCACTTTCATGTCAACCCCTGCAATCTTCATCTTCCTATCACCTCGCTGGTCAAGGAGAAACTGCACCTCACGTGGTGATCCTGCGGTGTGAACTGCTTAACGGTAACTATTTGAATAATTTCAAGTGCGCCAACTTACCCAGGTCTCCCCTACATTACAGTACAGTAACACAACATTGAGAAATGAAATGAGAAAAGGCTGATAATCAATATAGACATAGCACCATACTCATCTGCAACAAGACAACTTAAATGAAATAAGAGATATGAAAAAAAAGTTGATAAACACTGAACAGAACATTGCACCGCCACAGCGGCTGTTTGGCTAGTACTGTAGGTAAATTTAAAAATTTCAGTAGAAAATGCGGCAGACTAAACCTCGACATATCAGCTTCAAATTTGGCATGGAGTCTTAGATATGTATAAGGAACAATGCCTGAAGAGTGCAGCTTTGAGCAAAATTTCACTGCCCCCTAGTGTGCATACCATCATAAAATTAAGATGATATTTTTACGACAACATAGGTATTGTGTCGGAAAAAGTGGAGTTTGGGGGTCGGGCCAGTCTCTATTGGAATTAATCCCATATGTTCTGTTGTTCACTTTATGCGGTTTTTACTTTCCGCGGTACCCAGTGGGTTCAATTGACCGCGTAAATCAGGGTACTACTGTATATTATTTTAAGTACAAAGAACAGCTCCTCTGGGTGACATGACACAGTTCAGCTGCTCAGCCAGCCAGTTGACTCACACCCAAGTTCTTAATTTTCCTTGTTTTATAATTTTATGTTTTCTTTATTTCTAAGCCAGTATTGTAAAGATTTTTTTTCTCAAGCACGGCCAAGTGATAAACATGCTGAGCTAGAGAGTGATGCTGGGCTGGTTGACTCGCACATGACCAAGACCCGAATGTAAGGTCATACGTGTTACGCCATTCCAAGATTGCGTGAACATGTCTCGGAATATTGCGAGTTATGTAAAAGATAATTTTAAAATATTTTACAGTTGAATATTTTACTGTCATTCCAAGTTATATCAAATTATGAGTTACCAGTATATATATTATGTCCCCCAGTCCTACCCGACTAGTAACACCCTCTCAATCATGGGTTGGGAGTTAAGAACTATGATATCTCTCTCTCTCTCTTCTTTCCCTCCCTCTCTCTCTTCTCTCCTATCTTTTCTCTCTCTCTTCTCTCTCCCTTTATTCTCTTCTCTCATTTATTTATTTATTATTTTTTTTTTTTGGGGGGTAGGTAATTTGATTAAAAAGAGGGTATATAGTAGTGGCATTTAATTATCTGTTCCTAAGCACAAAATTAATGAATCGTGTTCCCAAGTAAATTTCATAAGTTCAGTATGCAAGGGAGGCAATAAAACAAGCTGGATGAAGATAAAGACAGGAACAAGATAAATAATAAAGATAACAAATAATGAAATACTGTACATCATTTTGAGTGTTCAAAGTCTTGTGGGAGAGCTGCTGAGGCATTTAAAACACACCATTACACTTACCTGTATAATATCCAGAGGTCCTTCACATTTACATTTTGCAGCTTTTCAAGATATTTATCTGTGTCCTTTTTCTAACAATTTATGATGGTCTCATACATTTTTGTCTCATAAAGGAAAAACATTTGCTTGAATATACAGTACAGTATTGCATAAACCAAGCAATGGTTCACATAGAGGCTGACATTGCCTGTTCATATTTCTAACTCAGCTAAATCAACATAATGTGTCTGTGTCATGAGTGCATACAATATGTATTGACCATTACAGTATTTACCTTAATGTGTATAATACAGTACGTATTACTTGGCCCTCCCAAGTAAAAAATGACAGAGGAAGCACTGATACTGTACCAATGTATGGTACTATACCATTGCTACTGAGGCTTGTGTAACATATATGAAAAACAAAATACTGGAGCTTTTCTCCCATCTTTGAGAGCATCTATCGCACTGACCACGGTCGTACATGTTAGTTAACGTAAAATGAGACGGTTCATATTATGCTCAATAGCCCATAAAACATGTAGCTGTAACTTCTTTATCGAGTCCCCCAGTTGAGACGTCCATTTTCTAACCACTTCAACATGCCTGAGTCTTCCGTTTTCTCTCGTGTACCTCAGAGAGACTGCTATTTCTTAATATCTCATATCGTGTTCAGATATTTTAAATTGAGAGAGATCACACATGTTTTACATTAAGTTAGATATGTCTACTTGCAAATAAAACATTCAAGATCCCTGGTGAGTGATGTTGAAAGCTTCAACTGTATTTACTTTTAGTAGAATTGATAAATGAGTTCAGTGTAGAGTTTGCCAGCCAAAGGACAAATCCCTGACCTCGTTCTTAGGGACGCCCTGAGTTCCAAATTGCTACTGAAGTTAGATCATTTTGATTCCCAATCATCAGAGAATCTGAAGTTTGTATTGAAATTGTTGTCAGTTTTGTATTTTAGAAAGTAATTAATATCCTGAAAGAATATGTCAGTCTTCTTATCTCCAGGATCTAACGGCAAACTCTCAGTAGGCCCTTGTCTATATTTTGATGAAGTCATAAGAAAGACATTATCAGCTTGTGAGTTTGATGTCCATTTCACTATTGCCTGGCAAGCTCGACCTCTGATTAGATTGTAACAACAGACGTAAGAAATGATCTAACCCATGACCCTGATTTTCATAGCCAAATGTACAGCAACTGATTTAAATGAAGTGAATGTCAATGCAAGAATTGCCAGTTCGGCATGCCTGAAGTTGCCAATTACCTGGTATATAACTGCGTGTGCTAGATAAAGGGTCACTTTTTTGACGCTCCCTCATCTTATCTCAGATATGTAACGAGTGCCTCATGCCCGCCATATTAAGTGAATTTAACTCAGTTGAACTTTGTTAAATATCAGTGTTCATGTTTTAACATAATGAAATTCTCATCTGCCGAGAAAGAATTAACGTAACTTAAACATCGTCTATGTCGGTGCCATACGTCTTCCTTGCCAGACGTATTTGATTATTTTTAAATGCGTTTAGACTTTTTTGATACTCCCTCATCATATCTCAGGCACACTGTGTTGCAGCCGAATACAAGCAGCTACCGGCCTACCAGCGAGATGTCCAAAGCAGGATGTTTCTAATTCAGAGAGATTAAATTCAGAGAGAGTGACATGGGCGGATGAGCTTCACTAGTCCAGCGCCAGAGTCCAACAGACACTAAGAGAACGCTTCACTTGTTTGTTGTGGAAAACACCAGCGATGTGAACCTGGTGTACTAATCTCGATGACATGTGCAAAGTAGTGTTGTACATGAATGAGGATAATTAGCAGAAATATAATTGTCCCAGTTGAGTATGGAAACCATAAATATTGTTATTACCAGTACAGTAGGGTCGGGATATATCGCGACTTTTTATAACGATATTTCTATATCGCGACTACCAAAATTATTGACATTTTCCAATACAATGGTCCCTCGGTTAACGAGCACAATTCATTCCAGAAGGTTGCTCGTTACCCGAAACCATTGTTTCAATGGGTTTTTGGGTAATTGGTTCCAGCTCACCGAAAATTGCCTAAAGTCAACAAAAAAGGTAGTAAAGTACACTTACTTTGAGGTGTGTATGTAGAAGGCTCCTGGATGATGATGCTGATATGAATTTGAAGTGGGAGGTGGAGGAGGAGAAGGGTGAAGAGAAGGCATTGGGGGTGGAAGAGAAGTCACCCCATGGCACCATTTCACCCATAAAATTTTAGTTCTCTTGGTGTAATACAAGATTATTTTCTTTAAATCAACACTGCTCTGCATTATATATTGTCAATATGTAAACTAAACCTCAGAATGACCAATAATTTGACTGGAAACAGAAAAAAAGCGTTTATGTTGAAGAGAGTCTGAATCTAGATGTTACCTCCACTGAAAAGACACAGAAACTGATGCCTGTATGGTGTGTTGACAGGCTGTTTGGCGCACTAAAAACTAGTTTCCCTGTACGTACTTAAATTATGTTAAATAATTGTTAAAATGACTAAAAATTTTAATATAAGACTTAAAATTATTGAATAGTACAAACTTCTTGGTATTTACTAAAATAGTAAGGAATTTAAGCCCTAGAGCCGATTACTGTATTGGCGGACTAATATGACAGCTAGTGTGCAAGCGAAAACATGTTGAGGGGAGCTCGTAAGGAATTCGTTAATCGAGGGATTGCTCGTTAACCGAAGGTAAGAATCTTATGGAAGGTAATTCGTTAACCGAAATCTCGTTAACCGAGGCGCTCGTTAACCGAGGGATCACTGTACAGTACATGGTGATAAATTTATTTATTTCGCAAGAGAAATCGGGCAGGAAATATTTAAAATGTACCGCCATGGCAAACAAATGCGTTATTTGCTCACCAAAGGCGCCACCGTGACTGCTCACCCACGCTCGCCCGCTCAGTCTTTCTGAGTGAGTGATGAGTAACAGCCGACTCTGCTGCAGATTTTTTACTTCTAAGGTGAGTGTATATGGGTTGCTAGTGACATGTGAAGTGAAGAAAATGGAAAGCTTATTGGAAAACATTTAATACTGTAACTAATATTTTTGGTGTTCGTTTATGTAGGTGTGGGATTGTCAAGTGAGGGTGGCAGTGTAGCGTCTGCTGCAGAGTCTGGTGTTCCCGGGATGGTGCATCAGCTGCCGAGTTTGGTGTTCCTCGATATTAAAACAGCCTGTTGTTCCTTAGTCTAGTGTTCATTGGTGATTTAGTTAGTCAGAAAATAAACTTGTTAAGTCAAGTTTAGTCACCTTCCATAAGAATCTTCAATTCGGTTAACAAACAAAAATTCGGTAAACGAAATTCTTACAAAAACATGTCAACATGTTTTGGCTTGCTCACCAGCTGGAATATTAGTCCGCCAATACAGTAATCGGTTCTAGGGCTAATATTCGTTTCCATTGGAGTAAATATCAAGAAGGTTGTGTTATTCAATATTTTTCCAAGTTTTATATTAAAATTAGTAGTCGTTTTAGCACTTACTTAACATAATTGCAGTACAGGGAACTAGTTTTTGGTGCACCCATCAGCCACTTCACTCACCCACCAAGGCATCAGTTTGTGTCTCTGTTCAGTGAAGGAAACATCTTGCTTGTCGGTCTCTTGAACACAGTGTATTTTTACGTTTTTACAGTACAATTATTGGTCAATCTGAAATTTATTTAACATATTGACAATATATAGTGCAGTGCAGTGTTGATCTAAAGAAAATAATCTTGAATTACACCTAGTGAACTTAAAATTTTATTGGTGAAATGACGGCATCAAGCATGGGGTGATTTCTCTTCCATCCCCACTTCCTTCTCTCCTCCCTTCTCCTCCACCTCCACTTCTAATTCCCATCATCATCAACCAGGAGCCTTCTACATACACACCTCAAAGTAAGTGTACTTTACTGCATTTTTTTTTTACTTTGTATGTATTTTTTGGTGAGCTGGAACCAATTACCGAATACTATCCCATTGAAACAATGGATTCGGTTAACAAAATTTTTGGTTAACGAACGAACGTCTGGAACGAATTGTGGTCGTTAACCGAGGGACCACTGTACAGTAAAGCCTCCGATAACAACGGTACGACCAACAACTTTTCATATTTAAAACCCTCGTTAATTTAGGACCCAATTCAATTTACGTCCTTATTTCATTCGTATTTACGACCAAAATATAATAAAAATATAATAAAATTACATTTTCATATAAATAATAACTAAATCCCGATAAGTATTAAAAAAAAAATTACTGTAAAAACAAATGAAGAGCGCCTTGCGCAAAGAAGCTGCCTGGCTAATGACTGATAAACAACAGTTGGAGCTTGGCGGGCCTTTTGTTTTCACGCATCTGGAACAGGAACAGGAGAAAACTTTCTCATGTTTCTTACAGCATTTTTGCATCCCTATTCAACATGAGCAAGAGAGCAAGTGATGGTAGTGTTGATTCAAAAGCTAATAGAAAGTGTATAAGCTTAGCTTAGAAACTAGATGTATTAAAAGGATTTGAAAAAGGTGAGAGGTCTGTGGATATTATATGGAGCAAGCAATGAACATATTTTCTGAAGTGGACCCATTAACAGAATAAAGCATTAAAATTTAAATAAATGCAAATGACCTCTACATAAAGATGTATAATGAGAAAAGAAAGCAGTTGTGCAAGGTTCTTTCGACACCTTTATCATTCGAAGGCCTAAGCCATCAACTTCAGCTACACCATCAAATTCAGCATCATAAGCAGCTTCAACAACTTCAGGTTCAGTAACAGTTTCAGCAACAGCTTTATGGAAAGCTACAGCTTCAGCCAGAGTTGAACCTGATGACTTCATCATCAGAGTAAAAACTCGCACAAAATTCATTGGCTGTCTTTATGTTTTAGACTTTACCAACATTGGTGAGTAGAATTTTTGTTTTACATTCGTAAATATTATTTAAAACATATATGCACAATAAATAAGTGTTGCTTTCATATTCTTATTGGTTAGCTACTTCTAGTGTTCCATTTATTAACATTAAATAACATTACTTAAAACATACTCTGTACATACAGGTATTCATTTTTTTTTAAATTAAGTTCACTACAACTACAACCAGGGTCTTATTTTCTTCAGTTTCTTATGTAGAACCATCAACACTCATGAAAACAATGCCGTCTTGTCTCCTCTTGTGTGTTTTAATATTCTATGTATTATTAAAGAATTGCATTGTTCATTTCACTTATATAAACATTAATTTAATGAAATACATATTCAGTAATAAACAATAATAAATCTTTTGTACATATTCTTAAGATAAATGACTGTGTCCTTGAGTGCGCAGGTACTGTATACAGTACATTGGCGTTCCACTAACAGTCTCACTTTTTCTTTAATACACCCCCCTGTATCAGTGGTTACTTCTACTGTACATTAAATAGCATTAGTTAAAACAAACATATTTTTTACATAAATTTTACTGCAACAACAACCATGCTCTTATTTTCTTCAGTTTCAGGTGGATAACTGACATTATGGGTGTAAACACTGACAACAATGCCGTTTCTTATCCTCTTGTGTGTTTTAATATTCTACGTATTATTAATGAATTGTATTGTTCATTTCACATATATAAAGATTAATTAAATCAAATACATATTCGGTAATAAACGATAATGAATCTTTTGTACATACAGTGGGGTATGCTATAACGAATCTAATTGGTTCTAGAACCTTGTTCGTTATAGCATTCGTTCGTTATAGGATTAATCCGTTCCAGGCCACCAAATACAACCACTTAACACTGAAAAATATAATATAAAATTGTAAAAATTGTACAAAAGTGCATAAATATGCATCTAAACCCCTGAAATAACCAATATCATTAATACTTGTAATAAAAAAACAATAAATTGGTAAAAAAAAAAAAAAAAAAAATTTTTTTAAATAATGTTCGTTGTAGGAGTTTCGTTCGTTATAGCATTCTCAATTTTATAGGTAAAACCGTTCGTTATAGGAATATTCGTAGTAGGATCCGTTCGTTATAGCATACCCCACTGTATTCTTATAAAGATAAATGGCGCGGTATCCTTAAATGCGCAAGTACGATATATGTTGGCGTTCCCAATCCACCTCTTTTTTTTTCTTTGCCATTAGCTACTACTATTGTTCCATTTATTAACATTAAATAATGTTACTTAAAACATGTATACCGTATATCTCGGCCTACAAGGCGACGGGGTGTATAAGACGGCCCCCAAAATTTCCATTTAAAAAGTAGCTTTTGAGCCCTATTCGCTGTATAAGACCGGTAACCCAAATGTGACACTTACCATTGGGAGCTTACTGACCCAGTAGTCCTTTACCAACCATCCCATTGACCAGTGCTGTTTACACATCCTTGGTTTTTTAAAATAAAGCCAATTCACTTCAAGTAATGGCATCAAACGTTACCGGTTGATGTAGTGTAAACACTAGTGACTCACTTAAAAGTTTGTTATTTAACTTGAACTAATGTCGGTGTCGAATACAATTGTTTCATTTACTTAAAATGGATTTACCGATTTATTTGTTTATTTATATCATACTGTAATATATTAAACACACTGGAAGTATTTTCTTTAATTTATAAGCTTGCTTCAGCGAGCTACAGTATTCTAATTCAATAGTGTTTCATTAGGATTTGAGTGAAAAAGATTACTGTACATACTTACTACATACATTTATTACACAAATATATATATATATATATATATTTGTGTAATAAATGTATGTAGTAAGTATGTACAGTAATCTTTTTCACTCTATATATATATATATATATATATATATATATATATATATATATATATATATATATTCACAATATTTTATAATTGCAGTCATGTACTGAATATTCTATGTAAAAAATATAAATTTTAAATGAATTATTTCTACTGTGGTCGACTTCCAACACAAAGACGGGCTATAAATAGCCGTCTTATCTCCCCTCTGTTCTGAGAGAGAAGGTCTTGGTAAATAACTTTTGTTTGTTTATTTTCATTGTTTGTCAAATTTATCATGTTGTATCAAAGTAATATTACTAAAAGTTTTAGGCAGCTACCAAACAGGGAGATTCTACTGCCTGGGAAGATATTGGAAGCATAATGTACAGTATTGTCTAATGGTAGACCCTACTTCCATATGGCATCACGAAAATTGTGACCAAGTCTTAGGTTGCTGATTTATCTTACTGCCTCATTTACACACAATTAATGAGTTTCAATTGTTTCTCTTCCTTTGACAACACAACATACATACAATATAATGTTTCACCTTTGATCTTTTTTCCATTTATTTATGGTTGGTTATTTAAAATAATGCCAATTCACTTCAAGTATTGGCATCAAATTTTACCGGCTGGTGTACACTAGTGACTCACTTAAGCGTCAGTTATTTAACTGAACCATCGAGCAAACATCACTAGATTATATTGTATTAAAACACACTGCAAGTATTTTCTTTAATTTATATACTTGTTTCGCGAAAAAGGGAGGCTACCATTATACCTGGTAGGTGAAGTTGACCAGACATTTATGATCATTAAGGACCAAACTCCGAATCCATGACGTGACTTCTGTTAATCATTCTCATCCTAAATTTACCACTGTCGGTAGTTTCAAGAATTAACGCAGTCATTTACTGAATATTCTTTGTAAAAAAATTAATTTTAAATTAATTATTTATAGGAGATAAGTATTATGATCAGTAAATATACAGATATGCATTACTGACCACCTCCGAACACAAGGACGGCTAAAAATAGCCACAGGCGGTCACTGTCAAGGTCGCTTTCCCTTTCTCGTCACTGGCAAATGGGGGGGGGGGGTGATGATAGCAGCTGTGTTTATTACCGGGGTATATTGTTGTTTTACGGTATGTTAGACTGGTTTATAATACATTTTTATTATTTTAATATACCGGTAATCTTCATTTTAATCCAGCTTCCCAAATGTAAGTTTCAGTATAAAATAATTAGTGGTAGGACCTTGTGAGTGGTTTACCATGTTTCCATCACCACTCTTGACACGCTAAACCGCAAAATTTAAGAGGTAAGAATTTTATCTCTGGTGCTTAAGACGACCCCCTAACTTTGGGCTGATTTTTTTTTTGTTCAAATTCCGTCTTGTAGGCAGAAATCTCAGTCGATCACCCTCACTTTACGCGGTCCCACATTCCGCGTTTCCACGTTTACGCGGTACCCTGCCAAAACCCGGGATGCTCACATTCCGCGGTGCGTGTACCCCTTTACACGGAGAGTGTCCGGCTCGACGCTATTTTTAGATTCGCCCCTCCCGCCTGCTCCCGCCTCCACCTGGGCAAGCCGCGTGGTAAGGTTGCGCAGTGCATGTCTCTGTTGCGTTATCAGTGACGTCATATGACGTATCGGACTGTGAGTGGCCATGCATCCCTACCTCCCTCCGCTGCTAGCTGTAATTGGTTTAAAGTAATATGACGTGTCCACCCGGGGTAGGGAGGGAGGGAGGAAAGACGACGCTTGACCTAGCCGCGGCAGTTTCATCCCTCCAGGCCACACCGTGTAATCGTACATCCATTGTTCTGTAAAATGGCTTCTGCCGGACCACCGCCCCCAGAGAGAAACCTTTCCTTACCTGGACCCAGCCGCCCTAAGCCAAAGAAGACACGACGTTCCTCTAGCTACGAGGTGAAGTACAAGATCATCCAAGAGATGGAGAAAGGAACAAGACAGGTTGATTTGGCACGCCAGCATGGTGTGAACGAATCTACGATTCGAACAATAAAGAAGGATGCAGCCAAGATAAAGGAGCACATGAACATCACAAAGTCTACAGGTACTTCTATGATCAAGTATTTCCACAACCAGGTGCTTCTCAAGACAGAAAAATTACTTGTGAGCTACTTGGTGCATCAGGCGCGACGGAACATGGCGGTGGACACGCACTCTGTTAAGGAGTACGCACGTTAACTGTATGCTGCAGTGTCACAAAAGATGGGAATTACAGAGCCCAAACCCTTAATGCTTCCTCTGGGTGGTTACAGAGGTTTAAGAAGAGGAACAAGATCACCAATATCAACATTGGTGGTGAAGAAGCTAGTGCTGACCGTGTTGCAGCTCGGGAATTTCCTCCATTTTTACGTGAGATTATGGAGGAAGGACAGTACACCGACGACCAGGTGTTTAACATGGACGAATCTGGTCTTTTTTGGAAAAAGCTACCTTCCAAGACCTTCGTTGTGAAGAATGCCAGCAAGTGTCGGGGCCGGAAGTTGCAGAAGGAGCGCATCACCATCCTGTTTACCACCAATGCCTCCGGTACCTGTAACCTCAAGTTATCGGTGATCCACACAGCACGCAAGCCGCACGCCTACAAGAGCATGGACATGACCAAGCTAAATGTCCACTAGCTGACCGCACGTAAGGAGTGGATGTTCTCTACACTGTCCCTCTCCTGGTTTGATGACTGTTTCGTTCCCGATGTAAAGAAATTCTGTGAGCAACAGAATGTGCCATTCAAGATTTTGTTGCTGCTGGACAACGCACCAGGACACTCGCCCCTACTGTTAGATCGTCACCCCAACGTAAAAGTGGTCTTCCTTCCTCCCAACACTACGTCTATATTACAGCCCATGGACCAAGAGTTAATCTGTAGTGTAAAAGCTGCATTCTCTACTAAAAAATTCAAGCTCCTGAACGACTACACCAACACCAGGGAAGAGTTGCGTAACCTGAGTGACACCACCACCGATGCAAGAGCGAAGACGACGAGGATCAACAGTTGGCAGAGCAACAAGTGCTTTTAAAACAATTCTGGAGAATATTCAACATCAAGAAAGCTGTGGACGTCTTGGTGGAGGCATGGTATCAGCTGTCTGTAGCAACTGTTCGTCACGCATGGAGACATGTGTTGCATGGCATTCCGGCCGTTAGGCAGAGTCAATCTGTGACTGGTGAGGTTCAGACTGTTGCAGTAGCAGTGGACCTTGCCAGAGAAGCTGCGCAGAGTGTTACAGCTGCAGGCTTCTCCGAGACCACCAACGACGACATCCTGGAGGTGATAAGGGATCCTGATGTGACTACCGACGAGATGGTAGATGATGATGACGTCAGTGAAGAGGCAGGTGGTGCGTCATCCCAAGAAGAACACCGCTTATCCCATAGTAATGTTAGGGGTGCCATCGAGTGTATCGAGAAAGTCAAGCTCCTCCTTTCCGACGACCCTGACGCAAACAGGTATGAAATCTTCACTACCCAGCTGTTGCAGACTATGGAGCCCTACTTCAAGGTTTATCACGACAACATAAACACCAGCCGTCAGCAAAGCATAACAGAGTTCTTCGCCCGCAACCCACCACAGCCAGCCCAAGCCAGTGATAGTGACAGAGGTAGAGACAGTGAAGATGACTTTGAGGGATTTGTCAGGGAGGCCCTGACAAGTGTGGATGACAGTGATGGTGACTCACCTGAGGGCCAGTAGCCTGCCTTCTGCCTCGGAACCAGCCTCCATTCCCGTACGCCGACCCATCTCTTCTACTAACGTAAGTGTTAACCCCAACCTTTATTTTCCTAACCTAACCTTTATTTTTCCTAACCTAACCTCTTCTATATTAATTGTGTGTGCATACCATCATAAAGTTAAGATAATATTTTTACTACAACATAGTTGTGTGTCGTCAAAAAGTGGAGTTTGGGGGTCGGCCCGGTCTCTATTTCAATTAATCCCATATGTTATATTGTTCACTTTACGCGTTTCTCACTTTCCGCGGTACCCTGTGGGTTGAATTAACCGCGTAAAGTGAGGGTTGACTGTATTCATTTTTTTACATTAATTTCATTACACCTACAACCAGGGTCTTATTTTCTTAATTTTTTCATGTAGAACTATTGTCCCGGCTGTAAACACAAACGAAAACAATGGCATCCCATCTCCTCTTGTGTGACCATAGTATTATTCATTTATATTGTATAAGATGCTTTCAGAAACATTATTTAAAGAATATAGTTTGCAATTTTCATTAATTGTGTTGTTTTGGGGGGAAAAGGGTAAAAAGCCACACAAAAGATATGAAAAGGTCACACTTGGGAACACATCTCATTATTATTGCTTTATTTTAATGGTAATTAATGATTCGCGATAAGACTATTCACCTTACACCACAATATTGGAGGACACATTAACATGGTTATTCGAGGCTTTACTGTGTCGCGATTTAGTATATAGCAAACATCGTTGGACCTTATCTCACGATATATCCCAACCTAACTGTATTAGAGTTCGTTTTATGCGTTGTGAGTAAACCATCAATGTGTAATCCCAACTGAGATCTGGTATATGTTCCATGTTGTTCATTCATAAATAACATAATGTTATAATTAATGTATTAATATCTGTGCTATTAACAAGCGAATAAAATGACCATCTTTATTGTCAAAGAAATAATATAATACCCTTAAGTAGGTATAAAATGTTGAATGTTAATTAAGATGTATTTTGTTACTTATAAAGTAAGACCTAGTGGTCCAATTTTGTCTGAGTGTTACAGTAATCAGTGATTGAACTTATTTTTGTTGTTGTGGATAAAGGTTCAAATTGTCATACCATTCACATTTGATCTAAATAAATATAGATTTAGTCTACAGTATTGTGAGTATCACCGCTCCTTCCCTTCTAACAATTGCTTCTCAGAAAATAAACACTGTAACCCACGTGCCTAAAAGCTCGTTTATTACACTACCTAACACTTTTAATGACACCAGTAATATTCTAATAAATGCCTGGGTGGTGGCAGTCTACTGTGTAAGTATAATAATTATACTAATAGGTGGTCTTAAAGAATGATATGGTTTTCCCAGGTTAATCCATTGAATAGAATATAACTAAGCACTGTCAAATACTGAAAGAAGTAAGAGGAAAATATGAGAAACAAATAATGACATTGAAAGAAATATATATAAATATAGAAAAGAAAGGTAAAGAATATTAAAATACCTAACTAAATAAAAACATTGAAGAAATACTTTGAATATAACTTAGAAAAGAATTAGCAAGTGAAACAGAAAATAAAAGATAATACAACTAAGAAAATTAAAGATTATATAAGGCATAGAAATAACTTGGAAACATAACCAAAGAAATTACAGAAAGATATGAAGTATAAACTAACAGAAAAGAGAAACAGAAAACAATAAAATTTTAAAGAAAAAAACTCTCCTCTTACACATATTTGTATTCTACCCCTTACACTATTTTTGTTTAATGGTATATTTGGGGATGGGGGTAGGGGTGTAGTATATATTTTTGAGCTGCATGAATCTAACCCCTATTTTCCATAAGAAGATATTTGCTTGTTTACAATTTACATAATTTTAAGAAACTGAACCTCAAAGATTTATGAGGGAGCATTGTATTAAGAGTCATCTTACAGTGTACTTTACACTACAAAGGAGTTGGCAAGTAGCATATCTAAGAAAAATACCATTACTGTACTGTAATAGTCAATAGAAGAAAGAGGAAACATTTCATAATGCTTCCTTAGGCTGAACACCAAACTGTTCCACCAAGCTGTTCATATGAATCACACACTTCAACATCTCTTTATACACAAGCAAAAGCATTATTTATATACTAATACCCTTAAGCATCTTCTCTTTACTTACAAGCACAAGCAGAACACGCAGCTCGTACTGGTAGCCGAGTTGCTTGAGTCGGTCGTGAATGTAGTTTGGGTTGAGGTTGTGGTAACGAAGACTCAAAAACATAGCACAGGTGGTACTCCCCATTACATAGTCTGGCACTATCTCCCCATACTCCCATGGGACATTTCGAATTGATTTTAGTATGGGGTTGCCTCTCTGCAATGTAAAGTCAGAAAATCAATGTATCTATTTATCTATCCTCTGCTCACACTTCTGTATTGGGTGAATCAGAGAAAACAGAAATTTCAAGAAAGGGAGAAATATGTTTTTTATTCAAAATTTTTACGTATACATTAGTGTACCGGTATTCATAAGCCAGGAATAAACATACACTTAATAACACTGCCAGTGCTTGAGAAAACTGTAATGAAATAAATTAGTGAAAAGGGTAATCATATTGGTACAATTATAAAAAACTGCACTATTTTAACATACTGTATTTTCATTATTATTCAAGAAAAAAAAATGGTAACAAACTTTTCATGACTTCGGGGTTTCATTCATAAACTACAGCATGGAAAAAATATTTGTTCATAACTTGGAATTTTCATAAACCAAAGCTCTGTAAATCGAGAACTATCTACAATACTATCCCATTTAATGGATAAGTTTAAAAGTTTAAATGAAATACTTATACTGCTAAGTGTAGTGTGTGTACAGTATATCACAGTACATGTATTACTTTCCTCAGTTTTAAGATTAAGGTTGTTCTTACTAAAGGAAAATAATATATGAACTACAATATTGTACAAGAGTAAGAGAAGCATCTTTATTTCACTTACTTGCCTTGAGCTAACAATGACACAGTTATTAGAGGAAGGTTTTGCACCTGTCCCTAGAGACTTGGGAGCATTTCCTCCTGGGACTTTCACTCCTTCAGGTGGTTCCTCATAGAATTCAGAGTTCTTCAGGCTGCTGAATGCCTCTGTTGGGATCAAGGACATTTTATTTGCATGGATTTGGGAAATTTTGTATACAGTACTAGAGATCAGATTCAAAAGATAATTATGTTCTTTATTATCATGCTACAGTAAACCCTCGAAGATTCAGAACCGGTAAGTCCAGATTTCAGAAGATTTGGACAAAAAATTTGGGGTTCTGGGCTAAGAAGCCTCCCTAAAAAGCATTCCCTAAACAGGATGAAGGTAGTTTTAGGCTTAAAGTTGTTAGCTTATAAAATGTCACAGACTAAAATTAGCAGAATATAACTTGCATTGCTGGAATCCTTGCAAGACAGCGAATAATTTGAATAAAGACATCATATATTTTTCATAAGAGATAAACATTTAAGTCCATTAGTGTAGTACATTTTTGTATCAATTACTAAAAAATTTATGTCTAGTGCAAACTATAGCATATTTATGTTAAAATTAATCACCATCTTACAAGAATTCCAGCAATGTAAGTTATAATCTCCCCAATTCAGTGACATTTTATAAGCGAAAAACTTAAACTACCTCTATATGACTGATAAATAAATCCGGGTCTGTATAACTAACCCCAATAGTACTGTACTGTATTATTTTTTTTTATTACTGTACAGTATTTATCGTTCTTATACATTTTGTACATTCACCGGAAGATTCGGAATATCGGCTTTTCCGGACAGGTGGTCCCCCCTTTTTGTCCGGATCTTCGAGGGTTCACTGTACTTAGTTTGAATTAATATATATCAGGGTCTCTGTGTGCACATCACTGATTTTACCAGTTGTAAATCTTGCAGCCCCTCAATTATTGCACTACCCTGCATTGCAAGTTACCTTCCACACAATATAGTCCAATTCCATTGTAATTTTACATACATTATATTTCTTACATTAGTATAGAGGTGAATACACAGCATTCTTTCACTCTTAGTTTACACTACCCTCCTTCCAGCCTCTGACATATAACAGTCAATTTATGGTTATTTTCAATGCTTGCATGGATTAGCCATGATTACCGAATGGCAGTGCAACAGGTGAAAACACTATGTACTGCCATACCTCTCTCTGTAACTGGCAATCCAGAATTTATCGAAACTCCTTTCAACACCGTAAGCCTCAATGATGTGAATGACTAGAAGTGAGCTTTGTCAACACTCAGTTTCTAAGATTAAATTCTTTAGTCCTGAAAGGAAATTAATGAATCAATATCACTTGATTGCCTTAGAATGTTTAAAGTACTGCATGTGGCAGAGGTCCTGAAAATTATCCTAACATGATATCACCCCAACCCCCTTGAATTCAATAGTCTGGTATTCAAATAACTCTTAGAATCTTCTGGGGGACAATTTTCAGGTGTTTTGAGAGTTTTGTATTTTGTCAATTTTCGAAGTTTGTGCTGGAGGCAGTTCATGGGAGATGTGCAGAGGGTGTACAGTATTGGGTTACTTTTGGGAGTTTGGTAGAGGGCCATTTTTGGGAGTTCCTATGGACTCTTGGTAGTTGCATGAGAGATATCATTCGTTTGCAGTGGATAATTTCCAAGGGAGATGCCGATATTTATCCTCACCCCTTCCTCCTAGATTACTCCAGTCTCTTGACATTTCTCAGGTTCTTCACTACAGTATAGTCAATCAAAAGCTGAAGTAGGTAAAAATATACGATTAAATACTGAAAACTCCACTTGTAATCACTCACTGGAAAAAGATGATTTAGCTTCAAGTTGTTCTTGTCTTTTCATGACATCGGTGTATCTAGATTTAATTTTGTTTGCTGTAGAATCTGAACTTAAATGTTCCTGTAGCTCAGGTCCTTCCTCAGTTGCAGACATGGCTATTAACCTGTTGGAAATAATAATAATAATGATGATTGTAATAATATTAATAGTACTGAATTGGGGCCGCATACTCAAAAACATTTACAGACTATATCTCTTTGTTTACCCCGTAACTGGACTTACAGTCTCCGATCGGTATACAGTACTCGAAACAAATATTTGGCAGCGGACTCTGTAAGTGAACCTGTAATCTAGCCCATAACTTACAGGACCTCCTTAGGTGCTCTAACACGCTCAACCCAGATATAGCAGTTGCTATTTCCAAATTGCATAAGAAAAATTAATAACATATGTTTTAATAATGGTTGTTAGACTTGTTTTATAAAAAGAATAATGAAGAAAATGTTTTGTACATCAACATACTAAAATACGATATTACAGTTTGTCTTTTTTGTTCATTTTTTGCTATAAGAAGAGGCTTGAGTGTCTCTATTTCTTGCGGAATGGAAGAGAAGCATCTTTTGTCTTCTTACAACTTTTCAAGTAATTTGTACCAAAATAAAATTTTATTGTCCACATGGTACAAATTTTTTTTATGACTGAGTAAACTTGCAGATAGACCTTATTAATGTGGTATACCGGTAGCTGTAAATATCCTTCAGTAATGAAAGCCAATTATGAAGTCAGGTGAACATTTTTGCCTAGACTCCGCCATTGCTAGAACCAAGTTATAACAAGTTATTCTGCCAAGTACCTAATAAGTACCCATGACTCAGAGTAAAATAAGACCTAACCCAATCTAAGTTCATCAAATCTAATAAAAAAGGTGGGTAAAAATTAAGTGGTAAAGCATTTTATTTTCTTAAAAAAAGAATTATGTTCATATTTTTTTTTATCCAATACATTCAGTAATAATTTTTTTTGGCAGCAAAATTAGTGAAATGTATCTTATCCTAACCTTACCTAATCTTATTTTACCTTATCTAACCTAGCCTAATGTTACCCTACCTAACCTAAGAAAGCTGCAACACACATGACAAACAATTAGGTTTTCTAGAAAATTTTTAATTTCTCTTTTAAAAAATACATTTGCAGAGATAGCAAATATTTTATAATAATTTCTCCAACATATCTATAAATCTGTTGATGATATATAAATGTAACTTAGGATGCCACTATTATGCATTTTAAGCTTAGGTTAGGTTAGGTAAGGCATGTTCAGGTACGGTAGGTTAGGTTAGGTAAGGTAAGGTTAGGTTGCCTGGCTTATATGGATGTAGTTTGCGAATTTAGGGATAAAGACAACGAGACCCTTCAATTGTTCAAAGCCCACGGCATTGTTCCTTTAAATAGAGACTGTCCACACTGCGGGAATCCCTGTGCTTTCAGACCGGAAACAAATTTTTTTATCACTTCCTCAACACTTGACGTTTCTCGCCATCACAATAAATCACCCAGCCGCCCAGGCTGCATAAACGCCAATGCCACCATATCAATTCACGTACAGATTATGTCTCAAATTTCACCATATCATAATAAGTTCTTTCTGAGTAAGAAGTTAGGTTAGGTTAGGTTGCTTAGGTCTGCTTTTCATACCAACAAATGTTAAGTTTCGTTAATTTTAGAAAGATCCATTTTTTAACACATTTGCACGAACTACAACAGTGTCCACTATAAAAAACAGTGAAAATCCTGCGTTTATATATTCGTTTTCGCTCAATTTCACCCGCGGGTTAATCCTGAAAAATTACCGGTTAGGTTAGATTTTCTATGCATTATTTAAGCATTTTCGACTTTCACCATGGATTCAATATATATATATATATATATATATATATATATATATATATATATATATATATATATATATATATATATATATATATATATATATATATATATATATATATATATATATATATATATATATATATATATATATATATATATATATATATATATATATATATATATATATATATATATATATATATATATATATATATAAATCAAGTAAATCACTGTAGGTGCGCGTGATCTAGGTATATGCTGATAACCACAAGGAAAGAAGAAAACACGAAGTTCCCAAGCGCTTTCATGTAATTCACACCTTCAGGGGTGAGTACAGACTAGAGAGAGAAATACAAACCAAGGTGTATATATACAGAGGAGGGTGAGACCAGGTCCACAATGGTCAGGTATTAGGTAATGACCCTACTAATCTGACCTGACCACCAACCGTTGTGTGCTATTTATATATATATATATATATATATATATATATATATATATATATATATATATATATATATATATATATATATATATATATATATATATATATATATATATATATATATATATTGTAGTAAAAATAACATCTTAATTTTATGATGGTATGCACACACAATTAATATATAAGAGAAATATCAATAATATTAGGTTTTTCAACACCTACGTTAGTAGAAGAGATGGCTGGGCATACAGGGATTGGGGGTTGGTTCCGAGGCAGAGGGCAGATTACTGGCCCTCACCTGTATCTCTATCCACTACAGAGGATAGCAGGGCCTCCTCGTCAAACCCCTCGAAGTCCATATCCTCACTATCACTGACTTGGGTTGGTTGTGGTGGATGGCGGGTGAAGAACTCGGTGATGTTTTGTTGGCGGCTAGCATTGATGTGGTCATGATACAGCTGAACATAGGGCTCCAGGGATTGCAACAGAAGGTTATTAGACACTTCGAAGCGATGACTGCCTGTGTCTTTGGCAAGGAGGAACTTCAATTTCTCAGCTACCTCGATGATTTCCTTCACATCAGGATGTGTTAGTTTCTGCTCATGTTGTTCTGTAACACCTCACTGACATCATCATCTTCCAACATCTCGTCCGCAGACACCTCAGGTTGCCTGATTACCTCCAGGATGTCCTACATGGTGGTCTCGGAGAAACCTGCAGCTCTAACACTTTGTGCAACCTCTCTTGCAATCTCCAATGCCACAGCAACAGACTGAGCCTCGCCAGCCACCGCTTGCCTCTGCCTCCCACCTGGGATACCCTCCAACACATGACGCCACGCGTGCCGAATCGTTGCCATAGATAGCTGCCCCCATGCCTCCACCAAGAAATCAACAGCCTTCTTCACGTTAAACAGCTTCCAGAACTGCTTGACCCACACTTCATGGTCCGCCAAATCTTGTTCGTGTTCCTCGTCCTTCGCTCTCGCTATCGGTGCCACCCTCTAGGTTCTGCAGTTCATCCTTGGTGTTGGTGAAGTCGTTCGGGAACCGAAACTGTTTGGCGGTGAAAGCAGTCTTCAGGATGCAAACCAACTCCTGATCCATGGGCTGGATTAACGACGTAGTGTTAGCGGGAAGGAAAACCACTTTTACGTTGGGGTGACGATCCAGCAAAAGGGGCGAGTGTCCTGGTGCGTTGTCGAGGAGCAACAAATGTTGAATGGCACATTATTTTCCACGCAGAATTTCTTTATATCAGGAACGAGACAGTTATCAAAACGGGAGAGGGACAGACCAGAGAACATCCACACCTTCCCTGAGGTTAGCCAGTGGACATTTAACTTGCTCATGTCCATATTCTTGGAGGCATGCGGCTTGCGGGCTTTGTGGATCACAGACAACTTCAGCTTAGCAGTGCCGGAGGCATTGTAGGTGAACAGTACGGTGATGCGCTCCTGCATTTTGCGCCCCCGACACTTGCTCGCAGACTTGACTATGAAGGTCTTGGATGGCAATTTCTTCCAGTACAACCCTGATTCATCCATATTGAACACTTGGTCGTCGGTGTACTGTCCTTCCTCCATAATTTTCCGTAAAAATGGGGGAAAATTCATGGCGGCAGCCCAGTCGGCACTTGCTCCTTCTCCGACTATCTCAATATTCGTGATCTTGTTGCGTCGTTTAAAACCTTGCAGCCACCCAGCAGAAACACTGAAGGGCTTGGGCTCTGCAACTCCTATTTTTCTTGCCACTGCTGGGCAGAGTTCTCGGGCGTGTAGTCCGGCACTGCCCGAGTGTCGACCGCCATGTTCCTTCTTGATTGACGAATAATGTAGCTTACCAAACAACTCTCGGTCTTCAGCAGCACCTTATTGTGGCAATATTTCACCAGCGAGGCACCTATAGACTTGGTAAAGTTCATGTGTTCATTGATTTTGCCGGCATCCTTCTTGATCGTGCGGATCGTCGATTCATTCACTCCATATTGTCTGTCCAGATCCACCTGCCTCGTGCCTTTTTCTAACTCCTGAATGATCTTGTATTTAACCTCATAGCTTAAGGCGCGTTGCACCTTCTTGGGCTTGGGGCGCCTTGGGCCAGGTAGTTCAGGGTTTCTCAGGGGTGGTGGGGGTCCAGCGGAAGCCATTGTGTAGAAAGAAAAAACAAAACCGGTTCTTGGGCACGAGTGAGTATACACGGGGACAGTGAGACTGGCGCAGCCAAGGTCAAGAGCTCTGGTGGCAGGGCGAGCAAGGTTAAATAGACCAATCACAGTGTGCGGCGGAGGGGGTGCGTGGGGGATGCGTGGGTGGTAAGGATACGTGGCAATAAACTTAAAATAATCGGAGGAGCACAAACGACAACCAACCTCCACCACAGTCATTGTGAAACTGGTCAATGAAATTAAATTATAATCGTACCCAGGCTGCTTCCTTTAAAAAAATCAAATGTGAGTGGTCGAAAAAAATTTGCATGATGATATCGATACCTCATTGGTCACAACTGGATGATGTCAGCCAACAATGCTCATGCGTGATACGCCGATAACATCACCTCAGAGACGAAGGCTGAAAACTACTTAAAATAAGCCAAATTCAATTGTGTCGCTATTTTCCCTTTCCGCCTGGTATATATGGGGGTTCAAAATGCCCAAAATAGCGGGATCTAAATGTTTCAATAGATTATAAATTTCGGGGGCGCTATGTCCGAAAGTCAAATAATTAAAAAAAAAATTACTTAAAATCATAATAGAAAGTTGTCGTTTCTTTTAATATACTTAAAACCATCAAAACAATAAGTACAGCAAAAATAAAGAAAAGAAAATAAATGGTAAATTTGCATTGTCACACCATTCTCTGTTAGAAAGTCAAAAATATATTTTTCTAGTGTATTTGTGAGTGTTTAGACCGAATATGACCTTCATTTCTGGTGGAAATTAGCCGGGTTTTTTTTTTCAATTTTTTTTCGTTGGACATTTTCCAAAAAAAATTATGGCAAAATACACCAAAAAAACACTAGAAAAACAAAAACCTAACCTAACCTAACCTAACCTAACCTAACCTAACCTAACCTAACCTAACCTAACTGACTCTCACCATATGATGGAATCACCTATTTCTTACCTTATTGGCCTGGTTCTTGTTCGTCGTTGGATTCTGAGATTCTTACACAACGCCACATATGTTGGTCTTCGCGATATTTACATTGTCTTGCTCTTAGTACACTTTACTGAGGTTGGAAGAACACCATGCGATCGAAAAAATTTTATAGTTTCTTCATTTTTTCCCAAAAGCTCGCAATCAGCTCCATATAATTTAAATGACACCCATCGCAGACTTCCATGGTCGGAACTGAACTTGAATTTCGAAATATGAGACCCAAAATAAAACTCGAATTTGATTGGGCCAAATATACAGTGAATTAAACCCAAAATCATTTTAATTGGTTGTAAAAACAAAAACGCTTTTGATTGGCCGCAGTGTTGGAGGTGAGACAGGCGATAATGGAGCAAGATTAATGGAAGAAAATAGAGAAAATTTTGTATATGCTATCTCCGTTCTTATACATTTCCGCCGGTAATATAATAGAACAAAATTATCTTATAATTAGACGTCTTATTCGAATATGATAATAGATTAGTGGTAGGAATGAACGGTGTGTAAATGCATTAATACCAAAAAAATTCTGGTGGTAGCCAATATCTACACCTTTACCAGCAATGTTGTGTGAACTACTATAAAAATACCCGAGGTTGTTAGATCTATTACCAACCTTTAAGGTGGATGGGTTTCTCTCAACTAAACTACAGCTTGGTGAACCTGGCAGTGATAGTGTAGTGTGGATAGCTCAGCAGATATACTAATTCACAAGCTGGTGTACGAATAATTTCTACCTAGCTATGCACTTGACCTGACAGTAGACACACTCAAACAAATATTTCCTTGGTATTTCCTTAATCTTTCCTACTTGTTTGTGTACACTCTTGAACAGCGAAATTATATTAAAGTTACAAAAGACATCTTGGTTTGTAGATATTCAATCATTCATAAATATTATTGAATCCATTGTCATATCACCAAACAAGGAACGCAATATATACTTTTCAATAGGCAAAAAATGATGAATTACAAACAGGCAATAATGAGTTTGTTAATGACCGTCTGTGGAAATATTGAACTTCGATTAGGTTTATAACTATAAAAATATAATGATAAGCTATAAATATAAAGTTAAAACGGGGATTTTTATATTTTCCAAACTTCGAAAATACCCTTTGAACATCATTAAAGCAGTAATATATAAGCGGTAGTAAAGGTAGAGTTTAGTAATTGGTTGACTCAGCTGGTCGGCACCTGGGTCGTCTGCCAGGACACACAACTGAAGGATTTAACTCTTATTTAAATTAGTTATGGCGGTGTTATACAGACTGAAGAGTGCTATACATGGTAGACACATGACAAGTTTAACTGTTTTGTGTCAGAAGTTACCTGTTCCAATACAGTGAGTTACAGTCTTAATGGTTTATCTGGATATGCTGGATAATTCTTTGACCTCTTGTGATGCTCAACTACAATGCCAACTTTAGGAAATTTCTTCATAAAAGCTAAATGGATAATTCTTGACAACCGTAGTGCGCCATTAGGTAAATTTATAAATTGGGGTCTGACTAATTACCCAAATGTACCCAAATGAAGTCAAATAATGGTCCTACATGAATAAATCGGACTGCCAATCACTTCTCGACTAGTATTTGGTGTCACAAAGTAAAAAAAAAAATGGAAAACTTAATTTAATCTGACTTAATAGATCACGTGCATCATATAACATTGATTATAGTCTTACCTCCTTTCCTACTACGGATATACTGTAACTATTTATACGTCTGATAGGCAGCTCCAACGAGTTCCCAACATCATCCATATATGTTTCTAATCAAGCAGTTATCTTCATTTTTATTTTAATAGAAACCAAACTACACTAACCTAACCTAATTTATCTATCATTTCTATGTGTAAGAGAAATGCAGTACAACAGGTTAGGCCACCTGACCCGGCAGGACACTTCCAGCTCGCTCGGGTGAGGAAACCAGTCTATCTTTGGGCAGTGTGAAACTATGGGCAAGTTTCTTTACGCCATTTACCTCTGTCTACCCAGCAACAATTGGGGACCTGGATGTTAATCGATTTGTGGATCGTGTTCCGGGGTAATGGTTAGCCAGCGGTCCGACTAATTACCCAAATGTACCCAAACGTACCCAAATGTAGCTGCAATGAAGTCAAATAATGGTCCTACATGAATAAATCGGACTGCTAATCACTTCTTGACTAGTATTTGGTGTCACAAAGTCACAAAAAATTGGAAAACTTACTTTAATCTGAGTTAATAGATCGCGTGCATGTACCGAGGGAGCGAGGAATTACCCAAATGTACCCAAATGTAGTCGCAAAGAAGTCAAATGATGGTCCTACAAGCGTAAATCGGGCTAGGAATCACTTCTCGATTATTATTTGGTGTCAGTCACAAAAAATTGGTAAACTTAATTTAATCTGAGTTGTGTTAGGTTAGGTTAGGTACATGCACGCGATCTATTAACTCAGATTAAATTAAGTTTACCAATTTTTTGTGACTTCGTGACACCAAATACCAGTCGAGAAGTGATTGGCAGTCCGATTTATTCATGTAGGACCATTATTTGACTTCATTGCGGCTACACTTGGGTAATTAGTCGGACCCGTTGGCCAGTGCTGTTGGCGAGTTTTCTTGACACTGGGTCATGCAACTCGTTAACTTAGAGTGTGGTTGTTGCGTTGGCGACAGCTTCTACACATTAAACAAATTCACGTGTAAGTGGCCCTAGGGCCAGCCATCCTCGACTTCAAGGGGCATCCATTATTTACACTGCTATAGAGAGCTTGCCAATGAAGAAACCCACTAGGAGGAGTTTCCTTGAACCTCACGCACTGAGAATGATTTCAATAAGAAAAAAATGGCAGACACAGGGAACTTGTCGGCATCACCTATAGACATAAATAATTATAATAAAAAAAGTTACATAACATAAATCAGATCCCTCATTCACTTTTAATCTTTTTCCTCAAGGTAAGAAAGCTTTTATCTTCTGTTGGGAAATTTCCTCAAGTAGGTGCTAAGGGCACTCCATGGTCATCAAGTATGACTAATACTGTAAAAGCTGTTTTACCCCATTAAAATAATAAAAAGTGCATGAAGAACATGTTTTACATAATACCACTTTTACAATTTTTTCATCTTAAATCTACAAAGTTCTTGAAATTTTTCCATAAAATGAACTTTTGTAATGCAAAAACATTTTCCCATTGAAACCCATTATGTATATATTAGAGGAAAAAATTCAACCAAAAGATAGTGTACAGTACCGGTAATAAAACAGTTATATGTATTACAGTAGAAGTTTTGTGGCATTTCTGGACAACAGATAGAAAAGGCAATCTTTCTAATACTGTACAATAGGGTCGGGATATATCGCGAGATAGAGTCCAACAATGTTCGCTATAGTTGTATACTAAATCGCGATATATAATTTCATGTAATCAATGGGGAAAATAGGGTTAGGTTCTGGAGGCCAAAAAAAGTGACTAAACTTGACTTAACGAGTTAATTTTCTTACTAACTAAAGCACCAATAAACACTAGACTCGGGAACAACAGGCTGTTTCATTATCAATATCAAGGAACACCAGACTCGGCAGCTGACGCACCATCCTGGGAACACCAGACTCGGCAGCTGACGCACCATCCTGGGAACACCAGACTCGGCAGCAGATGCCACACTGCCACCCTCACTTGACAATCCCACACCTACATAAATGAACACCAAAAATATTGGTTACAGTATTAAATGTTTTCCATTAAGCTTTCCATTATCTTCACTTCACTTTTCACGTCACTAGCCACCCATTTACGCTCACCTTAGAAGTCGTAATCTGCAGCAGAGTCGGCTGCTTTCTCGTCACTCACTCAGAAAGACTGAGCGGGCGAGCGTGAATGCGTGAGTGAGCAACCACGGTGGCGCCTCTGGTGAGCAAATAATGCACATGTTTGCCATGGCGGTACATTTGAAATATTTCCTTCGCGAAATAAAAAAAATTATAGCTGTATACAGGAAAATTTTGATAATTTTGGTAGCCACGATATAAAAAAATCGTTACATAAAGTCACGATATATCCCGACCCTACTATACTGTAGTATGATTTTACCCTGTATTTTTATTTTTGTGGCAAGTATGGTTATTGTAATCCATTTTTCCCCCAGACCTTTAGCATTTGCAACACAGATACGAAACATGTCACGAGTGAAGCGTAGACACAGTCAGCCACCATTCTGGCTGCCCAAAACCACAAGAACTGTAAGTTAACTAAGATCTTATTAATCTCCTTTAACCTATTTCTTGTCACATGGCCAAGCTAACTTGCATATACGGCATATAAGTATTTAAACATTCTAACATTACGTCAACACTGGTGACCCCAGTGTCCATCCATTGCATTTCCATTACATAAATATTTCTCCACACCTTAAATCAGGTGTAGGCAAAATACATCCTGTATACGTATTGTGTCCTGAACAGGAGTGGAGTTGGGCAACAAGACCTGGCTCCAGCTCGACACACTTAGTATGATCGCCATGACCTGACAGAAGCCATAGCTTAGGGTTGTATGGGAGAGTGCAATTCAGATTAACAGGTCACACTTAATTTAATCTTTTTTTCTGAGATAACCCTTAGTGAAGAATCAATATTTACCTAGTAAGTCATGGCAAATAGATGGCTGATCCTTTTGCTGAAATGACCTGTTTTACTCCACCTTACTGGTTATTTTAATTAGAACATAATTCTCTTCTATGCTTCTCAATGAACAAGACATTACAGTATACAGTACTGTACTACAATATAGTACTGTACAGTATATTCATTTTCCAATCTTGTGTATTTCATGTGTGCCAGTTTGCTAATTTCATGCAGTACAGTATTTATATTACCCACAACCGTTGCATGATTATTTGGCAATACATGTATCAAAGAAGAGGAAAGTGGACAGTGAATACAGAATATTAAAAAAAAAAAAGAAACTGGGAGTGCTCAGAAATTATAACGTGTTGCCATTTTGAGAGTACAGTAAACATGCAGGGAAATAAAGGTTTCAGATGAAGAAAAATAAAGGCTGATGTGATTGTCATTCATATAAAGGAAGAGTATTTTCACAAAACAATATGCATCCCAGGATGATATCACAAGAGTGAGGTACGTACCTGCATCCAAATTTATGAAGAACTGCAATCCGTTCTCTGAAGGAGTGTATTATGGAATGTACAGTATTGTTGACTTTCTTTAATTTCTGTTCAGACAAGAAGAAACAGTTTGAGAAAATGTATTTGTCAAGGTTATCTATCGAGATGTGTCGAGGATATTGCAGAGAACCCGTTTCTGCAGTTTAGAAATAGTGGAAGTAATTTTGAATACTGTACGTATATTACACTGGCGCCCTGTGAGAGTTGTGATGTCAAAGACATTTTTATTTAAAGTACTGTACCACAAAATCTTGAGCTCACAGAAAAACTGGCATCTCTGCAGTTATGATAGATATGATAACTGGAGAAGATTTAATGGAGGCAGTAAATAACTGCATCATAAAATTATGAGTGGAAAAAATGGTGAGTGTGACCACCTATGGAAGTCCAAATCTGATGGGTGAAAATGTTGGGTTGCTGAAAAGAATTAAAGGACCAAGTTAGAGAATCAAATTATGAATAAAATTTTGGGGGCGCCTGTGGTAGAGCGGTACCGCTCTTGCCTCGCAAGCGAGATGTCACGGGTTCGATTCCCGGGCCAGTGGAAAGTTGTTTGTACACACTTCCTAGCCTCCCTTGGTCCGTGTTCACCTAGCAGTAAAGTAGGTACCTGTTGTAAATCGAAAAGTTGCGAATTCGTATTCAGGGAAAGTTGTTGGAGCTTCCAATAAGTTACTGACAAAAACCTATGACTCTTCAGGCTTCTACGCCCTTGACAAAAAAAAAAACTATGACCCTTCAGGCTTCTATGCCCTTAACTCATGAGACAAAGTCAAGCATGAACTTAGCATGCTTCCCAGATGGGAGCTGTAAGCGTGTCTGCACTTCACCTTGCATAGGATGTAGGGGGGGTGCCCAATTAAAAAAAAAAAAAGTAGAATTTTGTTTTCCCACACAGCCTCATCCACCTAGAGGTCATCTGAAAGAATGCTCTAAATCTAAGCAGTGTTTTGAACATGGTTGCAAAAATTATCAACTGCATTTTGATCAAGACGATTAAGCCATAGGCCGTTTGTAACACTGCTTGAGGAATATGAATCTCAACACCTGGATGTTCTATATCACACTACTGTAAGATGACTTAGTTTGAGAAAGGTCCTGAAAACGAATGTGGAAATTGAGAGGAGAGATTGGTTTGTTTTTAGGCATGAAATAAAAACATTCCAATTTCTCACAGCTGAATAATGTAAATTGACTCTTGGATTTTGCATTTGCTGTTGATATCATGAGCAAACTGAATTAAAAGCAGAGTGTCCTTTGTATGTGAGTTATATTACAGTATCAAGGCATTCATGAAAAATATAATTATCTCGTCAGGTGGGAAACAAGCAGTTAGTCCACTTTGCAGCAAATTACTCTTAAATGTTTAAAAATAATCAAACTTGATAACTTACAGCTCACATTCAACACACCATGACTGGGCTTCAGCTTTGGGGATGAAATCATCTTACTTTTGATGTTGCCAGTAAATATCAGATACCTGGTATTGATTAAAGCTACTTGTTATATAATCATTGTATGTCAAGTTTTCCTAAATACTGTACATTAATTTAATATTTAAGAAAATTAGGTTTAAATGTTGTAAAACAAGGACTTTAATATTTATAGAAAAATTAGGGACTCCAAGAGCTTTGAAGTGGTGACTCTGGCCCTCAAGACTTAACATATAAGGGTATACACAGTGAGAATGCATCTCATAATGTGTTATATATTTTAAGTCGTAAGCAATAAGATTTCTGTGAGTTTTATTACAAATACAGTACATTCCTTTAAGGACAAGTCAGCCTAGTTTATGTTTTTTTATTTATCGAAAGCTAATTTGTGAACTCTGTATTTATATATTTATTTATGTCATGCATGAGTTAGTTGACAAATTTTGAATGAACTTAAATTCGTTTACTCGTGTCAGTAAATGATTAAACTGTTATTTACTAGATGTACCCTGAAGAATTGACTCCTGAGAATGAGTCCTATGTGAGTGAGGTCATCGCTGATCAATATTCCTCACCACTAAAGTCAGACCCTTGGGAAAGAGGTGCTTGGCACGAAAAATCAATAAGATGTGGAGTTATTGCACGAAAGATTGGCATCTATCCAATGTGGACCAAAAATGGGACGAGGCTATTGACAACATTGTTACAAGTAAGCTCATTTATAAAGTTTTGTAGTGGTAGTTTATAACTCAACACCAGTTAAAAATGACTAGTAGGTTTGGCTAAAAGAACCCCAAAACTAAAGCCACCAGGGTTAACTAAATGACTGATTTACTCCACCACACCAACCATAATTCCAAAGTTGTCCAGTGGTGATACCCATTCCTGAACATGTAAGGCAGTGGGGGTGGTGTGTATACACTGTACCATACAGTGTATTCTTTAATTATAGACGTACTGTACTATCATGCACAAAAGTCGTGTCCACTACCCAGCCAGTGAGGTTTCGAATAGCCTTGAGTCTGAAGTTTCGAAACAGCTGGGCGAAATGCTATGGTCAGCCAACAGATGTCGCCCACTGTAGTGTGTGTGTGTGGGGGGGATAGAGGAGGTGGGGGCTGGATGAGAGGCAGGTTTATTTATTTATACCACCATAATTTCAAGCTGCCTTTTAACTACATTTTGTCTTACAGTTGTTTCTTTATGGTTACGAATTCATGGAACAGGTGCAGTGTCCTGGGTGCTTATTGCAGCTCAGGTCACGATGATACTTTAAATAATGGAATATATTAAGGATAAAAGTGAAATATGGAAGGATCAGGGTGAAGGGCCTTGGTCAGCTAGTTTTACTCAGCGACCACGTCACAATTTTGTTGTTATTCCGACAAAGAGATTATGGTAATATTTATTTATATTCCACCCATCCTTTGCTTAATAAATATTTGTGATAATATGCAATATTATATAATTATATACTTATGTTAAAAAGAGTGGAGTGAAAAAGTTATCAGTATTGTAAAATAGTATTCAGGCTTAATCTAGTTCCAATTCTTCCAAGTTCCAGTGTTTAAACACCCCACCACAATATGCAAGCTTCATATATTTTGGAGTGTACTCAGTTACCGTTAATATTGTGTGCTGAACATCATGAGCATTTCAATGATGGTAGCAATTGTAACTATATAATTATATTGTGTTACAAGACAACATATTCCACGACGTGTCATACAGATCATTGAATACCACACGACACATAATTTGTGGCTATTAAGTTACTTTGTTATGAATTTTCATGCGATATAGCTTAAGACATCATTAAGGACATGGATTTAAGATAACACTCTAGGTGAGTTAATATATATTAATTGTATTTACAAACAATACTAAAATCCTAACAATACACCAATACACACATCTTAGTATTTGGTCCAGCCATCCAGGACTTCATCAAGGCGATTAGGGATGGAGTCGACCAGCTTCAGGCACACCCTTGGTCGTCGACATATACTCTCCCACACGTCGTAAGCTTTGGCCTCTATTGCTGCACAGGTTCGCTGCTCTCCAATATCCGAATCACGTTTCATCATGGCCCAAATATGTTCAATCGGATTAACATCACATCCTAGTGTTGGCCAGTCGATGACCTCAATTTCAGGGTGATCCTGGAGGTAGTCCTTCACTATGTTGCTGGTATGAATGGGACTGTTGTCATGAACCAGCCTGATAGTGTGGGGGGCTCAAACTGCCATAGCCCGGACTATAGGAATTAGCACTTGCTCCAGGATGTCTACATACTGCTCACCAGTGAAAAGGCCATTGATCTTGACCAGTTCACCTGGCCCATGTGCCCACATCCACCCCCAGAATGACACTGACACCATACCACTCACTGCGCAATGTTGAATGTGTTTCTCTGGGAGGCCGCCAGCACTGCCTTGCTTCGGCTCCCACTGACCTGAACACCGTTTCATCGGTAAATATAATGGTTCTCCAGTATTCTTCTCTATGTGGAAGATGCTCCAATGCAAAGCCGAGTCGACACTCTTTGTGAGTAGGTGTTAGCCACCCTTTGTGAGCTGGAATATGGCAGTCGATCCCGGCTTCATGAAATCGGCGTCTCGTCGTCATGTGATGGCAGTTGAGGCCCAGATTTCTTGTATGCTCCACTGATGTTCACATTGGATATGCCGTTGCAGCTGCCACGATCATGGCGTCCATCCTTGTCGACGTTACTCGTGGCCTCCCGCTTCGAGGTTTCGTCTCCACTGAGCCCTCTTCCTCCCACCGGCGGATCCACCTCCTAATCGTCTTGGTGCTCCTCCCCACTTCGAGAGCAATGTTCGGCACAGTTGCCCCGGCTCTCCACATCCCGATGATTTGGCCTCGCTCAGCAATCACTGCCGACGAATTTGCTCGTCCTGCAGGCATATCTGAAATGGCAGAGTAATATTATGTTGTGGTAACTGATGCAGGCTTTTATATACTAGAGTAAATTAATGGTATTAGTAACACCTAGGTTAAGTATTATTACTCTGACATAACGTTTTGGTAAATCTTTTTGGATCAACTGCCCAAGAAACCCTTCCTATTTCATGTATTCATAGTGAACTGCAAGTGGATCCTCCCCCCCCCCCTCCCCCAAACCTCCTCCACCACCACCCCTGCGACTGTAGAGTGAACATTCGCCGATAATCATCATCATCATCAAGATTTAGTTTAACCAGACCACTGACACCCATTTGAGTCTCTCCTAGGGCTGGCCAGAGGGATTAGTTAACATATATTTGTGTTTCTATAATTTAGTGTTATATTGTTTGGAGGAGATTACAGTATTTCAAAAAGGTCAAAACTGAACTTAGGGAAAATTTTGGGGTCTCTGCTAAAATATCTTACATTGTAGGGTTAGTGAAGCACATTGTTCGATACCGATTATAAATAGGGCATTCAATGAGAATATGTTGGACTGTTATTTGTGTTCGGCAGTTGGAGCATATAGGTGGGGCTCCATTAGGGGAAGACATGAGTTGGCCATGCGTCAATCGCGTATGCCCAATTCTTAGACGATTCAGAATAGTTTCGTGATGTCGAGAGGATTGTTTTGATGGTGACCAAGGATAAACTGATGATTTGATCATTTTTAGCTTATGACTTGTTGGTTCATTTTCCCAGGACTTTTGCCAATCGTCAAATATTAATTGTTTATAGGTAGTTAGCCTCGCCGATAATCAAAATATATGGTTTTCCACTGCTTTACATATTTCTTTGACAATTTTCAGCTATGACATACTTATCTCCTATAAATAATTCATTTAAAATTTATTTTTTTACAAAGAATATTCACTGGTTCTGGAATGTATCTAAACTTACGCCAGTGATGGTCAAGTCTGGTCTTAAATAAGTTCATACTCGGTGCTATCACAACACTACCAGTAACTCTAAATACAAGGGGGAGGAGCCATGTCGTCGGTTCTGTGAGTGTTCATTACAGTTGTCCAATTCGTCCCCATCGGTAAAATAGGGGGAAGGGGGTTGGGGAATGCAGGGGAAGGTAATGTGATGGGATGGAATGTTCGATTGACGTTAGTCTTGGGGGAGGGATGAAGGGAGGAGGTGGGGGAGGGAGGAGGGGGGATGGTGGAGGGGGAGTGTGTTTAGGTGTGGTAACCCACGATGCTCAAATTATGAGGTTTAATAGTAGGGTGGGTAGAGGCAGGGGGGGAGGCTAGGCGCGGAGTTGAAACTCGTGAACGTATGATGTTGTTTAATATAAGTCATGGAACATTACAGTATCTTCAAACGGGTTTTCACGCTATTAATAGGCCTTATGTAATCCACCAATAAGGATTACAACAGCACACAGTATGGCTGCAATTGGTAAGAAAAATAAAATATAACATGGCAAAATTTTTGCCCTGCGTAATTTTTACAACCCACCTCACGCCTAAAGTAAACCGAATAATGCTTATGTGTATAGAAGATTTTCAACTCAATATCACATATTCTTTCACCTCTACAAATATCTGCTGTCACTCATGGGACACCCTGCAATAGTATAAGGACGACATGGGCTATGCTGACAAATTAATGTGACTTACCTGTTGGTGACGACGATGGTAGGAATGAGACCTCGGCATGTTTCAGTGTACGATATCACCTCCTTCCCCTGGTGTGGGTGGCGCCAACCTTGGTAACAACTTGTGTATTCTCCATTACTACCATTACTGGTAGTCACGGAGAATTAATTACTGGTGTGCCCATCAGTCTCACCGTCGTAGCCATGAACGGCAGAGATATGGTCATTGTAGTGCTTTTATTTACCCGTTACACATGTCTCGCCATGCTTAATAATATTATATACAGTCAACCCTCACTTTACGCGGTCCCACATTCCGCGTTTCCACGTTAACGCGGTGCCCTGCCAGAACCCAGGATGCTCACATTCCGCGGTGGGTGTACCCCTTTACACGGTGAAGTATAATTTTTTTATTTAGCTCATAAAATTCATACAAATTATCCGGCCAGAATATAATTTACATTGCTGGAATTCTTACAATTTGATGATCATTTTGAATATAAACATCATAGATTTTGCATTAGACATACAAATTTTAGATATAATGTTTACTCTTGAGTAAATATGTTATCTTTTGTGCAAAATATATGATATTTATATTCAAAATATTCCTGGTCTTACAAGGAATCCAGCAATGTCAATTATATTATCCTAACTTTAGTCTGATTTATTATTTATTACTAAAAAGGTAAACAGTCTGGTATTCCCACACATTTATCTAGTAGGGACGTTGGTGGGGGGTGGGAGGGAGGGACCGGCGACCGACCATCTGTTACCGTGTGAAGAATATTTTTTTTTTATTAACTGAAGATTTTTATTTTAGCTCATAAAATTCATACAAATTACCCGGCCAGAATATAATTTACATTTCTGGAATTCTTACAATTTGATGATCATTTTGAATATAAACATCATATATTTTGCATAAGACATAAAATTTTTAGATATAATGTTTAGTCTGAGTAAATATCTTATCTTTTGTGAAAAATATATGACATTTATATTCAAAATATTCCTGGTCTTACAAGGAATCCAGCAATGTCAATTATATTATCCTAACTTTAGTTTGAGGTATTATTTATTACTATACCTGGTTTTCCCCCCAAAATTTCTCAAGAGGGAAGAGCCAGCGAGTGTAGTGTGAGAAGAGGGGGAGGGAGTTGAGTCCATTATTTGAATGGACATTAGCTTGGCGACTGTATTTCTGTTATTCACTTTACGCGTTTCTCACTTTCCGTGGTACCCTGTGGGTTACATTAACCGCGTAAAGTGAGGGTTGACTGTATCTTCATGACATTCTTATTGTTATCAGTGTTTGTGGAATTCACAATGTTATGCTCCACCTACACACAGCCTGTTACTTGACTAACCCCACACACGCACACACAATACAGTGGGCGACATCTGTTGGCCGACCAAAGCATTTCCCCCAGCTGTTTCGAAACTTCAGACTCAAGGCTATTCGAAACCTCACTGGCTGGGTAGTGGACACGACTTTTGTGCACGATAGTACAACGTACAGTACTGTATATAATAAATTAATTTTAATGTTTTTAAAGCAACATAATGCAGTGATAAGCATTCCACATTCCCAAAACAACCCAGCTAAACTGACTAGGTGTGGCCTTTCTTGTTCAGAAACACTGTCATGCTATAAGTCCAGGGAAATACCTGCCAGGAAATTAAAATTTAATTGAATTTTATAAATTTTGGGCAAACCCTTTCCATGTCACACTGTTTACCAATGTAAATAATCCATTCCACATTAATGGCAGGTCATATCTCTTCCAGGTAACAGACAACCATGTGATTAAATACATACCACCAGAAGACTTAATGGAGACTGAGAAGAAAGCCAACAGACTTAGACCAACTGCTGCATTAATTGTTGGGGCTGATGCAGCAGATCCCAGGATGGTAAAATACCACAATATTTTCTTGTGTTCTTCCAATACAGTAAAAGTTGTACAGTATAATTATCTCTACTGCACAGCTGAATGACTTGTGTGTCACAGCATTGGATAATGTTAGCAAAATTACTGCTTTCTATAACTACTACAGGTTGTACCTCTCTAGTCCGGCAACCTCGGGACCTGACCGGTGCCGGACCATGGAAATTCACCCTTTTCCTGGATAGATAGTGACTTGTGCTTAAGCCTGGAAGCACTAGCACCACTTTCTATGCATCATGGTCTCTTTGACGACATATTGAAGGGTTAAATGTCGTATAGTAGCTTCTCAAATTTCGCGAGTTTTTAATTCTTAACGTATTTTATTGGAACACAAAAAAATAAATAAATAAATTTTGACGGCGGAAACTTGAATTTCGACGGGTTTGAACGGCCCGCCAACGTGCAGAAGACGTGCATAATCGTGTAAACAGCGTCATTTCTCTTATGTACAAAAGATTCATTATTGTTTACTACTGAATGTCTTTTTTATTGAATTAATGTTTATGTGTGCAAAATGAGCAATACAATTCATTAATAATACGTAGAATATTAAAACACACGAGGAAATGACACAGCATTGTATTCGTTGATTACAAAACCAGTGACTGACTGGTTCTACATATAAAACTGAAGAAAATAAGACCTTGGTTGTAGCTGTAGTAAAATTAATATGGTTGTTTTAAGTAATGTTATTTAATGTTAATAAATGGAACAATAGAAGTAGCTAACGATAATGGTAAAGAAAAAGAGAGATCGCATATGTAAGTGCGCATGCGCACACGTGAAAACATATCATCATTACTTTACATAAGAATATGAAAGCAACACTTATTTACTGTTCATATATATTTTAATTAATGTTTCTGAATTTGTTTTTATTGAATTAATGTACGTGTGTGCAAAATTAACAATACAATTTATTAATAATACGTGGAATATTAGAGGAGACGAGACGGCTGCCGGCATTGTTTATGTTAAAGCTTACGAAACCAGTGACTGATTGGTTCTACATATAAAACTGAAGAAAATAAGACCCTGAGTTTAGCTGTAGTAAAATTAATGTAAAAAAATGAATATGGTTGTTTGAAGTACCTGTAATGTTATTTAATGTTAATAAATGGAACAATATAAGTAGCTAACCATTAATGGTAAAAAAAAGTGAGACTGCTCGTATGTAAGTGCGCACATGTGAAAATATATCGTCATTACTCTACATAAGAATATGAAAGCAACACTTATTTACTGCTCATATATATTGAAGGGTTAAATGTTGTACTCTGTATAGACAAGCAGAGAGAGAGAGAGAGAGCAGCCGAACTGCCGGATGTAAACAAACCTTAATTTCCCGCGGCTTTTTTTTTTTTAAGGGGATTAGCCCACCCGGGCATAGGTCACTGACCCACATTGGGGCCTGAGGGGCAAAAATTTAATACTCCTGTAATAATAATTCAGATAAAAAAAAAAAAAAAAAAAGCTGCCTATCTACCTATTGGACAAACTAAAATCGTTCCGGTCCACGGGAGTTTCCAGACCACAGAATGCCGGACTAGAGAGGTACAACCTGTATTGTGCAATGTTGTTTCTAGAAATCATTGAAACATGTGTTTACCTTATTTTCTTATGGGTCATTAAGGATATTACAAAGTTCATGTGCCATCATGTCCACTTGTTAGTGTCACTACAATAAAATTCAGTAAGGACTTTGCATGTGTAAATTTAACCATTTTGTTAGAACATAATTTTTTAAGCTGCAGTTGTGTAATTATGGGTGATAGATTGCAGGAAATAGCTTCTCTAGGTGTGTGGTAAAAAAGCTAATGGCTGCTACTAGTGGAAGGACAACCCCTTCAGCTGTCTTAATGGTTAAACTCATGGAAAATCCTGTGTCCTTTTTTTCCCCCCATCTTGACTTACCTATCACTTCACAAACTTTAGTGTAATGAGGAGTTGAAAATCAGACAGTTTGTCTCAGTCATCATTGTGCATTGTGATCATGTTTTGTACTTTTTCAGTTAATAGATTTTTTCCCATTTGGTAAAGTTTTGTGATAAAATGTATTCTAATTTTTTTTTGTAAAACACCTCACTACATATAAGGGAAACTACATTTCAGCAATAGTACAGTATGGCTATTTGTGTACAGTTTTACTCAGTTAAGCTGCTCCTTTACATAACCTGCCTGGAACTAAAGGAAAATCTGAACTTCACAAAAAAAGCTAGACAGTGGTCAGAATATGTATCTATTAGAGTACTATATATACAGCGACACACTTGTGTCCATTTACTGTACATGTGAATAGTTATTTATATTTAGTCTTAATTTCAGGTCACAAAGGAGTTCTTCAGTTTGTTTTCTGAAACAGGAATTCTTCCTAAAAAGAAACTAAGTAAATTTCTCATCACACCCAATGCAAAGTTAGCTCCAGGCACTCCGCTGTATGCTTCTCATTTCCGACCTGGGAATTATGTTGATGTTGCTGGTGTCACGTAAGTTTGTATTTTTATCAGTATCAATCATACTGTACTACAGCAGTATGCCTGTTATGTGGGCAAGGTTTACATTCATTTAGATGGTTTAATTTGTGATTATGGTCTTTAGGTCCAAACATAAGTACAAGATCTTTAGGTCCAAACATAAGTACAAGATCTTTAGGTCCAAACATAAGTACAAGATCTTTAGGTCCAAACATAAGTACAGGTAGTTCTGCTATAACGCGATAATTGTGTTCTTGTAAAATATCGTGTTATAGAAAATCGCGAAATAGAAATAACAGGGCTTATGGAGAAAATAGGGTTAGGTGCAGATTACTCGAAATCGAAAAAATTTAGTAGTTAGCCTAACACAAAGGATAGCACAGTCTAAATAAATATTACCTTCATATCTAATAATGAAATCATACAGTAAATGTAACACTTTACTTGATGGGGGAGAAGGGTGATTTTGAGGTTGATAAAATCGAGCTTCTCTTCAAGTGTTATATCCTTTCTTTTACGATCATCAACGGGAATTCTATCACCAGAACGCTTCTTGTTGATATTCTTCTTTACTATATTCACAGTTAATACGTACCACAAAATTGGAGAAATAGTAAGCAAAAATCGCATTATAGCAAACAAGCGTTCGCGTTATACAAATATCGTTCCTAATTCATAAATCGCGTTAGAGCAAATTCGCGTTATCAAAACACGCGTTATAGCAGAACTCACTGTACAAGAACGGAACCCATTCGTAATCCAGGGACCCCCTGTACAGGTATTGCCTTTTCCTGGTATTGTTTTTTCATGGTCCATTGCACTCATGTTAGAACTCGCTATAGTTCTCAAAATTCACATATTCACCAAACAGCCGGTCCCAAAGGTGTGTGAACGAGAGAGGTTTAGCTGTGCCAAAACCTCTCTAAGTCAGACAATATGGGACTTGAGGCTTTCCAACTTAAGTGGAATTCCGAATTATGCATAACCTCCTCCCTGGATGCTTTCAACCATCATTTACCTGGAAAGTCCCTTCCAAAAACAAAATTAAAGTTAACAGTACTGTAAACATTTACACTGCACTTACTTTTATTGTAGCAGATGAATCTTGAGGTGGAGGATGATGGGGGGCTGCTTGCACTTCCATTATGTAATTTACACTTATATTAAAGTGTTACTTGTATTTTGTAAGTACTTAAGTATAGCTGATGTCATAAAAAGCACTCCACTAAAGCCCAAACTCCTCACAGATAACATTCATGGAGACCCCAACAAAGATTTTTTCTCATGTCTTCATTTTCTCTTCAGTTGGTAGCTCTGAACACCATTCCTTTTCTCCCAGTAGTTCTGAGTGATTTTCAACAGTACTTGCTTTAGAAACCATAATAATACACTAGGGAAGCATTAAATACCCCCAAAAAAAAACATTGCACAACAGAGCAACAACAAACACTCTGGATTTGACACCTCACCCAACTGCCACCCTACATAACACCCCTAAGCCAGAACTTGTTCGATGTATGGGTGTTTGCAACTTAGAGGGGTCTTAGTTTTATTTCAAAAAGTGGGCAGTTGAAGTGACACATGCAGTATATTAGTTACAACAATTAGTAAGCAAAAAGTTTGTGAGGGTGATACGCTTATCCCTCAAATTGTACATTATTTGTGGTGACAAAAACTGTGCCTGTCCAGCTCCATAGTTGGAAAAGGTGTGTAAGATTAAAAAAATGTTCATATCATTGGATCATACATTACAATTTACAAAATAATATAAAGAAATTAGTAAAATCTAGATAGTACATTATCGGAAGGGCATCACATCATGTACTCTTGTTAACAAATTGTTCAGAGCAGGAAGAATAGTAATCTAATTTACTCTTAGCTGTTTCCCTGGCCAGTAAAGTGTGGAAGGTCTTGCACAAATGTGGATGATTTGTTATGACTTTGAAATGCAAGATTTTTTTTTTCTTTTATTTTAGAACCATATAGTTTGGAGCAAAGTGATTTTGTTTTAAGTGATATACTGTATTGAGTCAGATGAAGGTTATCAGTTTAACTACAGTACAAGGCTTTGGATATGTATAGAGTTCTATTGACACATTAGCTATACAGTACTCTGATTTTGACAGGATTGACCGAGGATTCCAGGGTGTAATGAAGAGATGGGGTTTCAAAGGAATGCCAGCCTCACATGGAGTAACTAAGAGTCACCGGCGAGGAGGAACTATTGGTAGTGGTGGTGAGAAGGCTCGAGTGCTGCCTGGCCAGAAAATGCCCGGGCACATGGGCAGAGAAAGAAGAATACTCAAAGGCCTTAAGGTAAAGCAGACTTACTGTATTGTTGAATTTAGTGATATCCCTGTTTGCCAGAACAATGGGTACAGAGCTCTTCCAGGAAAGAGATTTCTGGGGAACGAGAGGACTCTTTCAAACACGGAAAAATCCCACATCACCGGAAATTTTCCAAACACTGGGGAAAGTTTCCTTGAGTCTAAACTATGCATCTTGCACAGACACCTGTAGCCCACATCCCCAGAATGTGTCTGGCGAAAGTTTTCCCGAGAGTCTAAATTAAGCATCTCATCTCTAAACTACACATATCATGGGCAAACACTCTTCCATTGCATTTAGACCACAGGCTCGAGTGAAAATATTTACAGCTAGCGAAAAAAGTATATAAACTTTTATTTGCAGCATCTGTTCTAATTGTTTTGGGGTTGAACATACCATAATGATCCTGAATACATTCTCTACAAGAGGTTTCAAATAAAAAATCCTTAACAAAATATTTTGACACTGTATAATGATAGACTAGATTCTTTTATGAAAAAACGTAAAAACTGTTGATACGAGATTCTGTAAAAGTATTTTAAATAAGTTAGAAACTATTTTTTTTTATAATCTTGAATAGTTTATCTAAAAGTTTGGTTAAATAAATAATTAAAAAAACTAAAAATCTGTATATGAGCGTGCGAGGTACCACGTGAATGAAGCTTTGTCACACTGAAGACTGGAATTTTCCACTTGCACAAAGCTGTATTAATTTATAAAAACACCACTGTTGGTGGGGTGGAGAATTAGTGGGTCTCATGTTACTGACCTGACCTTATGCAATGTCAGGTGGAGGGATTGGTGGTCTCATATTACTGACCTGATGCAATGTCAGGTCACCCATTGTTTGGGTGGGGACAAGTGGGTCTCATGACCTGAAGATGTCTCAACAATACCTTAGCTTTCGTCTTTGAGACACGAGGCTGCTAGCAAATATATTTGCAGTGAGCAAAAAGAGTATAAACTTTTATTCACAACATCTGCTCTGATTGTGTTAGAGAAATGAATTTGGGCATATAAGGAGATACATTCCTAATGACAATATTTTTTACCTATTTTATATGAAGGGTATTGTACAGGTATTAATAAACACATTATTACAGTAATGTATCTTTACTAATTAATAAGAACATAAGAGTAGAGGAAACTGACGGGTCTATTGGCCCATACTAGGCAGTCCCGTTTACACCCATCCCCTACTGTTCATATACAGTATTTGTCCAACTTATATTTGAAGCTACCCCGGGTGTTCTGTAACTTGTTCCACTCATCTATTTCCAAACCAGTGTTTACCCATCTCATGCCTAAATCTAAATTTGTCTAATTTAAAACTATTGTTACGAGTTCGCTCCTGGTTGAATAATTTACATACCTTTGTGAAACCCTGGCTTCCATTTATGCACCTTGATCATATTGCCCCTCACTCTACATCTCTCAAGGGAGTGCAAATTCAGATGCTATAATCTATGTCTGTACTCAAGGTTCCTAATGCCCAGGATTAGTCTCGTCATCCTCCTCTGAATGCTTTCTAGAGATTCAATATCCATTCTGTAGTATGGTGACCAAAACTGAACTGCATAATCCAATGAATAACAAATAAACAATGTATTGTACATTATTGTATCATGAATAACAGTCATAGTCAAAGGAGTGAGAGAGGCAGCGAGGGGGGGAGGACAGGCAACCCTTGGGGGAAAAACTGCCTGCACCTATACCCTAGCAAAAAAGTGGATGAACTTTTATTCATATTCAGAGCATGTTCTAATTGTGTTGAGAGATGAATTTGATACTATAATGACCCTAAATAAATTCTCAACAAGACTTTTCCAATAAAATATCATTAAAGAAAATATTTCAACACTATAATGATGGGACTCAATTCTTTTATATTAAGAAACGTTGATACTGGAGTCATTAAAATCAGTTTTTAAGTTGGAAATACCATTTTTTTTACCCAAATAATCTTGAATAGTTTATCCAAAACCTTGGTAAAATAAATATATTTTAAATAACAAAAAATCTTTGATACGGGTGTGTGCTGTGAATGAAGTTGTGTCACAGAGTAGACAGTGGAATTTTCCACTCTGTATTTATTTACGCAGACACCACTGTACACATACAATATATTTTTAATACTGTAAGCAAAATAATGTATACTACAGTAGAACGTCTATTTAAGATTATTGATTTAAAGCGACACCCACAATTAAGGATAATGTTTTAATTTAAAGTGAATCTTTCCTATTTTGCTCGAGTCAATCTGGCGCATCATATTTAAAATTTTGCGCCTAATGTTTCTCTGGGCACGCTACACTGTCCTAAGGGCAAAGCTGTACTGTACATGTACTAAATGATTATTAAAATTTTTGTCTAGTGCAAACCATACCATGTATATATATTCAAATTAATCACTATCTTATAAGAATTCCAGCAATGTAAATTATATTCTCCCCGGTCACTTCTGTGACGTTTTATAAGCAAAAAACATAAATTCAAGCTAAAGGACATAAATAAACAAATAAATACTTCACTAGACCTTCGATGCCAACTGTCAAACATGTCACTGTCACACACACACACACACCCCCAATCTTCCCTGCCAGTGTTTGGTGTTTTAGGCTTAAAGTTTTTATCTTATACAGGTTGACAACCCTTTATCCGAAAAACTCTGGAAACCGAAAGTTTTTTTTTTTTTTAATAAACAGGGATTAGCCCACCCGGGCATAGATCACTGACCCACATTGGGGCCTGGTGGGCGAAAATGTAATGGTAATAATAATTATAATATTAATAATAATAATAATAATTATTCATAGTAAATAAGATTTTTAATTAAAATATTGTACACCAAAATAAAATAATAATGACAACAACAATAATAAAATATAAAAATAAAATTAATAATAATAATAATAATATTGTAATATAATAATAAAGAAATACAAGAATGAAAAAAAGATCGAAAGTGAGAAACACGACCTAGATCTATGAATTATTATTATTATTATTATTATATTCTCCCCCCCCCCCAGGCCCCGATGTGGGTCAGTGATCTATGCCCGGGTGGGGTTAAAAAAAAAAATCTGAAAACCAAAAAATTCCGAAATCCGAAATGCCTCTGGCCCCAAGGATTTCGGATAAGGGATTGTCAACTGTATAATGTCACCCCCCACCCGTGTTTGGTGTTTTAGGTTTAACGTTTTTATCTTATACAATGTCACAGACTAAAGTTAATATATAACTTGTATTGCTGACATCCTTGCAAGACAGCGGATAATTTGAATATAAACGTCATATATTTTGCACAAAAGATAAAAAATTTGCTCTTTGTATGTCTCATGCAAGCTATAGCATGTTTATATTCAAATTAATCACTATCTCATGAGAATTCCAGCAATGTTGATTATATTCTCCCATGTCCGTTGAGTGACATTTTATAAGAAAAAAAACTTAAAAGTCACTCTTAAGGACAGATACATAAATAAGTACTAGACCTTGGCATCAACTGTCAAACATATCACCTCACCTCCCTCCTTCCCCCTACATCTTACCAGACAGTAAACAGACGGGAAATATGACTGCGAACAACTTCATATTTTTCCCGCCTCTGCTAATGGTCGTGTAATATTTCAATGTGATTCTGATCTTTAAAAGTTTTGTTTTTACGTAATGTAGTAATACTGATATGTAATTTGTTTTAGTATGCCTTATTGTGGGTAAAAATAAGTATATATTAAATGCATCCTCCGAAAGCGTGAATTTGCTATCAGAGTTTAACAGTTACCGTAATTCATGTGTAATACTTCTGATAAACTTCCTACGTGTTTATGTTTGAAATAATGAATGTATGTATCTTTATATAATTTAGCTGAATATCTTTCTCGTCAGGAACAGTCATTCCAACGATTATAAATAAAACTCATTTAGGAATACACTGTACATCATTACTTGGACAAAAATTGGACGGATTGCAACAGCCAATCAGCTGTAACTCTTGAGGAGGGGGTGGGGCATCTATTCTCAGCTGAGAAAAAACTCGCTATACACCACAGTATTATACTATACTCACCAATAGATGCTGTTGTCTTGATCCTAGAGTAGGCAGACACTGTCCACTCAGCTGAATGTAATATAAAACTGTAATCACGTCTTAACACTTGCTATTGGGGATTAGTGGGTCATGTTACTGACCTGACCTGACCTGATGTAGTGTCATGTCACCCATTGTAATTAAACTTTTCTCTCATTTGTGGTGTGCTTTTACAGGTATGGCGCATCAACACACACTACAATGTTCTGTGGGTTAGTGGTCCTGCCATCCCAGGGTCAACTGGTTCTTATGTGTACATTTACGACTCTTTTCTTCCTACTCGGAAATACACTGCAGAAAACCATCCTCCATTTCCAACATTATTTCAGGATGAACAAGAAATCGACGAGGAATTGTATGATCCAGATTTACATGTATTTTCTGAACCAGCAATTTCATTTGCTGACGAAAAATAAATTCCTTGATATTCATCATGACAAAAGGGAATATTAGGTGTGCTTACTATATTTGTATTGCATGACATTTTATTTGAAAAAAATAAATAAAAAGATGTATATAAATGTGTTATTTACTTCATAATTTCAGATACCCTATACATTGAATTGATTTAATAACCAGCAAAGGAAGATGCACCCTATGAGTAGCAACATATTTTTTTCCTCAAAATTTTAAGGCTAGTACAGTGACCCCTCATTTAACGAACTCAATCCGTTCCAGAAGGTCTTTCGTTAACCGAAACCATTGTTTCAATGAGTTTTTGGGTAATTGGTTCCAGCTCACCGAAAATTTCCTAAATTCAACAAAAATGGTAGAAAAGTTCACTTACTTTGAGGTGTATATGTAGAAGGCTCCTGGATGATGATGATGGTATTTAGAATGGGGGTGGAGGAGAAGGAAGAAGAGAAGGCATTGGGGTGGAAGAGAAGTCACCCCATGGCGCCATTTCACCCATAAAATTTTAGCTCTCTTGGTGTAATTCAAGATTATTTTCTTTAAATCAACACTGCACTGCATTATATATTGTCAATATGTAAAATATATTTCAAAATGACCAATAATTTGCTTGGAAACACAGAAAAAAGCATTTAGTTGAAGAGTCTCAAGCAAGATGTTACCTCCAGTGAAAACAGAGAGAGACTAACGCCTGTTTGCTGTGTTAAGAGGCTGGATGCCGTGCATTAAACTAGTCACTTTACCTTCAATTATGTTCAATAATTGTTAAAATGACTAAAAAATTGAATATTAAACTTTTAAAATTATTGAATAGTATAAACTTCTTGATATTTACTAAAATAGTAAGGAATTTAAGCCCTAGAACCGATTAATGTATTGGCGGACTGATACTTAAGCTGGTTGCCCGGTCAGTGCAAGCGAAAACATGTTGAGGTCGGTTCGTAAGAAATTCGTTGACCGAATTTTTGTTCGTTAACCGAATTGAAGATCCTTATGGAAAGCAGTTCGTTAACCGAGGCGTTCGTTAAACGAGGGGTCACTGTATTGTTTGTGGGAAAACTGTGTCCAGGACAAGCTCCGCTTCAAGTGAAAGTGCAGGGATATTCACATGTGGAATTATTGTCAGTGTTAATGAGTGAAGCATCCAAGTTCAGATTGTTGTGGAATGATTGTGTGAATTATGGCATAGTATTTGTCTTGGAGTGAAATTCAAGATGTGATGTGTTGACCTAAAAAGTAATGGGAGTACTGTATTGCATTTTGGACATGTTGAAATTAATTTAAAATGTCTTAATACTGTATGCAAGATTGCCACACTGCACAATCATTTTAACACCTTGATGGAGAATTATTTGTCACCATCACTAATGGAACAGAACACGTTAAGGGTAAATGACAAGGTTTCTTTAAGTGGGACTTTATTATGTACTTTTAATTACAGGGAGTATCTTCTGTAATTAAAGAATTACATCTGATATATACAGAAATAAATATACTGAATTCAATGTTAAATTCATTCTATTTTGGAATAAATTAAAAAATTTCACATTAGGTCCCATATGTGTGACTGTAGGGTTGATTGCTATTAGGTTGTACTAGAGTACAGTATATCAACAACTATATACAAGTTCAAAAACAATATTCTAGGTTACATTTTTCTGATCCAAAATGATTCTATTTAGCTCGCCTATACAGTATTTCATACAAATACATTATATTAGTTTTTTGCTAGGTGTGTGCATATATAAACCAGTGGTGTCATTATGCTTAACATGTTTGTGATTTTAAAAAATACTCTTGTTGAGTTCTCAATACAATTCCTGGGTTGACTTAAAAAAAAATTCTAGTAACAGCATTAACAAAAAACATCCACATAACAGGAACTTCATGCTCATCTTTTTCCATAAGCAAAATCTCAAGAATTCAATCAAGTTCATGAAGCTGTTTATTGACATTCAACGGTATAATATCATAGTTATAATTAGGAAGTGTAGAGGCTGTGAAAAATTATCAAACAAGCATGTGCAACAGTAACCAAGAGGAGTGAAGGAGGCAAAGACTGGTCTTTTATGAACTGGGACAAGACTCCATTGTAACAGATTTTATGGAACATTGGGCAAACATTACTTCTCATTGACCAATGATAATGCAATTGTTAACTACCATTTAGTGATCCTGCTTCTTATTAATATGGCTGTAATCTGCCATGTATTTTTACTGCCATTTTGCAAATACTGAAGAAACTCATTCTGTAGTAAATGTCTTAATTTTTCTCTTTATAATACTCTAAAACAAGTGAACTTAGAACTAGCACATTACTTGGTCACTTGGTGCATTGCATGAGCAAGATATTCCACATTACTGGAAGCAATACCTGCAACAGATATGCGGCCATCTTTGGTCAAATACACAGAGAACTCCTTCGTCAGCTTCGCAACCTGTAAAAGTAACAAATATTAATGCAAGGAAGTTGGATCAGGCAAGATAGTTTATATACACTGATTAAAGTAAGACAATATTTATGATGGAATTATTTTAACATGCAATTTACACTAATTTGAGGGGGTTTTTTTAAGTACAGTAGCAGCAAATATTCCTATTAATAAAAAAAAATTCAAATGATACAAAAAAAAAAAAACATTTGCATGTAATTACCTGATCAGGTGTCATTCCAGTAAAACAAAACATGCCAATCTGTTCTGTGATGTGAGTCCAGTCTCTCACTGAGCCCTCTTTGGCAAGATTTGACCTCAGTTTACTACGCATTGAGATGATGCGATCAGCCATGCCTTTAACATCCTCCAACCACAGTGCACTGAGAAAATTTTTTTTATTTAATATATGTGCAGGTAGTCCCTATTTAATGAACTTAATGTTTCTGAAAATGGGTTCATAAACTAGGACAATAAATCCCATTAAAAATACAATACTGTACAATTAATTGGTCCCCAAACACAAGACAACCATTTTTTAAGATAAAAACAAATAAATACAGTTATCAAAACACATATGAATAGATTGATATTATAAATATAATAATATGGTATATGAATAAAAGAATAAAATAATTAAGAATTAATGAAATAAGCACATTACCTTTCGTCCAATGGATGACTAGTATATCGGAACTACTTTATCTTTTACCACAGTTGTGATATTGGAATGGTTAACTCCCAAATACTGGCCAACTTCAGCTTAGCTTTCCACCTTTTTGACACTTAAGTATATCCACTAAGAGACGAACTTTTTTGTGCCCTCTTTTTCACCATGGTCAATGGTAATTGCTTTACATTTATCACCGACTGTTAATGGTTAATAAGTGAAAAATCTTCCAAATGAATGATCCATGCAGAATATGTCCACTCGGTAAACTTTTTCTCACATTCAGGTGACCTGATTCCTGCGTTTGATGGCAGTTTGTTTAAAAAATTGTGTTTAAATGAGTGGAACAAACATTTAAAAGACTGAAACCTGGTCATAAAGTATAATGTGAGTGGATTCCCTGAGAAGCTTAAGCAAATCAATGAAGGTAGGCAGGTAGTCTTTGCTTACCTCAATGAGAAGCAACATTGCCTTGCTCACTCCACTTTAGGGCACTTGGAAGTCCTATACTATTAAACAGCATGCCTGGATAATTCGCGCATTTTTATTTCGTAGTCACCTATTATTCGCGGATGACACCCTGGATATACCCAAGAAAGTTTGTGGGTAGTTTTAAAATTTCCGGCGTTTTCGCAGCGGGTATGGGGAGCCTGTGAGTTCTGTGGCATCCCACAAGGTGTATCTCTTGTCCTGGGAGGCTGGTCCTTGCGTGCCCCCACTCCCTCCGCCTCAGTTCAGGATAAACACTTATCTGTCTCGCGCGTGTGCTACTTTGCTCTCGTAACAACTGTTCCTTGTGCTTGTGACGGCTCCCAAACACCCTCAACTACCTTCATCCAGCTGCGGGAAGGCACCCAAACAAGTGAAGAGAGAAAAGGTCATGACCCTCGTGGAAAAGATACAACTGCTGGACAAACTTGGGAGTGGCCAAAGCTTTGCCGCGTGTGGCCAGGAGTATGGCATTAACGAATCCACTGTCCGTTACATTAAGAAGAAAGAGAAGGAAATACTACAGGGCATTTCAACAGTGACAGTGCAGAAAGGTAAGATTTGGCTGGGAGTGAATACATACACTGGTTGATTACGAGTTGTTGATAAGTTTTATAATGGTTGGAACTGGGCTGTTCTTATAGCGTGTTTGTGTGTACACACCCGCACACATATACAACACAGGTAAAAGAAATAATTGTCCTAAGGGCAAACACAGAGGGAATAAACATTTCTTTGAACACAAGCAAAAATGTACCCCCTTCCCCTGGTCAGCAAACGCTATTCACTGCCATTTTGAAACCCTAACCCCCGCAAATTTGAAGTGCATGCTGTACTGTAATTCCCAGTTCTTAATGTAAAATCGAGTTGGTGATAAGGACATTCAGCAATTAAACTTATTAAATTTTTTCCTGACAGCAACAGGGGACACTGTGCCATCAGACAATCATAGTTAACCGATACAAGCATGGAAAATGGCCATAAAATTGTGTTGATGTGGTCATTCTGTAAAGCAAGGTTTTAACGTGAATGAAACAGGATTTCTGGAAACATATTCCTGAGCAAATCAACTTTTCAACTGAGGAAAACTCAACACCAGGTTTTAAGGCAGCAAAGGATCATCTAACATTGCTTCTTAGAGCTAATGCTGCATTAAATAAAGTAAAAATAGTGGCTGTGTATAACTCAGACACACCATGAACACTCAGGGCATTCTATAGAACATTTACCTGCATTTACCTGTCATACAGCACGCTAACAAGAATTCCTAGATTTACTGGAGCTATTTTCTCTGAACAGCTCACTCTATCCCATTCCTGCCTGGAAGGATTACTGTGCCAAGAAAAACCTTGATGTCATCCTCAGTGACAGTGTGATAACATTAAAGTTGTATTCCTCCCCCAATATAACTTCACTCCTACAACCCATGAACCAACCAAGGAGACTTGCAACCTTTAAGGCTTATTACATCAATCTTCAAATCAGTGAGAGAATTCTGGCACATTTTATATCCTTAAATGTATCATTATTGGTCAGTCATGGGCTGAGATAACCCAGGAGTGTATGAATGGTGTATGGGGGAAGTTATGATCAGGATGTGTTGACCTGAAAGCATTTTAAAACTTGACTCAAAAACTTCAGATGACTGGAGGTGGATTAAAAATTTTCCAGGACGATGACCGTAAAAGGTACTGGAATTACAAAGTGATGAGGGAAAACGAGGAGATTCTGAAGTGCTACGAGTAACTACATCGAGAAGAAAAAGAGGCGTGCAACAATCATTGGCTTTTTTTTGTACACAGAAATGGGAGAATCCGCAAACCAATCAAGAGAATGTTCAATTGGCTGAAGAGGTCAGCATTAATGCCGAGACAGAGGAAAAGGGTCTACACACTTCCTCCTCCTGACTTAATCTCCTCGAGCAACCTTCATTCATAAGCATTAAATTATTTGTTTAACCTTAATTTTTCACCTCTTTATCAGGTGGAAAAAATTTCCCAAGATCCTAATAACCCTCTTTTACATTTTATGGGACAATGCATTCCTTTAGTGTTTGATTTGTTCAAAGTCACACTTTTCAGGAATACATACATGATAATAAGTGGGGACTCCCTGAATACATCCTCATCTCAAGACCGGTTCAATTGTACAACTAAATATTTCTTGCATACAAATATTACTTAACATCTTGAAATCTACTGCTACCAACAAACAAATACTGCAAGTTCTTTTAATAAGCATAAATACAACATTTCCCTTTTGATTATTTTATAATGTATCAAATAAGGTATGAAATAATATAAACAAGGAACAGTGTTTAAACTTACTGTAAATCGGGATTATTAAGAATAGTTGCCACAATGCGAGACCCATGGAGTGGAGGGTTGGAGTACAGAGGCCGGATCAAAATCTTCACCTGAGACAAGACACGAGCTGCCTCATCCTTGTCATTGCAGATAATTGTGAAAGCACCAGCTCTCTCACCTATGAAATAAAAGGTTACATATATTGAAACGACTTATTTCGAGGGATCTAAGTTCAACTGTGAAGAACAAACTAATGCAGTCACAAACATCTTTTATTCGTTAACTTCCACTGATAAGGAAATGAACAGTGGAAATATATCAGGCTAGAAAAAGAAACAATGATGTTCATAATTGCACTGGGGTCTTTTAATCATTGACAGGTGACTGCATTTTATATAAAATTACTGCATGCTAATTCATACACAAAAAAAATAATGATTTACAGTAACTCGTACAATGAGTCACACCACTAAAAATGAAGACAGCCAGCAGAATTTTTCAATATAAAACCAATGACTTTAAAGCCAATGCCCGCTTCCTTACTAAATTCAAGACATTTCCACAGTAATACAATAAGTGCAACTAAGACAGTGTCCGCTTTGAATTTCAATTCAGTGACTTTCTATGCTCAAGGTGGCTTAACATTAATTAGCTTTATAGCTTCATATAGAGAAAATGTGGTAAAAAATTTTCATGCATAATGTTTCTAAAACATTTGATGAACCAAGAAAGTAAAACTCACTGATGTATACTTTCAAAATTCTTATTAGCTTTGATAACCACTATTGCTTTCAACCATTCTGTTCGTGTGAAAAGAAAGATGTATGCAACTGGCATAAGAAGTAAGATGTATGGCAGTAAAACACGGAAGGTTAAAGAGGATGACATACTCAGGCTTGAATCGGTTGAAATGACAATGGTGATGTAGATATGTGATATTACACTGAAAGACATAACTATGTGCACATCTAAGAGGTCAGTTGGGTATTAAGAGTACTGCACTGTATTCGTGTCATTTTGAGTAGAAGTACGTTGAGATGGTTTGGGCATGTGGAGAGAGTAGAGACTAATTGGGTCAAGAGTTTACAGTACAGTATATGTGAAAGAGAATCTAGTTAGGGGTAGGCCAAGAATAACATGGGGAGAGGGGTTACAAAATGATATAAACAATAAAATCCTGTTAATAGTGGCTGCAATAAACCATGGAGAGCTGCCAGCAGGTATTAACAGCTAACTTACACAAGTGTGAAAAAGGGCCATAAAAAGCTGCTGATGATGACAAAGTTCTATGTCAGTATCAACACAGCTTGAGTAATTCTTGGATACTGTATTCAGCAATTTAAGTGCTGTAAAATGTAAGTCCATATACACAAACATATCTTTGGGCACTATCGAGAACAGAACTAGTGCACTTATACACCTGTACAGTGCATATTAAAAAAATAAATAAAATGGATCATATTTAGAATGGCTAAACAGAGAAATCACTCCAGGTCAAGTACTTACCATACAACCCCATGTTCTTCGAGAAGGACTGAGAGAGGCAGATTTTATGCCCATCTGCCAAGAATTTCCGGACAGCATATGCATCCTTGGCTACATCACCAGAAGCAAAACCCTGTAACATTTATTACTTAGTAATTTTTAAAAGACTAAAAGTTTCAGTTTCTTTTCCACAATGTTTATATGATAAAATAATATATAGAAAATATATATTATGTGAACATCTATGAGGCCCTTAAAACAGCACCATGAAAGAAGAGCCACATGTAGAGGAAACTCCTAACAACATTGCCCATGATGTTTTGTGTACAGTGTTTTATTACGATGGAGAAAAGTTTCTGGGTGCATAATCTCACTCCCAGTACAGCATGCCCTTCAAATTCGCAGGGGTTAGATTCTCAAAATGGCTACGAATCGTCAAATCTGCAAATAACATTTGCTTACCAGAGTGGGGGTACATTTTTACTTGTGCACAAAGAAATGTATTTTCCCTTAGGACAATTATTTCTTATACCTGTATTGTATAACACACACACAAAACACATACAAATAAATAATAATGGGAAAATCCTCTCACAAATAGTAATCAGAAACAAATGTAGTACAGTACTGTATTTTAAAAATGTCGAGTCTACTCCGTGCTTTATTAATAACAAAGCACGGAGTGGAGTTGAGGGTAGACTCAACATTTTAAATATATGTTGGGCTCAGAAACTGAAAAGCAACCATACTGTGTTGTGGTTGTTTGGAAAATAACCAGAAGTGAGATATTGCTATAGGTTAGGTTAGTTTGGATTGGGTAAGTTGGGTTAGTTCGGACTGGGTTAGGTCAGGTTAGTTTGGATTGGTTTAGGTTAGGTTAGAGTAAATTCCAAATGCAAAATTTAGCTGTCTGGTTATTTTGAAAACAACCACAACGCGTTGTGGTCGCTTTTCGGTTTCTGGGCCCAACATATACTTTTGTTTCTGATTATTTGTGAGAGGATTTTCCCAATATTATTTATTTGTACGTGTTTTCTGTATATGTATGTGTCTGTCAACACACACACATATACAATACAGTACAGTCGGCCCTTCACATACGCGGGTTTAGCATACACAGATTCGCAAATATGCGGGTTGCCCCGCCGGAGGAATATTCTGTACATTGAAGTACATTCAAATCGCATGCACACACACACACACACACACACACACACACACACACACACACACACACACACGTCAGTCAGTCTCGCTGTAACCACGCTTGTGTTGACATCAGCATTGTAGGTCGACCCTGATTTTTTTACCAAAAAATCATTAATATATGATATTCCTTGTTTATAGGTCGACCCAAGTTTTTGAGGGTACTGGAACAACAAAACCTTCAGTAAAAACACTCTACGTCCTATAACCTGAGGCTCGCCGTGCCTGAAACACAGAGTGCCGAAGGCAAATTGTTTACCATCTATTATTGACACTTTACACCGAAACGCGGGTAGTTTCAACAAAAATATTGTATATTTCCATTCAAGTATTTATTCAAGTCAATTAGGAGGGAATATTATTGTAATACAATAGTTTTTTCACTGAAAACCAGTACTATACACTAATGTACAACAATTTTTATCTCTTGAGCAAAATATATGACGTTTATATTCAAATTATTGGCTGTCTTGCAAGGATTCCAGCAATGCAAATTATAATCTCCTAACTTTAGTCTGAGATTATTATATAAAATAAACACCTTAAAGAATAAAGTTATCACCAATCTTTTGTCTGGGAACACAAGGAGGGAGGTAGCCAGCGAGCATGGGGGGGAACGGGGGGTGGAGGTGAGGTGACAGAGTGTGGTGTTTTTTATTTATTTGAGATAAGATGTGACAGTTGGCGCTGAAGGCCTACTGTTTATTTATCATTACTTAAGAGTGACTAAGCTCTTCCCATAATTTGCCACCCAAACGACCTGGGTGAATATAACTTACATTGCTGGGATTCTTGTAAGATAGTGATTTATTTGAATACCTGTATAAACAATCTATATTTGCAATAGACATAACAATTTAAGTACCGTAATCATTTAGTACATGTACAGTACAGGTTTGTTCCACGGTAAAATCTTTTGAAGAACGAAAGAAATCGAAAGTCATTGCTTTTGTTATGATTTTATCCCACTTTCCACTGTAATACGTACGTCATTTCAGCAAAAATATTACATTCCATATTTATTTCTGAGAATATATTCATTCAGTCACAGTTAAGGTAAAATATACTTGTGATGTAATATTTTAATGAAAATACGGTATTGTAGTTTTCTTTTGTTTCAAATTTAATTAACAAAGATTGATGTTTCAAATGTAATGAAAAAAAATTTATGTACAGTATCTATAAATAAACTTTAAAAAATGAATACTTTGTTTTACATCGTCCTGTGCATACCATACCATGCATTTGGCCACTTTGGGCTTGCTATCATGACGCAAGAGATCTGCCCTGGCAACTGTACCGACACTCACAGCTGGTGGTGCGTTGGTGCGTCGTTTCCATTGTTTACTGGTAGTTACCGGAAAATATTTTTCAACCTAACGAAACTATTACCCGTTTAGAGGTCGACCCCCAATTTTTTGCCAAATAATTTGGTCTTAAAAACTCGAACTACACACAGGTATATACGGTAAATAAGGACATGGGGGGCCAGGGGTTTTTTAGGGGGGAGGGGGGCAGCAAAAGTACACAGATTTTTAACATTCACGGGTATCTCTGTTACCTAACCCCCGCGTATGTTAAGGGCCGACTGTACAGAAAAAGGAAATTACGGTCTAGAACAAATATCTCCCTGTCCCAGCAACAAAAACGCCGGCAACTTTAAAACTATCCGCAGACATTCTTGGGTACAACAAGGGTGTCATCCGCGAATAATAGAGGACCACGAAATAAAATTCTGCGAATTATCCAGGCATACTTTATTTTCACTTCAGTATTTTCATTCCTGTACTTTTCACTCCCTGAAATAATTAATGTAAAATAGATTATACATATACAGGTTGTACCTCTCTAGTCCGGCAACCTCGGGACCTGACCGGTGCCGGACCATGGAAATTCACCGTTTTCCTGGATAGATAGTGACTTGTGCTTACGTTTGGAAGCACTAGCACCACTTTCTCTGCTTCATGGTCTCTTTGAAGACATATTGAAGGGTTAAATGTCATACAGTAGCTTTTCAAATTTCGCGAGTTTTTAATTCAACGTTTTTTATTGGAACACACACAAAAAACAAAACAATTAAAAATCTTGACGGCGGAAACTCGAATTTCGACGGGTTTCAACAGCTCACCAATGTTCAGACGTGCACAATCATGCAAACAGCGTCATTTCTCTTATGTACAAAGGATTCATTATTGTTTATTACTGAATGTCTTTTTGATTGAATTAATGTTTATGTGTGCAAAATGAGCAATACAATTCATTAATAATACGTAGAATATTAAAACACACGAGGAGACAAGATGGCTTTGTTTTTGTTGTTTACAAAATCAGTGACTGACTGGTTCTACATATAAAACTGAAGAAAATAAGACCTTGGTTGTAGCTGTAGTAAAATTATTATGGTTGGTGTAAGTAATGTTATTTAATGTTAATAAATGAAACAATAGAAGTAGCTAACGATAATGGTAAAGAAAAAAGTGAGATCGCGTATGTAAGTGCACACATGTGAAAACATATCGTCATTTCTCTACATAAGAATATGAAAGCAACACTTATTTACCGTTCATATATATTTTAATTATGTTTCCGATTTTTTTTATTGAATTAACGTTTGTGTGTGCAAAATGAACAATACAATTCATTAATACTACGTGGAATATTAAAACACACGAGGAGACGAGACATGAATCAATTGAACATGTGATGTCAAACGTGAACGGGAAACCTTGCATAACCCCGCGCCACGCTTAAAACGTTGAGGATGGAATCCTGTTATAGCCAACATTCGTATGCAAAATTTCGCATTTTACAAACAGCGTTCCCCTATTCATCAATCGCGTTGCAACCAATTCGCACTGACAAAACACCCGTTGTAACAGAAATGACTAACTGGTATGAGGGTTGTGACACCATTCAAGACAGTGGCCAGCATTCAGCTTGCTGGATCTCGTGTTCAGCTTGCTGGATCTCGCAAAATTCATGATATTTTATGCCAAATATAAGACTTGGTTACATGAGGCAGTGCTCGCAAAATTAAAAATCGTGAAATATGAGATCTTACTGTATATTAAATCACTAAAATTTAATCGTTGTTATTCAAACTTGCATGTCTAAATGTTTTCCCTTTTCTTCACAAATCATAGGTTTAAAAGATTTGTTTTAATTAAAAGCAAAATCTGTTATGCTTGATCATTGCCATTGATAAAAGAACTGAAAACACTGCAGAGTAATATTATATTAGTTTTGGACTCTGGTAGTCTTCTGTCATAAAGTACTGTATGTGGTTATATCACCCCCAAACTCAACTTGAAAAAATCCTTCCTCAGAAGATACTGAATACAGGTAAAAGTTCTGCTACAGCTTTTGGGAAGTCTCACTATCCTACAGTTAACTTATGGGATACAGTACTTGTCTACATTTTGTCAAGAAGTTTCTACAAAAATGAATAATAACTATAATCCTAACCTGGTAAGCCATGTCAAAGAATGGTAGAAGTTTCCTGTCCTTTATGACTTTGCTCATCTCATCCCACTGTTCTTGTTTGGGATCAACACCAGTTGGGTTATGAGCACAGGCATGAAGCATGATCAAGCCACCTTCAGGGATTTTCTGCAAATCAAACACACTGTATTAAACATCAATAGTTTACGCAATTTTGTTTTCTTCTCACAACCTAACATTGACCCTAAATCAATTGAGCCCTGGTCCTAATAGTATTCAAACTAACCATTATAACTAGGGCCCATTATAACTAGTCAGCCCACACTTCAATTCCAACTAAATGAAATGGAACTGTTGTCAGAAGAGGCATAAGAAACTAAAATTAATTAATATATCCTCAATTCACACTCACAGAAAACTTGCACAGAACTTAAATACTTCAAAACTAATTATACCCACGAACAACATTCTCCATAAAACTAATCTCCATCCATTCTTACATCTAGTCACTTACATATACAATTCATCTTTACTGTGCACTATCAACAATCATCTTGTGGATGACAAAATTATATACAGTATTTTTTTTTTATTTCAACCAATCAATTTTGATAAAAATACAGGTTAGATTTACCAACCGAAATATCTTCCAAAGCGCCAGAAAAGTTGAAGCCACAGGTCTTGGGGTCATAATACCGGTACTGTTGGACGTCCATGTTAACATGTTTGAAGATGGGTACATGATTACCCCAGGTTGGTGCCGGCAGCCACACAGTCTATAAAATCACATACAGTACTTGTACTATTACTGTAATATATTTGTTAAATCTATTTCCAGTAATTGTATACAGTATTAAGAAAATTAATGTGATTATTACATTAATATACAGTTGTTTATTTACCTTTACAGTAATATGTGTTAACAAATACTTACAGATTTTTTAATGTCACAACTGAAGTTATGCATAACAAACCATGTCATTAGTGCATACTGTACTTTTAAAGATACTGCACTTTAGTTTTACTTGATTAGACATGAGGCGTCTAGCGTAGGAGGGACGAACTCGCCAGTCCACCAAAAATCCGTTTTCTATGGTTTCGGAATTTTCCAGGTTTATATCTTTCCAACTGTGATGTCAGGAAGTGGCGAGTTCATCTCTACTCCCGGTTGTTTTTGTATGGCGCTGTGATTTTACAATTCTAAAACTCTGACGTGCGTTAACTCAAAACTATGATTTGGCGAGTTCATCATTCCTACGCTAGACGCCTCATATAACAACCTGATTAATGTATGACAGTTCCTTAACAGATAGTTTTACAGGATGATTTTACCTTTGGGCCAGGGAAAAACTTAGACAGAAAAGTGGAACCAATTCGCAGTGCACCAGTACCAGAAATTCCCTGAACAGTCACATTCTGTGAAAATAAGACAGCCATGAAAACATCATCATTAGGATCAAAACTACTAAATTAGAAGCTCTAGGTTAGAACAGGGTCCCCACTTACCATTGTTTCATTATTACATTACAAATGAATTAGAAAAAGTGTATGTTTAGCACCGCTGTGTTTTGTTATAGTGTCATTGTTCATTATCTACTACTGCATAACTACATGTTGTAAAGCCTCATAGTTACAGGTTAAGGCAAAATTTATCCTTCAGTTTTCTTAATCTTAGCTATGGAGAAGCTTGACTTTCCAATTCTTGCATACAGAACTATCAAAAAGGTTTAACTACAGGTATACGTATAAACAAAAAATTGCATAATGAAAAAAGCAGCTTTCTTAGATACATATAACATTTCCTTGTTAACCTGTACAGTATACAGTACAGTATATTAAAATAACTAATTTACCAATTGTTGCCAGTGATTCTCAACACTACTCACCAGTCCGTCAGCCAGGGCTGAGTTGTCATCACCAATAGCAAGGCCTATAGACTTTTTGCAGAATTCTGCATTACCAGAGATAGGCAAATATTCCTTGTCCAACTTCTGGCTAATAAGTAGCTCTTCAGCCTGAAATAAAAATTCTTGTAGTCATCACTTCAGCCTTCAGGAAAATTAAAACATTACATAATCTTTGTACATAAACAAAAGTAAAAGACTACTGTCTTAACGATTCCTGAAAATTGAGTAACTATCTTTCATCTACTTCCCTTTGTTCTGGTTACACTACTACCTGCATTTAGTTATACAGTACAGGTATGGGACCACTTATCTGTCATCCTGGTATCTAGAACTCTCCAAAAAATGGTTATGTTCTGGAATGAATTACAGGTGTATTAAAATGAGCAAGTAATTCCTGGATTGAGCGGAGAAATTTCCAACCACTCCCCACCTGTGATATACAGTACATATTATGGATATTTTTCAATTTGTAATTTGGGAAGATAAATGTAATTTTCTTCCTTTTTTAATCAGTTACATGTGCACACAATACTACATGCAGAAAGTAAAGAAAAAAATAAGATATAATTATGATAACATTTTAAGTATCTACTAGTTTCGGCTGTGAAGCCGTGTGCTAGCATGTGGAGGTCAGGGGGTCCATGGCACAGAGCACTGTTGCTAGGGCTGCAGGCCAGGCAACATCCTCAGGTGGGTGGGTTGGTTGCTAAGGTTAGTGTCCCATAGACTGTGATGCAGTGTGTACACTGAGTTTTACCATTTTGTTCTTTTTATTCTTTAATTTTTGCCATTTATATGTTTTTGTTATTGCAGTTTACATGCCAATAATTTTAAGTTTTAATGTTAGTGTACATTTAAAACTACTTTCAGGGTGAATCTAGTGATCTGAACAGAAGATCAGGGCCGGATTAAACTTAATAGGAGCCTGAGGCACAGATCAACTTGGGGCCCCTACCCTCAAGGTTATACAGTTGTACCCCACTTAACGCGGTCAATTGAACCCAGAGGGTCCCGCGTTAAGTGAATAACAGAACATATGGGATTAATTCCAATAGAACCCAGCCCGACCCCCAAACTCCACTTTTTGACGACAAATACAGTCTCTGGCGGAAGGTTAAGGCACAAATTGGGCTGTGACTTTACTTTTAGCACAAATCGTTTTACCCTCAAGATAGGGATAAATTTTGATCAGAAATATTTAGTCACAATTCTAGCGGCATCTGGAACCCTTAGGCGACAGCTGTCACATATCGGCAACCGCTCAGTCTTTGTTTAAGTTGCGTGGGTGGAGGTTATTGTACCCATGTGAGCGCCACGTGTCGTGATTTTACGCCTGAGTTACAGTGCTTTATCGTGTGATTTCTGGGTCTTTAAGATGTCCAGGAGAGTTACTAAGCGTGAGGATATTGCACAGGTGATTGGTTTATACAAGGCTAATCATAAAGTTACTGAAATAGTTGAATTAACCGGTGTGTGCCGCCGGTCAGTGTACCGATTCATCTCGGAGTTTGAGGCAAACAACCAGGAAGAGTTGCCTACCCCTAAACCCAAGTCTGGGCGACCACGGCTTACGTCTCCTAGAACCAGGAAGGTGATTGCTAGGCAAGTTAATGCTAATCCTAAGCTCACGGCCCGGGAATTAAAGCAAGCTAACCCCGGACTCCTTGGTCACGTCTCCTTAAGGTCGGTGCAGCAGCTTCTTCATGACGATCTCGGTTATCGCGCCTACCGCCCACGCCGTAAGCCCCTGCTGACTGCTGCCCAGAAGAAGAAGAGGATCACTTTTGCAAAGAAGTACAGTGTTTGGTCCCTTCAGGATTGGAGGAACGTCCTTTGGAGTGATGAAGCCACGTTTACAGTGAGTGGTTGTGGTCACGATAGGGTGTACCGCCGGCCAGACTCTGACCCGCTCGACCCCAGGTACACCGTCAAGACGGTCAAGCATCCTGATTCAGTGATGGTATGGGGTTGTTTCACTTATTATGGTGTTGGTGAGTTGGTTGTGCTTGAAAAAAACATTAAAGTTAACCAGGGTGTGTACCTCGAGCTTCTCTGTGACGTTCTGCCTGACTCGTTTGAGAAAACACGCGCCGTCGTGTTCATGCAGGACGGTGCTCCCTGCCACACAGCCAAGTCGGTTACTCAGTGGTTGGAGGATTGCCAGGTTTCATATTTTAAGGACTGGCCTGGCAGTTCCCCCGACATCAACCCTATTGAGAACCTTTGGGGGCTCATGAAACGTCGCCTACGTGACCTCGACACCTCGTCCGTCCCCAAGCTCACCACAGCAATTAAGCAACTGTGGGCCAATTTCACCCCACAGCACCTGCAAAACCTTGCAGACAGTGTTCCACAACGACTGAAAGAGGTGCTGAAGAGGAAGGGAAACACAACAAAATACTAAGAGGGGCGGGTGAGTGTTATTTTCATTTTTTTATTGCCTAACCATGATTTTTTTTATTTTTTCCCCATGGTGTGCCTTAACCTTCCGCGTAGACTGTAACTATGTTGTAGTAAAAATTCTATCTTAACTTTATGGTGGCATGAAAAACAAGTAATATAAAAGAGGTTAGGTTAGGAAAGATAAAGGTTAACATAGGAAAAATAAAGAATAGGTTAAAAACGAAAATTTTTGAGGAACACTCACGGTAGTAGAAGAGATGGGTCGGCATACGGGGATGGAGGCTGGTTCCGAGGCAGAGGGCAGATTACTGCCCCTCAGGTGAATCACCATTACTAGGTGAATCACCATTACTAGGTGAATCAATATCACTGTCACTTACAGTTGTTATGGCTTCCCTGACAAATCCCTCAAAATCAACTTCACTATCACTATCACTGGCTTGGGCTGGCTGTGGTGGGTTGCGGGCGAAGAACTCGGTTATGCTTTGCTGACGGCTGGCTTTGATGTTGTCATGATACACCGTGATGTACGGCTCCATAGCCTGCACCAGTCGGGTATGGAAGACGTCATGGCGTTCATCGTCAGTGTCGCGGGAAACGATGGACTTAATTTTTTCTGTTAACTCTATGACACACTTAATATCACTATGACTTAAACTAGGTTCTTCGGAGAATGACGCACCTTCTTCCTCCTCTTCACTGGCGGGTTCTTCTTCCAACATCTCGTCGGCAGTCACTTCAGGATCTCTGATCACCTCCATGATGTCTTCGTTGGTGGTCTCGGAGAAGCCTTCAGCTGTAATACTGAGCGCAGCTTCTCTGGCAAGGTCCACTGCTACTGCAACAGTCTGAACCTGACCAGTCACAGGTTCACTCCTCCTCTCACCTGGTATGCCATGCAACACATGTCTCCATGCGTGACGAATCGTAGCAATAGACAGCAGATTCCATGCCTCCACCAAGAAGTCTACAGCTTGTTTGACGTTAAACTTCTTCCAAAATTGTTTGACGAGAAGTTCTTGAGTCGCCGCCTCTTGTTCCTTGTCCTCGTCGCTTTTACTCTCGCTGTCGGTGTCACCCAGCTTACGCAACTCATCCTTGGTGTTGGTAGAGTCGTTCAGGAGCTTGAATTTCTTTGCCGAGTATGCAGCTTTAACATTGCAGATTAACTCCTGGTCCATGGGCTGGATTAATGACGTAGTGTTGGGAGGATGGAAGACCACTTTTACGTTGGGGTGACGATCCATAAGTAGGGGCGAGTGTCCAGGTGCGTTGTCAAGGAGCAACAAAATATTGAAAGGAACATTCTGTTGCTCGCAGAATTTCTGCACGTCAGGAACAAAACAGTTGTCAAACCAGAAGAGGGACAGAGAAGAGGACATCCACGCCTTACATGCGGTTAGCCAGTGGACATTAAGCTTGTTCATGTCCATATTCTTGTAGGCGTGCGGCTTGCGGGCTTTGTGAATCACCGATAACTTTGGTTTACAGGTACCGGAGGCATTGGTGGTAAACAGGACGGTGATGCGTTCCTTCTGCATCTTCCGGCCCCTTACCTTGCTCGCAGACTGGACAACGAAGGTCTTGGAAGGTAACTTTTTCCAGAAAAGACCAGATTCGTCCATGTTAAACACCTGGTCGTCACTGTACTGTCCTTCCTCCATAATCTCACGTAAAAACGGAGGAAAATCTCTAGCCGCCGCACGGTCAGCACTCGCTTCCTCACCAACAATGCTGATGTTGGTGACCTTGTTCCTCCTCTTAAACCTATGCAGCCAACCATGGGAAGCATTGAAGGGTTTGGGCTCTGCAATTCCCAGTTTACGTGTCACTGCTGCGTATAGCTCACGTGCGTACTCCTGCACTGAGCGCGTGTCCACCGCCATGTTGCGTCGCGCCTGACGCACCAAATAACTCACCAGCAAAGTTTCCACTTTTGCCAGCACCCTGTTCTGGCAATACCTGATAGATGAAGCACCTGCAGACTTTGTGATCTTCATGTGCTCCTTTATCTTGGCTGCATCCTTCTTTATTGTACGAATCGTAGATTCGTTGACGCCATGCTGGCGCGCGAGATCAACTTGGCGTCTTCCTTTCTCCAAATCTTGAACAATTTGGTACTTCAGCTCGTAGCTTAATGAACGTCGTGTCTTCTTTGGTTTAGTGCCGCTGGGTCCAGGTAAGGAAAGGTTTCTCTCTGGGGGTGGTGGTCCGGCGGAAGCCATTTTACGGAACAATGGATGCGCGTTAACCCGGCGTGGCCTTGAGGGATGAAACTGCCGCGGCTAGGTCAAGCGTCGTCTCTCCTCCCTCCCTCCCTCCCCGGGGTAGTCACGTCATAATACTTTAAGCCAATTACAGCTAGCAGCAGAGGGGGGTAGGGCTGCATGGCCAATCACAGTCCGAGACGTCATATGACGTCAGTGATAACGCAACAAAGACACACACTGCGCAACCTTACCGCGCCGCTTACCCAAGCGGAGGGAGGAGGAGGGAGAGGCAGGCAGGCAGGAGGGCGGGTGGGTGGCGCGTGGCGCGTGGTCAAAATCTAAAAATAGCATCCGAGCCGGACACTCACCGCGTAGCTGTGGAAAAACCCGCGTTAAGTGAAAGTTCAGCTTTGGCAAGGCACCGCGTATATGATAAAACGCGTTAAGTGAAAGCGCGTTAAGCGGGGTAAAACTGCATGTATGTATGTATATATATATATATATATATATATATATATATATATATATATATATATATATATATATATATATATATATATATATATATATATATATATATATATATATATATATATATATATATATATAAATAAATAAATAAATAAATAAATAAATAAATAAATAAATAAATAAATAAATAAATAAATAAATAAATAAATAAATAAATAAATAAATAAATAAATAAAATAAATAAATAAATAAAATAAATAAATAAATAAATAAATAAATAAATAAATAAATAAATAAATAAATAAAATAAATAAATAAATAAATAAATAAATAAATAAATAAATAAATAAATAAATAAATAAATAAATAAATATATATATATATATATATATATATATATATATATATATATATATATATATATATATATATATATATATATATATATATATATATATATATATATATATATATATATATATATATATATATATATATATATATATATATATATATATATATATATACAGTATATAGCAAAAACAAAATATACCAAAATTTATCAATGATTTCATCATTATTAAGATTCTGCAAAATAACACATTCAATGTTCATAAGAGACAGAAAATTGAGACGTTGCTAGGACATCATTGAACGAAGTTCATGTTTTATATGCTTCAACTTCGAGAATGTTTGGATTTGGGGCCCCTTAGAGTCAGGGGGCCTGAGGCCAGTGCCTCAAGTGCCTTATGGTTAATCCGGCACTGCAGAGGATTCACAGCCAGTTACAGAGGATTTACTATACATGTTAAGCCTGGTGCTCCAAATTCCAGAAAATCCCTATCTGGCAACCCCCAGGCCCCAAGCATGCCAAGTAAATGATCCCATACTAATATATAGAGTACAGTGATCCCTCGGTTAACGAAATTTTGGTTAACGAATTACCTTCCATAAGATTCTTCACTTCGGTTAACGAAAAAATTTTGGTTAACAAATTCCTTACAAATTTTTCCCAACATGTTTTCGCTAGCTTTTGCCTGCTCACCAGCTGTAGTATTAGTCCGCCAATACAGTAATCGGTTTTAGGGCTTAAATTCATTACCATTTGAGTAAATATCAAGAAGGTTGTACTATTCAATAATTTTCCAAGTCTTATATTAAAGTTTTTAGTCATTTTAACAATTATTTAACATCACTCAAGTACAAGGAACTAGTTTTAGTGAGCCAAACAGCCACTTGACTCGCCCAAAATGGCGTCAGTGTGTGTCACTGCTCAGTGGAGGAAGCTTCTTGCTTGAGACTCTCTCGAGTCTAAACTCTTTTTACATTTCAGAGTACAGTTTTACCCCGCCTAACGCGGTTTCACTTAACGCGTTTTCGCATATACGCGGTGCCTTGCCAAAGCTGAACTTTCACTTAACGCGGATTTTTTCCACATATACGCGGTGAGTGTCCGAGACGCTATTTTTAGATTTGCCCCACCGCCACCCTGCCTGACTGCCTGTTTTAGCTCATAAAATTCATACAAATTACCAGGCCAGAATATAATTTACATTGCTGGAATTCTTATAATTTGGTGATCATTTTGAATATAAACATCATATATTTTGCTTTAAACTTACAATTTTTAGATAAAAATTTTTCTCTAGGTAACTATGGTATCTTTTGTGCAAAATATATGACATTTATATTCAAAATATTCCTGGTCTTACAAGGAATCCAGCAATGTCAATTATATTATCCTAACTTTAGTTTGAGGTATTATTTATTAAAATTTAGTGGTTATCCCACACATCTCCTTGGGACGGTTGGTGGGGGGTGGGGGGGAGGGAGGGACCAACCGACCATCTGTTACCCTGTGAAGAATTATTATTTTTTTTTATTAACTGAAGATATTTGTTTTAGCTCATAAAATTCATACAAATTACCCGGTCAGAATATAATTTACATTGCTGGAATTCTTATAATTTGGTGATCATTTTGAATATAAACATCATAGATTTTGCTTTAAACTTACAATTTTTAGATAAAAATTTTTCTCTAGGTAACTATGGTATCTTTTGTGCAAAATATATGACATTTATATTCAAAATATTCCTGGTCTTACAAGGAATCCAGCAATGTCAATTATATTATCCTAACTTTAATCTGAGGTATTATTTAATACTAAATGTTAAAAACCCTGGAAGGGAGGATTGGTGGGGGGTGGGGGGGAGGGTTGGGACTGACCGCGCGGTTGGAAGAGGGGGGGAGGCAAGGTGGGGTACTTTGATTGACAGATAGTGTCGTGAAGATTATTTTTTTTTTATTAACTGAAGATATTTGTTTTAGCTCATAAAATTCATACAAATTACCCGGTCAGAATATAATTTACATTGCTGGAATTCTTATAATTTGGTGATCATTTTGAATATAAACATCATATATTTTGCTTTAAACTTACAATTTTTAGATAAAAATTTTTCTCTAGGTAACTATGTTATCTTTTGTGCAAAATATATGACATTTATATTCAAAATATTCCTGGTCTTACAAGGAATCCAGCAATGTCAATTATATTTTCCTAACTTTAGTTTGAGGTTATCCCACACATCTCCTTGGGACGGTTGGTGGGGGGTGGGGGGGGGAGGGAGGGACCGACCGACCATCTGTTAGCCGGCTGTGTAGTGTGAGAGGGGGAGGGAGTTGAGTCCATTATTTGAATGGACATTAACTTGGCGACTGTATTTCTCTATTTCTCTTAAGTATTAATTGTGTGCATGTACCATCATAAAATTAAGATGTTATTTTTACTACAACATAGGTATGTGCCTTCAAAAAGTGGAGTTTGGGGGTCGGGCCGGTTTCTATTGGAATTAATCCCATATGTTCTGTTGTTCACTTAACGCGGGACCCTCTGGGTTCAATTGACCGCGTTAAGTGGGGTACAACTGTACAATTATTGGTCATTCTGAAGTTTATTTTACATATTGACAATATGTAATGCAGTGCAGTGTTGATTTAAAGAAAATAATCTTGAATTACACCAAGTGAACTAAAATTTTATGGGTGAAATGGCAGCATGGGGTGACTTCTCTTCCATCCCAATGCCTTCTCTTCTCCCTTCTCCTCCACCCCCATTCTAATTCCCATCATCATCAACCAGGAGCCTTCTGCATGCACACCTCAAAGTAAGTGTACTTTACTGCATTTACATTTAGTTTGCATGTAATTTTCGGTGAGCTGGAATCAATTACCCAAAATCCCATTGAAACAATGGTTTCGGTTAATGAAATTTTCGGTCGAACGACCTTCTGGAACGAATTGTGCTCGTTAACCGAGGGACCACTGTACCGTAATTTTGAATAGCCTAAAGAAACTCGGTTTATGCGTTTTTAATTACAGTCGACCCTCGTTAATTCGGACGCCTTTAATCCGGATTTCGGATAAATCGGATGAAATCTGAACTGTCCATATCAAATTTCTGGTTCTGGGATTGTCCCAGTTGCAATTGGGGTTGCAATTTCAAATTCTGTGTCACTACTAAGATATAACAGGCTCTGGTGCACTCTAAGATTAAGAGAAAACGGACGACTCAGGAGTCCTGAAGTGAGAGAAAACGGACTCCTATGACGGGGCACTCAAATAAAGAGACATGGCTACATGTTTTGTGGACTAGCCACTGTACAGTACAGTGACCCCTCGTTTAACGAACGCCTCGGTTAACGAAATTTCGGTTAACGAACTGCCTTCCATAAGGATCTTCAATTCGGTTAACGAACAAAAATTCGGTTAACGAATTTCTTACGAACCGACCTCAACATGTTTTCGCTTGCACTGACCGGGCAACCAACTTTAGTATCAGTCCGCCAATACATTAATCGGTTCTAGGGCTTAAATTCCTTACTATTTTAGTAAATATCAAGAAGTTTATACTATTCAATAATTTTAAAAGTTTAATATTCAATTTTTTAATCATTTTAACAATTATTGAACATAATTGAAGGTAAAGTGACTAGTTTAATGCGCGGCATCCAGCCTCTTAACACAGCAAACAGGCATTAGTCTCTCTCTGTTTTCACTGGAGGTAACATCTTACTTGAGTCTCTCTTCAACTAAATGCTTTTTTTCTGTGTTTCCAAGCAAATTATTGGTCATTTTGAAATATATTTTACATATTGACAATATATAATGCAGTGCAGTGTTGATTTAAAGAAAATAATCTTGAATTACACCAAGAGAGCTACAATTTTATGGGTGAAATGGCGCCATGGGGTGACTTCTCTTCCACCCCAATGCCTTCTCTTCTTCCTTCTCCTCCACCCCCATTCTAAATCCCATCATCATCATCATCATCATCATCCAGGAGCCTTCTACATACACACCTAAAAGTAAGTGAACTTTTCTACCATTTTTGTTGAATTTAGGAAATTTTCGGTGAGCTGGAACCAATTACCCAAAAACCCATTGAAACAATGGTTTCGGTTAATGAACTTTTCGGTTAACAAACGACCTTCTGGAACGGATTGAGTTCATTAACCGAGGGGTCACTGTATCCTTTTCATCACTTTGTAATAAACCTCGTTATGCCTATGTGTTTCTGATAATTATCATAACATTATATATTTATATAATTAGCGGTTGTACAAACACAAGGCCTCACACATGCCATTCAGACTGACAGACTTGACAAGTTTTACCAACCATAAAGACAGTTGAAGCTTTAAACATCACTCACAATGGATCTTGAATATTCCAACTGTAATCAGACATACCTAAGTTGCCTCAACAATTGCAACCCCAGTTGCAATATCAAATTCTGTGTCACTACTAAGATATAACAGGCTCTGGTGCACTCTAAGATTAAGAGAAAACGGACGACTCAGGAGTGCTGAAGTGAGAGAAAACGGACTCTTATGACGGGGCACTCAAATAAACATACACATAGCTGTATAATGCAATATTAACCCCTAAATCAGTTAATTCGGACAATCGGCTAAAACGGACACCCTTCCCCCCCCTATTAGTCCGTTTTAACGAGGGTCGACTGTATTTCTTTTTAATTATGCATACATATTTATACTGGGGATAGCTCTATCAGATATACCTAAGTGATCTCCCTAGTGGTCTGCTAAGGGCATTCCCCATTGGTCCAGTGTTAATACAATGAAACTGGAGTTCCTGGAGAAAAAACAAACAATCATGTTTAATAAGGATGTCACTGGTCATGCTGGTTCGCACCCTTCTCACATCCAACCCCAAACACCGTAGGTAGAGACAAGCACACCACCACTGTACAACTGACACAACTAAGCTTTGCCCCATTTGGTGTCCTTGGTACCCACCATAACTTGCAAAAATTTAATCGGTGCTGGTTACAAGATGAGGCCTACTATCACACAGACAAATCTACAATTTCTTTTTCAATTACAGAATATTTGAACCAAAAAGTCTTTTCACATAAAACAATAAAGAGAAAAAATTGGCGAGTTCACTGATGTGATGATGCATCTACTACAGATATACAGTAAAGTGATAATTCAAAATAACCACAAAAAAGGATGAAGCTAAATCAACGAGTCACTCCTTGCTCTTTCGTTCTTTTATCTGATTCCATATCTTATTATTCTTGTTAAGATGAGCTCTGCATTCAGCATCACAGCAACCCCTCTCCAGCTTCAGTGTACATAGTGACCAGTATCAAAAGCGGTTAATCTCTCCTTTCATTTACTGTTATTCATTCATTCTACTGTAGCACAATGGTTCATGGCATTTACCTTCCACAATAAATCTGAAGATTTTCTCTCCATTTATCCTCACCAATCCATGCATTCCAGTAATCCTCTTCAATTCATTTTTCTTTAAGCCAAGTTTTCTTGTTCATCGCTACATCTTTTGCCACATGACCTTTTATGCAGTTTTCTTTACCTCATACTATCCCACTTGTAATATGTAGTGCTATCTGGGATTAAACATTACTGGAATATAAATATACATGTATACGTATATAATAAACTTGTTAATAAAAGAGCAAGGAATCAATCAGGGAGACTCATATATGGGTCGTGCAGCCATGACTGGCATTTTCCTATTTATTGCACAAAAAAGTAAAAATAATAAATAAAATGAATAAATTTTAACATAGTATACTAAAGACAATATTTAGGACACCCTGATACCAGCTGTCCCTTGCCTTATAAGCACCACCCACTCCAACTGTTATTAGGGATCACACACAATGCAATAAGCCAAGTTTATACTGAAAGAGCAACTGTGACTGACCTTTCTAACAGAGGGTAGTACAAAAGGCTTGCCATTATCGTCACGGTAAGCACCTACACCCAGGTTCATCTTCTTGGGGTTTGTGTCCCGTTTAAAGGCTTCTGTCACACCAAGGATTGCATCTGGTGGCCCCATCTCCACCCCAGTCCACCAGGAACTATATATACCAAGGGAAAATTAATACTATATGAAGTACAGCTTCATGTGATGGTATGTTCAGTATCATCTGTATGTATTCTTAATGAGCTAGTCTAAAGGTATACATTGGGGTATGCTATAACGAATCTAATTGGTTCTAGAACCTTGTTCGTTATAGGATTAATCCATTCCAGGCCCCCAAATACAACCACTTAACACTGAAAAATATAATATAAAATTGTAAAAATTTAAAAAAAGTGCATAAATATGCATCTAAACCCCTGAAATAAAGAATATCATTAATACTTGTAATAAAAAAAACAATAAATTAGACAAAAAAAAAAAAAAAAAAATTTTTGTAAATAATGTTCGTTGTAGGAGTTTTGTTCGTTATAGCATTCTCAATTTTATAGGTAAAACCGTTCGTTATAGGAATATTCGTAGTAGGATCCGTTCGTTATAGCATACCCCACTGTATATGATTCATGACACACAGGATCATTCTCAAAAGCATAATGATCTCTTCATTGAGGTTAAGATGCAATTATTATATTAGTAAGAAGATTAACATAGCCAAGAGTGGTAGGGAAGCTTTGGATACAACTTGTATTCTGTGCAGGGCCACCCCTGCCCACAATAAATTCATCAGTTTCGATATAATTAGGAAACTGTCCTCTATTATCAGATTAGATCAGATCACATGAAAGCATACCGTAAGTATTACCAGTCCTATCAAAATATTTTGTTACAAAAAAAAGGTAATGAAAACCACAATAACCATGGGTTAAGGTCCACATAGGACTCTGCTAGTCAACTATTGAATGTGGCAGAGTCTTTGTAGAAAAAGTCACCTTGGTGAACAAAGTGAATTTGATATTAATGCCAATACAATATTCAGGTCATGTATAGATTCCAAGTTATTCAGTCACACTTAACCTGAGTTGAGGGATCAATGAAATTATTTAAACCTTTTCAATATGAGAGCATTTTCATTTTCCTACCAGATTTGGTTCATTCTCCTACCACGTCATAATATTACTGGCAAGAAAGTCCCAGGCCGTATCTGTGAAATAGCCAATTATGAAAATACAGCCTTGACAAGATCTGGATACTTAAGTAATTAAATGCACAAGCACAGAATACAAGTGAAAGAGGAGAAACAATGACTCCCACACTTCATCAATTCAACAGAGTTTATCCATTATTGTTTTTATATCAGAGATGGTACAATAGAAGATACTATTGTACTTTTCAAAATTCAATTAGTGAGGTTTGATTATGTAGCTGGACATAGTTGCAAGACAATAGCTGCCAACATTTGGTCTAACTGTTCATATCAAGGCACCTGTGGCAAACAAAAACCTTCAACATGAAATATTAATAAATTAGATGATGATACCATTTGTGGATCAAAAGGGTCCCAGCCTACTTACTGTACTGTAAACATTAGAATGTGGTCAATCAAGAGTAAGCCTTCATCCTAATGGTTAGGTCAGGTTGGAGCCAAACAGGACTGGGGCTCACTCAAGCCAATCATCAATGAAAGAGATACTGTACTGTAATAGCTTTTAGCTCATATAAGATTAAAAACTTACAATATAAGACTTCAATTAAATACAAAAAATTGCTAGTAACATTGTTATTAAGTGATGTATTGTGAATAAAGCCTTAAGCTTTGAAACACCAACAAACAAGTAGTACCACATTCCCCAGTTCAATTCAACAATTAAGGCAGTTAATGTGAGTTGAACATTAAAGCTCCAGCACCAAGGCTGCCAGTGCCCTGACCAAAACACTGTTCAGTAAAAATCAGTGATCAATTTGTCTAATTTAAAACCATTGTTACGAGTTAGTTCCTTGTTGGATAGTTTGAGTCCAATGTCTATAAACCCTACAATTAAATTATTTATCATTCAACCTTCATGATAAATTTTGAGCTGTTATTCCCAGCTATGCTGTAGCCTCATCTTTACTCACCATTCTTATTAATTCCAACATTTAGTATATGGTTCTGTACAATTCATTTAAACATGAGTGTTGAATGATTCTGCACCCAACAGTTGCACCATGCAGTCACCCTTCTCCAGTTCCTACAAATGTCATTATCATCACATTTAACTGGTGTACCTTCACTAAATAAAGCCTTAAAATCTTCTCTTGTCAAAGATAAATGTAGCACATTTACACAATGAGCGGTAACTTCACAAGCAGTAACAGAACAGCTGGACTGTGTGAAGGCCTACATCTGGTATGGAAGGTGGCAGCAGCAGTACAGTCTCACAAACTTATACACACCACATCTCTCTGGAGCGTAATTTTTGTAAAACCTCTTTTCAGGCCCTACGTTGAAAAGGGAACAATTTAAAAAAAGTCAATATTTCATGGCCTAAGCAAAAAAATATACAGTATCCAACATACAGTACAGTAGTATGAAAAGAGATAATCCACAGAGGTTCTTGGCACAAAAGACTGGATTAAAAGAAACCACAACTTATTAACTGACAAAGTGGACAAGTGTTTATCAATAGAAGCAGCCAAAAAGTTCCCCACTTCTATATAGTCCATGGGGCCATAACTCTGCACAACAATGACAAAATGCTAATTACCTCACCTATCCGAGAACTTGTGTGTTATATCTACACAGCAAGTATAGTTAAAACTCACTACTGTACTTAAATTGTCCTGTTCATTAAGTCTAATGTACATGTACACAAATGCGCAGATGTCCAACCAGTCTTTTCATTCTTAACTATACATTATGTCTATAACGTCAAACCAATTACAATACTTGTACAGTATTACCCCGCTTTACGCGGTTTCACTTTCCGCGATTTCTCATTTACGCGGTGCCTCGCCAGAACCGAACTTTCACTTTCCGCGGTGCATCTACTCATATACGCGGAAAGCGGCACAGGCAGGATGCGCACAAGGTCGCCCAGTCATCAAAACATTACCGAGTTCTTCACCCGCCACCCACCACAGCCGGCCTAAGTCAGTGATAGTGAGGATATGGACTTATATGTGGTGGATAGTGATACAATTGATACAAGTGATACAGGTGAGGGCCAATAATCTGCCCTCTGCCTCAGAACCAACCCCCCATCCCTGTGTGCCCAGCCATCTTTTCTACTAATGTAAGTGTTAAAAAAACTAATATTATTGAGATTTCTCCTAATTATTAATTGTGTGTGCATACCATCATAAAGTTAAGATAATATTTTTACTACAACATAGTTGTGTGTCGTCAAAAAGTGGAGTTTGGGGTCAGGCCAGTCTCTATTGGAATTAATCCCATATGTTCTGTTGTTCACTTTACGCGGTTTTCACTTTACGCGGTTTTCACTTTACGCGGTTTTCACTTTACGCTGTATCCTGTGGGTTCAATTGACCGCGTAAATCGGGGTACTACTGTACTGTATTTTTGTAGTTGCTGTATATAAAAAGACTATCTTAAAGTTTAGTGTTGTGTCTTATCACTTACGCACAATTTCCACCAAGCTAAAGAATAGCCACTTCCTGGTCACCAAATTATAAGTACAGTACACTATTACATTTGTGGCCCTCAGCACCCCTGCTCAGGGAAGAACTCCAGAACCCCTTCTCCCATCTTTTATTACAGTGTATTCCTTTTATGCCTCCTATGTTAAACTAAATAAAGCAGCTCCTTGTCCTCTCTACAGTTTCCTCCATGGAGTAGTGAAGACAACAAAGATTTCCATCTTATTTAAAAGCTTCACAAGCACTCACTTGGCTCTTTTAGCAGTCTCCTGCATCCACCCATTCTTCCACTTTCAAGAATTCTTATAAAATCTCACATCAAATGTTTAAGATTTTCTTCTTTGGGGTTTGACACACACTGCTGTGGGGAGATGGATGGCAGTACATGCATTGGTGACTAATTCTACTGTATTGATACAGTATTGTATATAAAATCTAGGTACTGTAGTCAATGAAGACAGCATGTTCTCAGGTGATTATTTTTTAAGGGAAGGCAACCTTCTGAAGGATAGTGCTGGATTCATATGGAGACAGGTAAACCAAATGGATACAGGTTGAGTAATTAGAGCCTTGTTGTATAAGGTTAGCACAATAACAGAACAAGCCAATACAGCAGTACAAGGTTGAAGGCACAAAAGTGAGTGAGTGAGTGAGTGAGTGAGTGAGTGAGTGAGTGAGTGTGTGTGTGTGTGTGTGTGTGTGTGTGTGTGTGTGTGTGTGTGTGTGTGTGTGTGTGTGTGTGTGTGTGAGTGAGTGGTGAGTGAGTGGAGGAGTGAGTGAGTGAGTGTGTGTGTGTGTGTGTGTGTGTGTGTGTGTGTGTGTGTGTGTTATTCTAGCCTTAATGCATTTAAGGCAGAGAAAGGCTTAAAAGAGGCAAAGAAATGAAGCTAAGAAATCTCATGAAGCAGCCATTTTCAATTTTAAGTAGTTAAAATATGATAAAATAATGTTGAGCAACATTAGATTACAATGATACAGCACTGATGTACTGTAAGGGAAAATAACATAAGGATTAAAAAAGATAAAGGAAAGTCGAAACAAATTCAAATCAAGTAAAGCAAGGGCAAAGCATAAGGCAAAGGCACAGTTCAAATTGTAAGGTGTAGTAAAGCAAGAAATAAGGCAAAAAGGAAACTTGGTTCAGTACAGTAATGTTAAAGCAGTTTGGTCATATGAGTTCCATTCCAGTTAGTTTTAATCCTAATGGTGATGTTTGGGCATATTACAGCTGAATATCAAATAAAGCTAAAGAAATGAAACCTGCAAAATTAATTGTGAATCAGGAAAACACAACATATGAAAAATGAAGTCGGGAATGTTTACAAAGGAAGTACATAAATTTAGGGACCTCTTACAAATTATAAAAAAAATTGGCTGCATGATTTATCTAAAGGCATACCTCAATTTACAAAAGGATTGTGTTCTTGAAAAAACATTTGTATGTCAGAATTGTTTAAAGTGCATGCAATTTTTCTACTGACTTCCATTACATAATTGGAGATACTGTACTGTACAGTACATCCCAATGGAAAAAAAGGAAGCCCCAAAACTCAAGATATTTCTAAGTACAAATTTAATGGGAAACAAGAATTAAATTACTGTATACAGGTTGACAATCCCTTATACGAAATCCTTGGGGCCAGAGGCATTTCGGATTTCAGAATTTTTTGGTTTTCAGAATTTTTTTTTTTTTTTTTTTTTTAAGCCTACCCGGGCACACGTCACTGACCCACATTGAGGCCTGGGTGACGAAAATATAATAAAAATTATAATAATAATAACAATTCATAGGTCTAGGTCGTGTTTCTCACTTTCGATCTTTTTTTTCATTCTTGTATTTCTTTATTATTATTATTATTATTATTCTATTATTACAGTATTAATGTTATTATTAATTTTATTATTATATTTTATTATTATTACAGTTAACCCTCACTTTACGCGGTCCCACATTCCGCGTTTCCACGTTTACGCGGTGCCCTGCCGGAACCCAGGATGCTCACATTCCGCGGTGCGTGTACCCCTTTACGCGGAGAGCGGCTGGCGAGCCGCGCCATTTTTGGATCCAAACCTCCCGCCATCCGCCATGTTGTGTAAGCGGCGCGAACATGGTGCGCACAAGGTCGCCCAGTCATCAAAACATTACCAGTTCTTCACCCGCCACCCACCACAGCCGGCCCAAGTCAGTGATAGTGATAATTATGGTGAGGATATGGACTTATATGGACTTTGGGGAGTTTGACAAAGAGGCCCTGCAAGCCTCTGTGGTGGATAGTGATACAATTGATACAAGTGACACAGGTGAGGGCCAATAATCTGCCCTCTGCCTCGGAACCAACCGCCCATCCCCGTGTGCCCAGCCATTTTTTCTACTAATGTAAGTGTTAAAAAACCTAATATTATTGATATTTCTCTTAATTATTAATTGTGTGTGCATACCATCATAAAGTTAAGATAATATTTTTACTACAACATAGTTGTGTGTCGTCAAAAAGTGGAGTTTGGGGATCGGCCCGGACTCCATTTCAATTAATCCCATATGTTATGTTATTCACTTTAAGCGGGACCCTCCTGGTTACATTAACCGCGTAAAGTGAGGGTTAACTGTATTGTTATTATTTTATTTTGGTGTCTTTTTATTAAAAATTTTATTTACTATGAATAATTATTATTATTATTACATTTTCGCCCCCGGGCCCTGATGTGGGTCAGTAATCTGTGCCCGGGTGGGCTAATCCATCTTTAAAAAAAAAGTTTTGCCCACAAAATTTTTTTTTCTCGGTTTTGAGAGCTTTTCGGTTTTTGGAATTTCGGATAAAGGGTTGTAAACCTGTACACGAATAATAATATGGGCACATTAGTTTACTTACTGAAAATTAAAAGGAAGTATTACAAATATTGTGCTGTATACTACAAGTAAACCACCGATTTTCCGGCACCCTTGGTTCCCAAGCCTTGCAGGATTATCCGTTTTGCGGACCAACTGAGGTCAGGTAATAATAATTCAACAGTACACCTCTGACCCACTAATTATACACCTCCCGTGTCTCTAAAGCACCATGGACTGCTGGAAACTTAAATTAAACAAATATGAAATGTAAATTAAACGTGAAAAAGCCATAATTTTGAACACCATTACTGTACACACTTCGTACTCAAATGTACCTCACTAAAGGACTACAACTTTTATCTCTTGTGCAAACTATGTGATGTTTATACTCAAATTACAGTAAATCACTATCTTAGAAGGATTCCAGCAATGCAAGTTATATTCTGCTAAGTTTAGTCTGTGATATTTTATAAGATAAAAACTATAAGCCTAAAACTACATTCACTCAGGATGGGAGGGAGGGAGGGAAGTTAAGTGCTCTCGTAATTTTGTCCGGACTAAAGGAGGTGCCGGACCACCATTTCCTGGAAAATTGGTGGTGTACCTGTATGTGGTTTATCCTCAAAATTATTTCAGTACAGTTGTACCCCACTTAACGCGGTCAATAGAACCCAGAGGGTCCCGTGTTAAGTGAAATCCGCGTTAAGTGAACAACAGAACATATGGGATTAATTCCAATAGAAACCGGCCCGACCCCCAAACTCCACTTTTTGAAGGCACATACCTATGTTGTAGTAAAAATAACATCTTAATTTTATGATGGTACATGCACACAATTAATACTTAAGAGAAATAGAGAAATACAGTCGCCAAGTTAATGTCCATTCAAATAATGGACTCAACTCCCTCCCCCCTCTCACACTACACTGCCGGCTCTTCCCTCTCTGAGAAATTTTTGGGGGAAAACCACTAAATTTTAATAAATAATACCTCAAACTAAAGTTAGGATAATATAATTGACATTGCTGGATTCCTTGTAAGACCAGGAATATTTTGAATATAAATGTCATATATTTTGCACAAAAGATAACATAGTTACTCTGAGAAAAATTTTTATCTAAAATTTGTATGTCTAATGCAAAATATATGATGTTTATATTCAAAATGATCACCAAATTATAAGAATTCCAGCAATGTAAATTATATTCTGACCGGGTAATTTGTATGAATTTTATGAGCTAAAACAAATATCTTCAGTTAATAAAAAAAATAATAATCTTCACGACACTATCTGTCAATCAAAGTACCCCACCTTGCCTCCCCCCCTCTTCCAACCGCGCGGTCAGTCCCAACCCTCCCCCCCACCCCCCACCAATCCTCCCTTCAAGAGTTTTTAACATTTAGTATTAAATAATACCTCAGATTAAAGTTAGGATAATATAATTGACATTGCTGGATTCCTTGTAAGACCAGGAATATTTTGAATATAAATGTCATATATTTTGCACAAAAGATAACATAGTTACTCTGAGAAAATTTTTTATCTAAAATTTGTATGTCTAATGCAAAATATATGATGTTTATATTCAAAATGATCATCAAATTATAAGAATTCCAGCAATGTAAATTATATTCAGACCGGGTAATTTGTATGAATTTTATGATCTAAAACAAATATCTTCAGTTAAAAAAAATAAAAAATATTCTTCACTGGGTAACAGATGGTCGGTCGGTCGGTCCCTCCCCCCCACCCCCCACCAACCGTCCCAAGGAGATGTGTGGGAAAACCAGAATACTTAACTTTTTTGTAATAAATAATACCTCAAACTAAAGTTAGGATAATATAATTGACATTGCTGGATTCCTTGTAAGACCAGGAATATTTTGAATATAAATGTCATATATTTTGCACAAAAGATAACATAGTTACTCTGAGAAAAATTTTTATCTAAAATTTGTATGTCTAATGCAAAATATATGATGTTTATATTCAAAATGATCACCAAATTATAAGAATTCCAGCAATGTAAATTATATTCTGACCGGGTAATTTGTATGAATTTTATGAGCTAAAACAGGCAGTCAGGCAGGGTGGCGGGTGGGGCAAATCTAAAAATAGCGTCTCGAGCCGGACACTCACCGCGTATATGTGGAAAAAATCCGTGTTAAGTGAAAGTTCAGCTCTGGCGAGGCACCGCGTATATGATAAAACGCGTTAAGTGAAACCGCGTTAGGCGGGGTAATACTGTATATAAGCACAGTTGTTATGTAAATATTATTATACCAATAGCTGTGGTACACAGTGCAAGGCTTAACCAATTTTTTTTTCATTCACACATTAGCTTAAGTTCCTGTACATATGTTAGAAGTGTCCATACCATTTGCTTTTACTGGATATTATTTTTTATATGGGTTGAGCTGAATATTCAATGCTACAGTACACATATTTTGTCCTCTGACATCAGATAACATTCCGGGAGAACATAAATATTAATACACCCACAGCCAAGATCCATGGGTCAGCATCTAGTTAGTAATTCCTGTACCAGTGCAGGTATCCCTCGTTTAACGAATGGGTTAGGTTCCTGGAAAACTATTCTTTAAGTGAAAATTTGTATCTCGAATAACAGAATAGATGGGAAAATTAAGGTTCGGTTCCCATCAAAATGAAAACCTCAATATGATATCCCAAAAACATGAATCAGTCCATGAACAACCTCTAAAAGACTACCTAACTACAGTACTGAAATGAAAAATAGTTCCCACCTACTGTAATTTTCTACTTAACACAAATAAAATACTATCTACATGAAAATATGCAGCTAAAACCATTAAGGAAATGCTAAATGAAAGATTAACACAACCGCCATTTGCATAAAACGCAGCTGCGTGACCTCAAAGCTCACCACAAAAACTCAGCCCAGTTGAGACACCGTCTCCACTTCCCCTCTCAACGTGCTCTCACACACAAAGGAATGTCTATTCCCCTAATGCTTTTGACATTATGATAGTTAGTGTTTCTTTTACCTTTTTTGCATAGATATATAAATATAAATGTGAAGGATTGCGTGTGTGTGCATGTAACCGAGTAAAAAGAGGAAGAAAGTTAAATTTACCTACCCGCACAAAGAAATATTTATTCCCTTAATTTTTTTTTTACCTTATGATAATTATTTTATTCTTTTTGCACATGTCGTATATATGATTGTGTGCATGAACTGAGTAAAAAATAACATGGAGTTAAGTTTATCTACCAGAAATTATGAGCTGAATTGTAACCACAAGTGATCGCGGGCACCTTCGTGCCCAGTGAAAGTTTGAACGCTCGTGCTTGGCTAGCGTACAGCGAATGAGGGTGACCCCAAGTCCGTAGACTTGCATGGTTAAGTAGGGTGCACCATGTCCATAGACTTGCATCGTTTTCCATCGTAAATAAAATGGTTAATTAATGCCTTCCTAAAGAAACCATCGACATGGGACCAGGTTTGTTCCAATCTACGAATTTTTTGTGATTTTTTCCAAGTTTGATGAAAAACGATTGTGCCAAGCTGGACCCACCCACCCACCCACCCACCCACCTCCAATCCCACCCACCCACCCACCCACCCACCCACCCACCCACCCCACCCACCCCACCCACCCCACTCCACTCCACCCCACCCACCCACCCCACCCCACCCACCCCACCCACCCACCCACCCCACCCACTCCCCACCCCACCCACTCCACCCCACTCCACCCACCCCACCCACCCACCCCACCCACCCACCCACCCACCCACCCACCCACCCACCCACCCAACCCAACCAACCATCCAACCAATCCATCCAACCCAACCATCCATCCAACCAACCAACCAACCCAACCCAACCAACCAACCCACCCAACCAACCCAACCCAACCAACCCAACCAACCCAACCCAACCAACCCAACCAACCAACCCAACCCGTCCACCCCAACCAACCACCCACCCACCCAACCAACCCAACCACCCACCACCCACCCACCCACCCACCCACCCACCCACCCACCCACCCACCCACCCACCCACACACACACACACACACACACACACACACACACACACACACACACACACACACACACACACACACCTAGTCCTATAGTATATTAGATAATGCAGCTTACAGCTCGACCTGGTAGCAAGAGGGCTAGGGGGGTTATGACTCCAGTGAGGAGTCTACAGTAACTTGGCAACAAATGCCACTGACAATGTCAAGTGTAACACTCAAATAAGCACACCACCACCCTCGGGTCACCATAAGGGGTGGGGAATGGCTGAACAAAATATCATGTACATAGGCTGGGGGGAGATGTGAGACGGAGGAGGGGGGGTAATGATCATTGAGCGAGTAGACGTCTCTCCCCAAAGGCACACGATACCCAAATTCACATAAGCGAGGAAGCTTTTGTAAAATGAAGAATAGGTGTTAACTTGGGAAATTCGTTTCAGCGAATTTTTGTATCTTGAACGTTCATTAAGCAAAGGATACTTGCAGTGTGACCAAGGTTCCATTTTTTTTTTACAACACAGTATAGAATAAAAAAAATTATTTGCACCAACATAAGAGCAATGTGTGTATGTGTACCACCACCAGAAAAAAAAATTATACAGTCAGCAACTGATTAGCAATTCCTTTAATTTTGCAATTCACAACTGCAAATTTTCATAAATTGATCCTTTATAAATTGTGGGATGCATGTAATCTTTTTACTGTATACCCTATATTACATTACTGTACCAGTACTATACACCAATTGTACTCAATCATTTCAGCAAATTCTAATACGTACAGTACTGGACTGTATGTTGTGCCAGAGGTTGAACCTCTTTTAATTATACTTACCAAAGTACTGTACAGTATAGTATATTATGTTGTGAATTTTTGCTTAAATAACCACAATATACTGTCAGCATTAAAGGTAGGTGCTTACTGAAGTTTTCGGGTATAGTACAGTCGACCAACGATGCACTGACCCCACCCTGGGTCTTGTACTCGCAATTTTACCTGGCAATACTTGGTAAAGTAAGGCTGTATGTAATGGTGATTGGGATTAGTGTATCTATTTTCAGCTGTATCACTGTCAGGATAAATATTAAACAAACCAAAGGTAGTATTTTTATAATAATAAACTACTGTATTCATCATTATCTTACATCATGAGAAGTTCCCAATTGTTTGTATATTCCCTTAAATAATGAAGAAAATTTTATGTGAGAATCTTGTGGCAGCTGTGGTTGTAGTTGAGTTACCAATTGATTAATAAAATTTTCTTCATTATTTAAGCAAATACGTATAAGAAAATTTGGAAACTTCTCATGAGCTAAAACAATGATAAAAAGTTTATTATTATAAAAATACCACCTTTGCTTTGTTTAATGTTTATTCTGAAAGTGATGCAGCCAAAAATAGACCCACCAATCACAATCACCATTACATAAATCCTTACTTTACCAAGTATTGCCAGGTAAAATTGTGCGTACAAGACCCAGGGTGGGGTCAGTGCATCATTGGTTGACTGTACACTCGGTAAAAAAAAAAAAGTTCTTTACAATTCTTGTGCGAAACAAAATGACACCACGAAAGAAGGTTTTTGATAAAGGTCCATGAGGCATACCCCACATTGGTAGCCTTGCATGTGGATTGTTCAGTTCAAAATTCCTCGGAGCCCTCATTAAAGATACTTTTTTACCGAGTGTATATAATGTACTTTATGCAAATCACTTCCTGGAACAGACAACCCTTCCAAGGGAATATATGTGTGACCATTCTCACAAAGACATCTAACTCCATTAATTAAACAAACCTATGAAACTTTATCAACCAACAATAGTACTTCTGTACAAACTCACAAAACAAAGACAAATCAAATTAAGACATTCAAATACCCTTACATACCAAAAATTAATCTACATGTATAAAGGTTATGTGTAAAATAGTAAGGTAACAAATTAAGCATGGTTGGATTTGGTACAATATTAAAGACAGTTATAGGACACCACTAATATAATTAGGTCTTGTAAATAATTAAATAAGCAGTTATTTCCTATTAAGCTAGACAAAAGGCTCAAAAAAAAATTATTTCACATCTGCCTTTGCAAAATTATATTTTTCATATGCATTTACCTTTTATCCCTAAACAAACTTTGATTTGATGACTTTTTGCCAGCCCCGTGAACAACGAACCACTTGGAACTACCGAACAATCAGTTAAGAAAGGGCACACTATTAGAGTAAAGATCACATTATGTTGTGTTTGCTCTATAAACATTTAACAATACAGTGACCCCTCGTTTAACGAACACCTCGGTTAACGTAATTTCGATTAACGAACTGCCTTCCATAAGGATCTTCAATTCGGTTAACGAAAAAAAATTCGGTTAACGAAGTTCTTACGAACCGACCTCAACATGTTTTCGCTTGCACTGACCGGGCAACCAGCTTTAGTATCAGTCCGCCAATACATTAATCGGTTCTAGGGCTTAAATTCCTTACTATTTTAGTAAATATCAAGAAGTTTATACTATTCAATAATTTTAAAAGTTTAATATTAAATTTTGTAGTCATTTTAACAATTATTGAACATAATTGAAGGTAAAGTGACTAGTTTAATGTGCAGCATGCAGCCTCTTAACACAGCAAACAGGAGTTAGTCTCTCTGTTTTCACTGGAGGTAACATCTTGCTTGAGACTCTCTTCAACTAAACGCTTTTTTTCTGTGTTTCCAAGCAAATTATTGGTCATTTTAAAATATATTTTACATATTGACAATATATAATGCAGTGCAGTGTTGATTTAAAAAAAATAATCTTGAATTACACCAAGAGAGCTAAAATTTTATGGGTGAAATGGTGCCATGGGGTGACTTCTCTTCCACCCCAATGCCTTCTCTTCTCCTTCCTCCTCCACCCCCATTCTAAATCCCATCATCATCATCATCATCATCATCATCCAGGAGCCTTCTACATACTCACCTCAAAGTAAGTGAACTTTTCTACCATTTTTGTTGAATTTAGGAAATTTTCGGTGAGCTGGAACCAATTACCCAAAAACCCATTGAAACAATGGTTTCGGTTAACGAACGACCTTCTGGAACGGATTGAGTTCGTTAACGGAGGGGTTACTGTACACTAACAATTCCTACAGGAAATTTAAAAAATAAAATAAATAAATAAAAATACCAACCTGCTGCTGGTTTCTATTTCCGATAAGTCACAGAGTAAATACTGGAACTGTATACAGTATACTAACTATTATCACCTCCATTACATTCAAAGACAGTTACAGATCCACACAAACAATTAATGCACTAAATACCATTACAGTACTGTACTCAATACAGTGGCTAGGTTATAAATCAAACTTGATCTTGTTAGGTTTCACTTATATTACATCTCCAGTACTGAACTGCAGTACAGTACTGTATACCCGGTAAGCAATTTCAATCTTTATCAACTTCAATGTGATTAACATTAGGTGAACCTACATACAGTACAGTACTGCATTTTAATTCTTAACAAAAAAATTACTTTAAGAATAAAAAACACCTCAATACAGTACAAGATATGTCTTAAAGATACTTTGCAGGAACACCTGTACAGGGGTAGCCTCTGCCAAAGAACTATAAATTAACTTAAGAGAACAGTACAGTACCAGTTACCTCTACTGTATCAGTGAAGTACAGCACATCCCAATTCACCCCTGAAGTACTGTCCAGTATGGTACAGTATTATTTAGCAAAAACAGGTAAAAATGACTAAATCCATTCACATATAGGAACTTCCTTACTTGTTCCTTGCAGGTGATACTTTAAGGTACACTGGACCAAGGATAAAATACTAATAAGGATAGTTCACCAAGCACTTGTTTTACCCACAATGCACAACTTGGTGACGTCGCTGTTGTAAACACGCATCATCTGGTGACCTCTGTGTGTGCCCGCGTCTGCTCCAGGAGCCAGTCTTTCAACAATTATGGTTATTTGTGCAATATATGGGTGCACCAGCAAAGCTCAGATCCCAAGCAGAAAGTACATCAAGTATTACAGATCACCCAGAGAAAAGAAAACTTGTTATAAGTGGATAAATGCCTGCAAGTGTTCTGATAAAATAAACACATTAAGCTAGCCAAGAACTTGTTTAAAGAGAGTTCATATTTCTTTTTATCTCCTTAATTCTGGAATTTTTGTCAATATCCAGGTATCTACAAGAAGGCGAGACATTCGTCTTGCTATATGTGGCCAAAAAAAATTCTGAACATATTTTATAATCTTGAAAAAATTTAAGTTATGTACATCCACACGTGGGTTTCAGGTGTCATCACCGGGCTTGTTTCAAGATGTGAGGGAAGATTTCTGATAGTTTCTTAATTCTGCAATGTCACTCAATATCAGGTCATCCAGAAGACCGTGAGACATTTTTCTTTCCACGTCTGACAAAAGAAAACAACAATCTTGCCCAAAATAAAAGAAAACCCAGTTAAATCACTTAATTCACCAGTGATGGTTGTGATGCTTAACGCCTAGATGCCCTCGAGAAACTTGCTCTATTTTCTTAAGTACAGGTACCTATACAATACCCAGTTGTCCAGAGTACCCTCAGACATTCACCTTCACCTTGTCATGTTTGGCATAAGGAAAAATTTTGCACTGTTAATAAGCTCAAAAATTGAGCTGCTTCGTCCATGTCATCAGCGAAATGCCCGGCACCCCCCGGGTGTTTCCTTAATTTTTTTTCTTTTTTTTTTTTGCTATATTACTAATTTTTTGGAGGACTATGAGAACATAAAGCATTCATTTCCTTATAATTGGCCACAGAAAAGCCTTAACCTTGCAAGTATTCTAAAAAAAAAAAAAAAAAAAATCAAAAAGGCAAGGCCATAGTCCTTGGGCACCTTCTGGTCACCAGGGATAGTGTGAGATCATTGAATGGGGTGGAGGTAGAGTTTATGATGTTACAGCAGTGTGTTCTTACTGTTTTTAGTCCTTGCACTGGAGTACCTTGAGCTGTCAATGATGGGGAGCTGATGAAAACAAAAATTTTTATTCATCATTTCACAAAGTTTTTATTTATCATTTCACCACTTATCAGCTTACTATCTGTTTGGGCAGTTGGTCTGTTCAGTGTAAGTAAACGAGGAAACCGGAGTGACCAGAGGAAACCTGTGATGTTTGGTAGATGACACTGGATAACACCCTTTATCATGTGTGTCCGGGCTCAGCAAAACTCAAACCTTTGACAAGATGGTGAGAAATAAGCATGTTACTGCTATACCACCACTACCCCTGTTAATGGAGATCAACAAGGACACACTGCTGCCATCCAAGTATTTTCTTTTGTTCCTAGCTGGCAGTGCCTATAGATATAGTACAGTACAATATTGGGAATACAGTACGTACTTCCAGTCTGTGATAGCAGGGACTCTTCATGATACTATACCTGTACGTATACCGCACACTTCCATCTTGGATCAAAATCAATCTTAAAGAAAGATCAGTGGTGTAATATGAATTACCATTAACCCTTAAATGATGGAAGCTTTTTACGTTGAGTACAGTATTTGCTTTGATGGGGAAAACAAGGGTTTTAAAAAATGGAGGAAAAAAACATTAATTTTCTTATAAAAATTACAAGCTTTGCTCACTGAATACAGTGGTGTAATCACATTTCCTGTACACCAAACAAGAGGTCTTAACAATGGGAGGGAAGATATTGTTGTGCAGGCTAATTAATCATTTAGCCTTGGAACAGTTTTTAATATTGATTGCAGCTACCTAGCTCACAGGCTGTGTGGCCATGATATTGCAATCTCCCAATTAGCAACCTTCACAGAGATACCATCTTCCAACTACACAATTCAAATTACAGAGCTTGTGCATGTGCACGTGTATTACATGACATCACCTGTGCTGATAGGCTGAATAAGAAGTAAACAATGTACAGTACAGTATATTCCCACAAAATTGTACCCCCTTTAAGTGAAATATACGTCAAAATAACTCAAAACCACAAATCTCTGGTGGAAATGCTAAAGAATAGATTATTCTTCCTACGAGTGTTCTCTTTTTCTATCTCCCTATATAGTATAAGAATCAATATAGAATTCCGTGCATGTCAATCAAGCAATCAGAGTGCCGTCACCATATCTGAGGGTTGGCAAACACAGTCCTCTAGTCTAAATGTTCTCAGGTTGTTTTTACCAAATCTCTAAGCCTAAGGATTTGTATCTCTCTAGGGACCCCATATTTAATCTCATTCATCCATCCCAGTCTTTGCCTTCCCCCTGGCCATCCTACCCTCAACTTTACCCATTAATATTTCTGTTATTATCCCCTCATCCCTAATTGTGTGACCAAAAGTATGCATGACAACTATAGAATATTAGTCACAGAGCCACTTTCTCCCCAAACCACTAATTTGGAGGTGTGGTTTCCCAGATTACTCCTGTACTACTTTATACATATGTTTTGGCAATAGTGGAGCAGACGGCTAACACTTGAAGGAGTTGTTCGATTACGTTCATTTTTTCCACACATGTTCTTTGGATGATAACCATAAAAACGATATGACAAGTATTTATATTAATTATAAGTATTTTTTTTTTTTTAGCTTTTCTCAGTGATCATAAATCACCTGTAGTGATCAGGGTATGAAGGATAAGGAAAATTACGGGGTAAAACACAGTGTAAAATTGATCATATGACACTAAATTGATGTCTGTGCTTTGTACGTGAAGAAATTAATTATTTACTGGGTAAAGGTGTAGATAACAGCTACCACCGGAAGTTGTTTGTTGATTTTCTTCATTTTTGCTCTACTAATTGTTTTGATGATTTTAAGTGTATTAAAAGAAACGACAACTTTCTATTATGATTTTTTTTTATATGACATAAAAACATAAGAAAATAAGGAGTCTGCAACAGGCCGGTTGGCCTGTGCATGGCAGCTCCTGTCGAGAGTTACTACCACTCTCTATCATCCATGAGTCTATCTAGCCTCCTTTAAAAACTTTTCAACATTCCAGCACTTACTACAAAGTTGCTAAGCTTGTTCCACTCGTCCACCACCCTATTTGAGAACCAGTTCCTTCCTATCTCCCTCCTAAACCTAAACTTATCCAACTTAAAGCCGTTGCTACGAGTCCTATCCTGCTCGGATATTATAAGAACTTTATCTATATCACCTTTATTGATTACTTTCACCCACTTATATACTTCTATCATATCTCCCCACACTCTTCGTCTTTCTAGGGCATGCAAGTTTAGTTTCTTTAACCTAACCTTGATATGGAAGTTTTCTAAGTCCCGGAATCATTTTCGTCATTCTTCGCTGCACCGACTCCAGTGAATTGATATCCATTCTATAATAAGGGCACCAAAACTGAACCGCATAATCGAGGTGCGGCCTGACTAGCGCAAGATATAGTTGCAATAAGACCTGTGCACTCTTATTACTTACTGTACACTTCTAGATATAAAACCTAATGCTCTATCCCACTTCATAATTCTCCTCCCGATGCCAATTTTTTTTCCTCGCTGAATCCCTCTTCAAGAGACGTATCCTATAAATGATGGTGAACGCTTCCACGAATTCCTCCTCCGCCATTGCTGATGTATATCAACCTCAATATTAATCTAAGTTGTTCAACACATAGATTAACACGATAATGCATAGAACCAAATAGAACCTGACCTAACATACCCAACCTATAGGTATGTTAGGTCAAGTTTTATTAGGTTCTATGCATTGTCGTTTCCATTTTTATGCTTAATATCATATTAGTGTGTAGAGAAAATTTCAACCAATTCGGACAATTCCTTCTGATGGTAGCCGTTATCTACACCCTTACCATTTACTGTAACACTCCTCTGAAAAATCTACTGTTACCGGTGCGTGTTGCCGTCTGTCTGTTTGTTTACAACCGACACGCTCAGATTCAGATTTGCCCCCGAGGGGGCTAGTTTATTGGGCACCCCCTTACATCCTGTGCAAGGTGAAGCGCAGAAGTGTTTACAGCGCCCAACAGGGAAGTATGAAAAGTTCATACTTGCCTTTATGACTCGTACATTAAGGGCGTAAAAGCCTGAAGGGTCATAGGTTCTGTCAAGTTACATAAAGTGAGAGAATGATGAGTGTGTGGGGGGAAAGTTCCCGGTACATTTTATCTGTTTATGGCAAAGAGTGGCAGGTCCCTAATAATGTCAAATGCCAGGCCTGTGACTAGGAGGAGGGATATCTGGTCTGGGAGGGAAGAGGTGTTGGTAACGGCTGGGGACCTATAGGAGGAGGTCATAGGGTAAGTGAGGATGTAGTGAGAGAGGGTGTGAGAGTCGGGTTGGCCCGACACTCCCAGTCTAATTGTATTTTTACGTCCACAATAATTTTAAATTACACCATGACGCTTCAACAAATTTGTTTTCATTGGTACCAGATATCAAAATATGTACTTTCTGTTTAATATGGCAGGGGTCCGCAGTGCAGCTGGGAAGTTAGGTAAGGTTAGGTAGATTTCTTTGGTTGGTTAGGTCAGGTTCTGTACCCAAGTGGCTAGTAAGCTGGGAAGTGGAAAGTGGAGAAAATTATAAAAGAAAGGGTAATTATTGACGACAACACCACCGCTGATTTTTCATAGAAAACAAATTTAAAAACACAGCAATTTCACGGTGTTTTATAGTACAGTAGACACTGCCATAGTTATGGCAAATGTGTTAAAAAAAACAAAATTTTAAAAGTTCAACTTAACCTAACCTAAATTAACAAAACCACAAACAAATATTATCATATCAGAACTCACTGATGAAAATATAACAATATAAACGTAAAAACAATTAACGCAATGGCAGTGTATTCGTCAATATTAGCCAAAAATTTAACATCTGAGGAAAAATTAATGAAATCAAACAACTTCTGGTGCTAGCCGTCTGCTCCAACTTTACCAATGCTTTTATTGGTCATGACTATTATCCACTACATGTATTACCCAAAAAATTAATCTGGTCTTGTCCAGTAACCAAAAAATTTTACCTGACTACACATTGCACTTATCCTGCCGCAGTACACCTCTGCTTCTCTCTACACCTGTACAGGTACAATCTGGCCAGAGTTTAACAAATATTAAAGTTATCTTGTGTAACTTATATTTTATATAATTGTGACCTTCCCTGTCCTTCAAACGTCATATTAAATCGATGTTTACACCAGCCGGCTGAGTAAACCACCAGAGATTATTTAACAGTATAAAGTCATCGTTGTAATAACTCCTACAGAGAGAAGCTCACAATACCCTAATGAGATTTTTACCTGGCTCTTGACGACACATTTTGAATGGAGGACTGGTTGTGCCTCAGCAGACCAAGAACTCTGGACCCTCTCACAGCCATGTTGGACCTGGCACTGGTGTAGCTGGCAGTGTTGGCAGTGGCAACTCAGCTGGCAGGTCTGTGGCAGGTGGATGCAGGGATCGGTACCTATTCAACGCTGTTCTATTTTCGTCTTTTTAAGAAGCAGAAAATCTTATTGTCGTGGCTTTATATGTTTCCTTTCTTGTTTATTCTTGGTGAGTAGATGGATGTTCTTTACCCTGTTCCTAATGTTAACACACATAAATGTACATGATCTGTCACCATTAAAGATGCCACACACCGCTATATGTCTATATTTTATTTATTTATCTTATCTGAAGATATAAACACTAGGGCCAATATTCATTTTTTCAATTACTATTTACACAGGGAGAAATTTAGTAATGAAGGATACCTTGATGGTGGTGTACATGATCAATACTGTACACGTGATCATCGACGGTAAGTGATGACGCAAGAGTTATCCTGAACTCTCATTGGCTGCTCGCTGATGCAGTTTATTGCTGCAATTGCACTCTATAGTGAATACGATACCGCAATGCAGTAACTTTCAGGCTTTGAGAAGTGTACCAGTATGGCTAAGAATACACGACATTCATTTATTCTAAAATAAATTGTTACTAAAATAGTAAATGAAATGACTACAACCCTTCCTCAGTCAAGGGCCGCATTACGATTGAGGTATTTTTCTGCGGGCCAACCATCAAGATTTATCTCCTACCTAACCCAAAAGTAATATTAATATTGTATTAGAACGGACAGTGAAACAGTTTATCGTCACGTCAGGGGCAGATCGAGGAATATCAAAGGGGGAAGGGGCAAGAAGTTGTGGGCGAGGGAACATGACGAGCACAACGAGCCTGTGGGGTTGTGGGGTTATGAGATATTGGTTCACACTCAGGATGGGATGGAGAAAGGAAACTCACAATGTGCTCTCTGTATACATGTTGTATTGGATGTACAATGCAGCTTGGTGCTGGGAAGTGGCAGCGTGGTTACAAGCGTGATGTAGAGAGAGATGGTTGGTGAGGATGCTCAGAGGAAGACACATTACAGAGGGGAGCAAACACCCAAGCCACTTGACCTCATCATAACAAACGAGGAGGGTATGGTGGCCAAACTGGAACACCTTGCCCCAGTCGGCACCAGTCACCATACAGTGTTGTCATTCAGATTTAACTGTTACCTAGTTCAAGATAAGGCCAGGCCAAGGTGCAAATATTACAAGGGAAATTACAATGGGATGAGGAAAGAGATGAGGGGTATCAACTGGCCTGACTTATTAAGGTACAAGAACGCAGACACTACGCTGAATATCATAACTAGTAAAATGACCCATTTGATCGATAAATATATACCCAAGACCAAACCCAGTGCTTCTAAGAATACGAGGGGATCACTACACATGAACCATGCGGCGGTCGACAAAATTAAGAAGAAAACCCAGAAATTCAAGACGTGGGTTGGGCTCAAACGATGAGCAAGACAGGAGGATGTATGCAAGAGCCAGAAACCAAGCAAACATAGAGTGTAGGAGGGCTGAAAAGGAGTTCCAGAGGCTGGTTGCACGCGAGGTCAAGTCAAACCCAAAGGCGTTTTACCGCTATGCAAAGTCGAAATTGAAAACGCGAGTAGGAGTATCAGACCTGAGGCTGGTGGATGGTAGTTACGCAGATTCTGACCAGGATAAAGCTGAGGCATTGAACAGCTTCTTTTCCTCAGTGTTCACAAGAGAGGATGCAACTAACCTTCCTGCGTTTGAGGACAGACGGTTCGACACAGCAGTGACCCACATTGTGTTCACAGAAGAGGGTATTAGAAATAAACTGTCCAGGTTAAAGGTCCATAAGAGTCCCGGACCTGACATGGTGCATCCTAGAGTGCTAAGAGAGCTGTGCAACGAGCTTGCAGAGCCCCTGAAGATCCTGTTTTGTAAATGCCTGGATGAACAAATGGTCCCCAGTGAATGGAACGTGGCTTATGTGAGTCCTATCTTCAAGAAGGGCGATAGTCACTCCACGAACAACTATAGACCGGTGAGCCTGACCAGCATAATATGTAAAGTATTTGAGAGTATTATCAGAGATGCCGCGATGGAACATCTACTATGAAACAACCTTGTAAAAGATTGCCAACACGGTTTTATGCCTGGGCGCTCTTGCTTAACACAATTGCTCAAGGTATTGAATATTTGGACCCATATTCTGGAACGGGGTGGTAATATCGACAATATTTACCTAGATTTTGCCAAAGCTTTCGACAGTGTACCCCACGAAAGGCTGAAAATCAAAATGGAAGGGTACGGAATTCGGGGAAATGTCCTAGCGTGGATAGAAGACTTTCTACATGACCGCAAGCAGTGTGTGGTGATTAATGGCACGAAATCGTCATCTGTACCTGTAACAAGTAGGGTACCACAGGGCAGTGTATTGGGCCCGCTGTTGTTTGTTTGTTTCATAAATGACATGCCTGACGTTGTACACTCCTCCATACAAATGTTTGCCGATGATGGCAAGTTATTTCGGGAAATTAAGAACCAAGCGGACTGTGAAGAGCTGCAGAAGGACCTCTGTGGGCTCCAGGAATGGTCGAAGGAATGGCTGCTGAGATTCAATGTCACGAAGTGTAAGAGGATGCACCTGGGGCGTACCAACGGTAAGGAGGCGTATCATATGTCCCAACGGGATGAAGAAAATGCACTAGTTGAGACTGTGTGTGAGAAGGACCTAGGTGTGTATGTTGACAATGAGCTGAAGTTCTCGGGCCATTGTGAGAAGAAGGTAAATCAGGCAAATAAATTATTGGGTCTTATAAGAAGGTCGTTCAGATATCTAGACGGTCCATCCCTCGTGACGATCTTCAGGAGTGAAGTGCTTCCCCATCTGGAGTACTGTCACCCCATCTGGTCCCCGAGATATGCTAGGGACTGTCAGTTGGTTGAAAATGTTCAAAGGAGGGCCACCAGACTGGTGCCTGCACTTCGGCACCTCAGCTACCCTGAGAGATTGGAGCGCCTGAACTTGCCTAGCTTATACTACAGACGGGCAAGGGGGACCTATTTGAGGTGTATAAGCATCTCAGGGGCACTACTCAGTTGAGTGTCCTTACTTGGAGCTGGCGGACGCTCGCCCCACAAGGGGTCACAGCTCAAGATTGAAGAAGCCGCAAGTCCAGAAAACCGTGAGGGCAAACTTTTTCGGCGTGAGGGTTGTAAACTCTTGGAACAATCTACCAGAGAGTGTTGTGACGGCACCGAGTGTGAGCTCTTTCAAGAGAAGACTTGACCAACACTGGAGCGGGTTCAGGTACATTCAGGAGCCGGTGCATGCCCAGTATTTGCCAACTGTGCATGACAGAGACGTGACCGATCGCCCGGGCGGCTAGCGAGCCGATCTTTTGGTGAAGAATATAAATGAAAAAGAGACGTGACCGATCGCCCAAGCGGCTAACAAGCCGATCAGTGGCTACGAGGATAAAAGTAAAAAGTAAGTAAAAAAGCTTGTGGGTCGCCATGCTCGCCAGTGGGAGCGAGGACCGCCAGGCAGGCGGAGGAGGAGGAGGTGTTGCTGGCTGGTTGGTGTAGGTAGAAAAGAGAGCTGGTTGGTGAGGATGCTCAGAGGAGGACAGCTTGTGGGTCGCGATGCTCGCCGGCGGGAGCGAGGGCCGCCAGGCAGCGGCGGAGGAGGAGGTGTAGCTTGCTGCGGCTGTAGCTAGAAGAAGAGACAGGTCACCACGGGGTCAGGTCTTTTATAGCGGAGGTAGGCGTGGGTACATAGTTGACCTCCGCTCCGTGGGTGGCGCTGGTTGACCTAGACCACGAGGCATACACTGGGGAATTCGCGGGGTCGGCTACTCAGCGACAAACAGCGTTTGTAGGGGAGAAATCCACTACAATACTCCCTCCTTCCCTCCAGGCGGTGTAGGAGACTTGTTGTCTGCAGGGGTGCATGGCACATGTGAGGCAGAACGGGCGGTGCATGCCAAATGTGAGCCATAACGGCGATGGCGTGGATGAGCCGGCCGCTAGAGGAAACAACTGTCTAGATACACAATATCTGTTGGAGTAGAGAGGGAGAAAAAGGGTGTATGGAGGCGATGAATGTTGTGCTTCCCTCACGGCAGGTACAGAGTCGTCAGATGCGCCTGCTGGGGTGTGTGTGGGCCTGGGTCAGGAGCAGGGGCTGCGTCAGCAGAAGCGGATGAGGCTCGTGACAGCAGCTGGGTCCACGACAGCAGCAGGGTGCAGGACAGTAGCAGGGAGGTACCTGAGGGAGAAAAGAGGGGTGTGTGGGTCCGCACTCAGGCGCATGGGCCGCGTCAGGAGCAGGGGCTGCATCAGGAGGAGCGGCAGGGGGTACTGCTGGGCCGGGGACGGCGTCTGAGGCAGGACGGGTGTGCTGGGGTCGGTAGGACGTGGTGCTTGGGGCAGGAAGAGGAGCTGGTGTCTGCTTAGAGAAGCAGTGCTGCCCTAGGGTGTCTAACCTACGGTGTAGAGACAGTAGTTGTAGAGCCGATGAGAGCTGCCTCTGCGTGGGTAAGCCAGTCTTCCATGTTGCTTGAAGACTGGGAGAGTGATCAGTTTCTCCTCCATCCTGTGTGAGTGCGAATCTCCGGGGGTCACCATTGGTAGGGGTATGAGATATTAGTTCACATTCAGGGTGGGATGGAGAAAGGAAACTCACAATGTGCTCACTGTATACATATTGTATTGGATGTACAATGCAGCTTGTTGCTGGGTAGGTAGCATGGTAATAAGCGTTGAGTAGAGAGAGCTGGGTGGTGAGGGTGCCCAGAGTGAGGGCACGCGGCTTGAGGGACGCCAAGGTCGCTGGCGGGAGCGGCAGCCGCACGGCTGGCGCTGAGAAGGAGGTGTTGCCTGCTGGTGGCACTGAGTAGAAAGAGGCTGGTCACAGCGGTGTCAGGCCTTATAAGGCGGGAGTAGGTGTGGGTAGATAGTTGACCCCCGCTCCGTGGGCGGCGCTGGAGGCGTAGGCTGGGGAATTCGAGAAGGTTCGGTGCTTGTAGGGGAGGAATCCACTGCAATACTCCCCTTCCCCTCCGGGCGCGGTGGGAGGCTGGAGGTTGGCAGAGTTGCGTGCCACATGTGAGGCAGAACGGGCGGTGCATGCCACATGTGAGACATAACGGCGAGGGCGTGGATGAGCCGGCCGCTAGGAGGGGGGCAACTCTGTCAAGATACACGAGATCTGTGGGAGAAAAGAGAGGGAAGGAGGGTTGTGGAGGCAATGAATGTTGTGCTTCCCTCGCAACAGGTACAGAGTCCTCAGAAGCGCCTGCTAGGGTGTGTGGGCCTGGGTCAGGAGCAGGGGCTGCGTCAGCAGGAAAAGGGTCCATGACAGCAGCAGGGTGCATGACAGCAGCAGGGTCCACGACAGCAGCAGGGTGCAGGACAGTAGCAGGGGGTACCTGAGGGAGATAAGAGGGGTGTGTGGGTCCGCGTGAGGAGGAGGGTCGCGTCAGGAGGAGCGGCAGGGGGTACTGCTGGGCCGGGGGAGGCGTCTGAAGCAGGACGGGTGTGTTCGGGTCGGTAGGACGTGGTGCTTGGGGCAGGAAGAGGAGCGGCTGTCTGCTTAGAGTAGCAGAGCTGCTCTAGGGTGTCTAACCTGCTGTGTAGAGACAGTAGTTGTAGAGCCGATGAGAGCTGCCTCTTCGTGGGTAAGCCAGTCTTCCATGTTGCTTGAAGACTTGGAGAGTGATCAGTTTCTCCTTCAACCTGTGTGAGTGGTCACTCCGGGGTCACCATTTGTAGGGTTATGAGATGTTGGTTCACACTCAGGATGGGATGGAGAAAGGAAACTCACAATGTGCTCACTGTAAACATATTGTATTGGATGTACAATGCAGCTTGTTGCTGGGTAGGTAGCATGGTAATAAGCGTTGAGTAGAGAGAGCTGGGTGGTGAGGGTTCCCAGAGTGAGGGCACGCGGCTTGAGGGATGCCAAGGTCGCTGGCGGGAGTGGCAGCCGCATGGCTGGCGCGGAGGAGGAGGTGTTGCTTGCTGGTGGCACTGGGTAGAAAAGGGGCTGGTCACAGCGGTGTCAGGCCTTATAAGGCGGGGGTAGGCGTGGGTAGATAGTTGACCCCCTCTCCGCTGCGCTGGAGGCGTAGGCTGGGGAATTTGAGAAGGTTTGGTGCTTGTTGGGGAGAAATCCACTACAAGTCCAAGCGTGGTGTAGGAGAGAGCTGGTTAGTGAGGGTGCTCAGAGGAGAACATGCAGCTTGTAGGGCAGCATAGTCGCCGGTGGGAGCGAGGGCCACCAGGCAGGAGCGGAGGAGGAGGAGGTGTTGCTTGCTGGTGGCTGTAGGTAGAAAGAGACAGGTGACGGCCACGTGAGGACTTATATAACGGGGGTAGGTGTGGCTTGATGGTTAACCTCCGCTTTGTTCGGCGCCGCTGGTTACCGACCTTGACCACGAGGCGTCTGGGGAATTCACGAGGGTTGGCTGGTCAGCGACACGGCGGTTTTTAGGGGAGGAATCCACTACAGGGTTTCGTGATGTAGTCTCACACTCAGGATGGGTTAGAGAAAGGAAACTCACAATGCGTTTTCTGTACTGTATATAAATATATTGAATGTACAGTGCAGTTTGGTGCTGGGAAATTTCTGCATGGTTAATAGCTCGCTGAGAGGAGGTGTTGGATGAGGAGCTCGTTGAGAGGTTTTGCTGATTCAGGAAAGTGGAGTAGAATTTTTTTTTTTTTACGGGAATTAGCCCACCCGGGCACAGGTCAAATGACCCACAACGGAGCCTGGGGGGCGAAAAAAAAGAATGGAAGGAAATTGTAAATATAGAAAAAAAGGTTATACCGTGTTAATCTACACCACGGAGATGCCGGAAAACCAGCTTTTTGAAGTGAGACAGATTGTAAGAGCATGGAAACACAGAAGAAGGCAGAGCATTCCACAGTTTGGCTGTGTGTGGAAAGAAGGAGGTACTATAACGGATTATTCTCGTGTGACTGACATCCACATAGAAACAGTGGGCACCGTGGGCAAGACGTGTGTTACGAACCCACGGCCTTGCCGGCGGTACACAGGATGCCAAATCCACCGAACATTGCCCGTTAAAGTACCTGTAAAAGAGAGAGAGTGAAGCAACATTGCGGCGAAGAGAAAGGGAAGAGAGATTGTCGACTAAAGGAGGAGAGGTAATAAGACGAAATGCCTTTGATTCCACCCTATCTAATAGTTGGACAGAAGAAGAGCCACCCCAGATATGAGAGCAGAACTCCATGTTAGGACGAATGAATCCCTTATATACTTGGAGCAACTGCTCAGGAGCGAAGTAGCTGCAGCATCTATACAGCATTCCCAACTTTCGGGAGGCAGCTTTAGTTATACTAAGGAAGTGTGATTTCCAGGACATATTGGAGGAAATGGTGAGGCCTAACATATTTATTTCAGAATTTGGGAGGATGATAGCGTCCTAAAATGTAATTGGTGGGAGATCGTCTAATTTACAAAGTGTAATTGGTAAATATTGAGTTTTATTACTATTGAACTTAACCAAGTTTGTACCTCCCCATTCAGAGATGCTGCACAGATCCGCATTGATAGAAGTAATGATATCAGTTCTAGAGACAGATCTAGTTGAGAGTTAGGAGGAAGGGGAAAATGTGAGGAAGAGTGAAGAGTAGAATCATCAGCGTAAGAATGGATAGAATTAGTTGTAGTGTGAAGTTGTAGGATTTCGTGGTATAATGTTGTCTAGCACTCAGGATGGATGGAAACTCTAAGGTGATTTTCTTGTATAATATAAGTTATATGATAGACAGTCTGGTGCTGGAGGTGCCGTGTGGTGAGGAGCTGCTCAGTAGAGACGTTCGGTGAGTAGCGTGTTGAAGGAGGTAGATGTGCAGGAGCTTCGTTAGAGAAGATGTTGCCTGTTGCTGGCCTCCTGGTTGAATGAAAGCTGGACAGCGTGGAGCTTGCTGGAGGAGGTGTTGCGTGTTCAGGAAGATGGGCCAGAATGAGAGCTGGTTGGTGAGGAAGCTCAGAGAAGGACAGCTGGTGGGTCGCCATGCTCGCTGGCGGGAGTGAGGACCGCCAGGCAGGCAGAGGAGAGGCGAGGGCCGCCAGGCAGCGGCGGAGGAGGAGGTGTTGCGTGTTGTAGAAGTGAGGCCAGAATGAATCTCAATGGAGAGACAGAGCTTATATACCCAGCAGCCGTGAGTCATCTATGAGTCATGTTGGGAAAACCCGAGAAAGTCGCCGGTCTTTGGTTCCGTTGCTAAGATACTGCGGCGCATCTGGTGACGCCGCTCGTTTGGTTGCTAGGGAAGGCGGTAGCAGCTGGTGGCTGTGGCTACGCAGTTGTAGGCAGTTGTAGGGGAGACATCCACTACAATACTCCCCTTTCCCTCCAGGCGGTGTAGGAGACTTGTTGTCTGTAGAGTTGCTTAGCACATGTGAGGCAGACCGGGCGGTGCATGCCTCATGTGAGACAACGGCGATGGCGTGAATGAGCCGATCGCTGAAATACAACTGTCTAGATACACACTATCTGTGGGAGAAGGGAGAAAAAGGGTGTGTGGAGGCGATGAATGTTGTGCTTCCCTCATGACAGGTACAGGGTAGTCAGATGCGCCTGCTGGGGTGTGTGGGCCTGGGTCAGGAGCAGGGGCTGCATCAGCAGAAGCGGATTAGGGCTCGTGACAGCAGCTGGGTCCACGACAGCAGCAGGGTGCAGGACATTAGCAGGGAGTACCTGAGGGAGAAAAGAGGGTGTGTGGAGGCGATGAATGTTGTGCTTCCCTCACGGACAGGTACAGGGTCGTCAGATGCGCCTGCTGGGGTGTGTGTGGGCCTGGGTCAGGAGCAGGGGCTGCGTCAGCAGAAGCGGATTAGGGCTCGTGACAGCAGCTGGGTCCACGACAGCAGCAGGGTGCAGGACATTAGCAGGGAGTACCTGAGGGAGAAAAGAGGGGTGTGTGTGTGGGTCCGCACTCAGCAACAGAGGCCGCGTCAGGGGCGGCAGGGGTTACTGCTGGAGTAACAGAGCTGCTTCTGTGTCGATAAGCCATTCTTCTATGCTGCTTGAAGACCGGGAGCGTGATCAGTGTCTCCTCCATCCTGTGTGAGTGCTAATCTCCGGGAGTCACCATTTGTAGGATTTCGTGGTATAATGTTGTCTAGCACTCAGGATGGATGGAAACTCTAAGGTGGTTTTCTTGCATAATATAAGTTATATGATAGACAGTCTGGTGCTGGAGGTGCCGTGTGGTGAGGAGCTGCTCAGTAGAGACGTTCGGTGAGTAGCGTGTTGAAGGAGGTAGATGTGCAGGAGCTTCGTGAGAGAAGATGTTGCCTGTTGCTGGCCTCCTGGTTGAATGAAAGCTGGACAGCGTGGAGCTTGCTGGAGGAGGTGTTGCGTGTTCAGGAAGATGGGCCAGAATGAGAGCTGGTTGGTGAGGAAGCTCAGAGAAGGACAGCTGGTGGGTCGCCATGCTCGCTGGCGGGAGCGAGGACCGTCAGGCAGGCGGAGGAGAGGCGAGGGCCGCCAGGCAGCGGCGGAGGAGGAGGTGTTACGTGTTGTAGAAGTGAGGCCAGAATGAATCTCAATGGAGAGACAGAGCTTATATACCCAGCAGCCGTGAGTCATCTATGAGTCATGTTGGGAAAACCCGAGAAAGTCGCCTGTCTTTGGTTCCGTTGCTAAGATACTGCGGCGCATCTGGTGACGCCGCTCGTTTGGTTGCTAGGGAAGGCGGTAGCAGCTGGTGGCTGTGGCTACGCAGTTGTAGGCAGTTGTAGTGGAGACGTCCACTACAAAGTAAATCATTGATAAAAAGAAGGAAGAGAGTTGATGAAAGAACAGGACCCTGTGGGACACCACTACTGGTAGAGAAAGAGTGAGAAATTGATCCCTCGACAACAACTGCCATGGATCGGTTCTCAAGAAAGCTAGAGATGAGAAAACAAAGTGGGGGAGAGAAACCAAAAGAGGGAAGTTTAGATAGCAAAGGCTTGTGACATACCCTGTCAAATGCTTTGGAGTTGTTGAGAGCCACGACAAAAGTTTCCGCATAATCCCTAAGAGAGGATGACCAAAGATGAGTGCAATAGGAGAGCAGATCACCAGTAGACCTCGCCTGGCGAAAGCCACACTGGTGATCCGACAAAAGAGAAAGGCGTTCAAGGTGACGGAGAAAATGGGAGTTCAAGATAGTTTCGAAAATCTTAGAGAGGGATGAAGGTAGGGCAATGGGGCGATAGTTAGAGGAATTAGAATGGTCACCCTTCTTCGGGATGGGCTAAACCAAGGCATGCTTCCAAGAAGAAGGAAAAGTTTGGGTTTTGAGGCAAACGCGAAAGAGGCGAGCAAGCACAGGGGCCAGAGCTTCAGCACACTCCCTCAGAACACGAGGGGGTATTCCGTCCTGTCCATGCGCCTTACTCACATCCAACCTGGATAACACACCGGCAACCCTGCGAGTGGAGATTATAGGAAAGTGCATAGGTTCAGTTGGAGGTGCAGGGGTAGGAGAGATAGAGCGGGAATCGTCTAAGGTGGAATTAGAGGAGAATAAGGTGCCAAAGAGGTTGGCTTTGTCAGGGGGAGAGTTGGCTATAGAGTTATTGGGACGGAAGAGGGGAGGAAAAGAAGGCGTGCAGAAGTTGTTACAGATGTTTTTAGTTAAGGACCAGAAGGATTTACTAGAGGAAGAATTAGTCAGGACAGCAGTCTTTCTTTTAATAAAATTCCGCTTGGCCCTACGAAGAATAGCCTTACAACGATTCCTGGAAGTAATGAAAGAGGTGTGGGTAATAGGAGAAGGAGATAGTTTCATATCTCGATATGCCCTATCTCTCACCCTGCAAGCAAGAGAGCAGGAGCGATCAAACCATGATTGTAATGTGAAAGTTTTGGTAGAAGATGGGATACATGCACTCATACCGCCCCGTATAACCCCAGCAATGCTGTCAGCACTTACCGAGGCATCCCGAGTGGAAAAGCAACATTCATCCCAAGGAAAGTCGGTGAAGAATTCTCGCAAGGATTGCCAGCTTGCCCTCAGATAGTGCCATAGTTGACGTTTAGAGGGGGGTGGGGGAGGTGGTCGTGCCCAGTTTGATTTAATAGAAATAAGGTTGTGATCAGAAGACCCTAAGGGGGCAAAAATTGAGTATGAATAGTGTGAGGAGTTAGAGGTAAAACAAAGATCAAGAATGTTAGCAAGTTGATCGTGTCGATCAGGAACGCGTGTAGGGTGTTTGATTATTTGTTCCAAATCATTAAGTCAGGAAAAAGAGAGTGCCTCAGCTCCACCTGGGTCATCCCTTGCAGAGCCAAGCCACTCTCTGTGATGTACATTGAAATCCCCTAGGTAGAGGATCTCGGTGTTGGGGTGTGTGGATAGCAACGACTCATGGCAAGAAGCGAGATAGTCAAAGAGTTCGAAATAGTTGGCAGAGTTGGGAGAACAGTATAGGAAACAAAGAAAAATAGTCACAGTAGGTAGAGATATTTTGAGCCAGATGACATCATAAAGGGGAGATTCAAGATCAATGAGTCGGGCTATAGGTGTACGTGTGTTGCAGTAGGCGCATACACCTCCCTTAGAACGGAAGTAGGTGTAAAGGTTGTAGTTAGAGACTTGAAAAGTTTTGGGTGAAGCTGCTTTGGTCAGTCGAAGTTCGGAGAGTAGTAAGAGGTCAGGGGAAGAGGTTGATAGATGGTGCTCCACAGAAGAAAAATTGGATCTCAGTCCGCGAATGTTGGAAAAATGAAGTGTGAAAAAAGCCGATCCTCCAGCAACCGCGGTGGCGTCAGTTGAGGCCCCAGTATCTTGATGATGATCAGGTCGGCCCTGGGGTCCACAACCTTCCCGACCAGTGGGACCCATCCGAGAAGGCCCCGCTTCAGTATTAATATCAACTGACATAGGAGAATAAAATAGAATGAATAAAACAGATCAAGAATGAGTACGGTTTTATTTGTGGTGTTGTCAATAGTAAGAGACAATTGAGACCCTGCAATTGTGTGTAAATGAGGCAGAAAGATAGATCAGCAACCTGAGACTTGGTCACAATTTTCGTGATGCCATATAGCCGCAGAGTCTACCATTAAACAACACATTATGCTGTGGGGTACGGGTTATTTGGTTCACACTCAGGATGGGATGGAGAAATAAAACTCACAGTGTGCTCTCTGTATACATGTTGTATTGGGTGTACAATGGAGCTTGGTGGCTGGTGCTGGGAGGAGGCAGCGTGGTTACAAGCGTTGAGTAGAGAGCTGGTTGGTGAGGGTGCTCAGAGGAGGACCAACTTGTGGGTCGACATGCTCGCCGGTGGGAGCGAGGGCCGCCAGGCAGGAGGAGGAGGTGTTGCTTGCTGGTTGGTGTAGGTGGAAAAGAGAGGTAGGTCACCACGAGGTCAGGTCTTATATAGCGGAGGTAGGCGTGGCTTAATAGTTGACCTCCGTCATGTAAGGAGGCGCTGGTTGACCTAGACCACGAGGCATACACTGGGGAATTCGCTTGGTCGGCTACTCAGCGACAAACAGCGTTTGTAGGGAAGGAATCCACTACAATGCTTCCAATATCTTCCCAGGCGGTAGTACCTCCCTGATTGGTAGCTGCCTACTACTTACTACCTGGTACTTACGGGCCGCACAAAGACATGGTTTAGGCCGAATGTGGCCCATGGGCCACGGATTGCCCATGCCCGCAGTAAACTAACAGTGATCCTTCACAACTATAGATTATCAGCAGACTCGGCTTCCATCCACACAAAGGGTGCACCCAATGACTGTGATGATTGATAACTGCCTACTTGTTGGGAATTTTAACACTTGGCGATGTAAGGAAATACTTCCCTGCTAGCTAATATTTTTTCTTGTTTAAATGCTTCCCAATGTCATTTACATAACATCTTTGCATTTGGACTATACAGTAGTATCCTGAAGCTTGACTTTATTCATTATTTTCTAAAAGGTTCGAACATAATGATGTGTATTGTGTGCTACAGATAAGAATCCATATTGCAGAACTTTAAAATAATTAGGCTAACAATATCCTCCTTTTAACAACAGGTTTAATGTTGAGGAAATTGACTTCATCCAAAATGTTATAAATTAATGTACCGGTAACTATCTAAATTATTTATTTTATTCTCCTATATTTCGTTATCTTTTTCACTTTATCTAATAACTGATCGTGATAAACTCCGTACTGTAGTGGGAATATCTGATAACAGGCATGGAGAGCCTATCTTAAATTTCCTGAGCCTCTGACATAACTTACAAAACATGTGGAGAATCACACTGGATATAATCTCAGTACAGCACCATATACAATTCTACCAGACAATACTCCTTTTCATAAACACCAACAGTTGAAATTATGAAGTGGACATATTTCCACCTACTCAAATTTAATCTCTCACTTGAATATCTGAACATCTATTAAAAGTATGGTTCTTTTATAACTTAATACCAAGTTTCCACCACTCATATGGGCCCATTGTCTTTACAGCTTCATGGATCTTATCATCATATCCACACAGGCACCACTAACATCAAACTAAAAGAAGGTCATTGCACACCATGTCAAGAGATGGGTTAAGTTGACACATAACCGAGTTCTTGAGGCTCAGGAGTGTCTGTGGTAAATGATATGATGACAAGAGATAAAACACTGAAAAGAACAATGAATGAAAATGGAAATATCACTGTAAAGTCACCTTTATACACAAATTGATTCAAGAAAAATTGGTTAATGTAGGTCTCATCAGCCTTAGGGCTAGGTTTAATTATTGCTTGGCACTTCTGATTGAATGCAATGATAAAAAAAAAATTATTTCTTGGCAAACTAAACTAAGGTAACCAACTTGGTTCTTTGGTTATGGTCAGATGATGCTTGTTTGAGATTATAAAGGTTAGAAGGTGTGGAGACATGATTTGTATATAGCATTGAGTTAAATACAGCAGAATTCCTTACTTGCTACTGACAAAGAAAAGATACCAGTGTAGTCCTTGCTCAGTGGCATAATTTGTAAACTTAACCCCTTCATTATGGGGATGCCATTTTTAATATCTTATTTGGCTAACATCAGACTACAGGTATTTTATTCAGCTCAGAAGGGACCCCATACACAACGGGTTAATAAGGGGTATATATTAATTAAATCTCTGTGCAAGGAGTTTTTGATGAATAGATTTTATTAAGTAGTAATTCCATGTCAGCTTGATTATGCAGAGTGATTCAAAAGCATGCAAACATCATATCTTAAACATAGGTTTCATTGAACATTTCTTCACACTAACTCATCAAATTTTAGCAAATTCATTTCTGATTGTAGAGACAATCAAGAGAATGTAATTTGAAACTAATGTGCTAAAATTGATTTGTCATTGTTAAGAAACATTTACAAACCCTATGTTCAAGAATTGATGTATGTAAGCTTGTGTGAAGCTCACAGTTTGAGTACCATATTAACTACAATAAAAATTAAAAGTAAATATTCCAATGATTTTTTAATCGCTACAGTTTACATAGGAAATATGGTACATACAGTATTAAGCATTAAGTACAGTATTAAGCAATTAACTTCACATTGTTTTTTTTGTTTCACATGGTCTTACCTTTTCTTTTGTACACGGCCTGAAGTCACTTATACAGAAGTGTTCAGCATGGTTGCCACACAAACCAGGAGCGTGCCAAGCATGACCCATGCACAAATCACATGAATCTTACCGCAACAAGCTCAGTGAGGAGTAGTGTTACTGCATACGCTAGTGTATAAGAAGTATCATAATTTTAGAAGGAAGTATTTAGAAAAAAATATTTTGGTGAATATATAGTACAGTACACACAGTACTGTACTTTAATATCTATTTTTATTATAATGGAAACAAACACCAATGAAGGAGAGAAGAAATAATATTCCTGTGAATACCAGTAGAGTATATATGGTCCAGTAATTACTGTACTGTACCAGTAAATATTCACACTTATCATTATACTGTACATCAAAACATCAATGCTCCACATAAGAATGCTTAATGGACTGGCAGTGCAAGGTACAGTGGGAGATTAACTTTGCTTACATTGGCTAACGTTCACAGGACAATTGTTATTACAGCAATTGGTGAGTATTTAGAGGAAATATTAATAATTAATACTGTATACAGTAGTACTGTACTTCAACTATCCTTAAATTGCTAAGGTCCTCATATTATGAAATGCTGTAAACTGTAGATATTGTATTGTATCATAAATGCATGTTTTTGTTTCCCACTCCTGTTTAAGCAACCTGTGGGAAGATATTCAGCTGTAAAATATTGCTTGCTGATACTTCTTCCTCACTAATACAGTAAATACATATTATGATTTTTGTTAGGAATGTGCTGATAAACATGAATTTCTTAGTAAATACAACTGTATATGGCTTGTGATAGGTACTACTGTATTTAGAGTACTGCTACAGTACCTGTACTTTCTTTTAAAGGCTCAGCTTTTTCCTGACAGCATGACCAGGGCAACCTTCAGTATATGGGCTCAAACAGTCAACCAACCTTCACAGTTCTTGTACTGTACCTTCAGTGCATAAGATGCAAGGTGATTTTGGGTGGCATTTTTTAGGAAAAAATACATTCTATACACCAGTAAATATGTAATTTAGATGTGCAATGGATGTGTTAAGGCATTTTGAAAGCTGAAACAAGCAATGGCTTGACTTTTAACATTATTTCTGACGTTTTCATTTTTTAAACTTCCCAAAAAATTCTTTAAGAACATATTTAAAGTACAGTAAAATCATCATCGTTTAACATGGTTTCTAATGTCTTCATATTTTTGGCTAGATTTTATTTAATAAAAAAAAGTAAATCTTGCCATTAACATCATCTTTTGGATTTTCATTTTTTCCCCACTCAAAATTATAACCCCAACTCTTAGCATTAGGCTTATGGTAATTTTGGCTTCACTATTAGATGTGTTTTCCAGGAACAGAACCTCATGAATAATAAGGTCCACAAAAGATTTGTAGAATAAAACCAAATAACTGACCACCTGTTTTATACACATTTCTGCTACCACTGCCACCTCTACCATCTTCTTTCATTAGCAAGATTTCACCACCACCACTGCTGCCTCCAACACATTCTTTCTCAAGCGTGACACTACCACCACTACCTCCAGCTCCTCTCCACACTGCATGGCCTTTCCCAGGTTGTTCAATCAAATCCTCAAACTTCTGATTCCAACATGAACATTATCATCATACAAAGTTCCTCATCATCATCATAAGATTATTAACAAAGTAAAGATCATTATAAAATTGCTAAATGTAATGTTACTTTGCATTTATATTAATTAATTGGATGACTGAGGGAGGTTATCTTATGAGCCTGGTACCTAACCCCCTATTTCACATACTGTACTGATAAGCTCTCTGTATTTTTTTTACAGTTTATTTTTGAATATTTTTAAGACAATCACAGTGTAAATTGAGGGATGACTGTATGCATCATCTTAATTACAAACAGTAGTAGGTAGATAGGCAGCTACCAAACAGGGAGGTACTACCGCCTGGGAAGATATTGGAAGCATAATGTATTGTCTAATGGTCCAGACGTGCCGAGCCATTTTTTTCTCACGCGGTCCATTCTTCACCATACGCGGGAAGCGGCGCAGTGAGGGGTGCGCATTAGGTCGCTCTTACGTTATCGCTGACGTCATATGACGTAACGGACTGTGATTGGGCCACGCATCCTTACCACCCATGCAAGCTGTGATTGGTCTAATGTAACATGACGTGCCCTGCCATCAGAAGTCGCTGACCTAGCCGGGCCAGTCTCATTGTTCTCAGTCCGTGTATACAGTTCTCTCTTGTGCCCGCTATTCCCCTCACAATGGCTTCCGCTGGACCCCCACCACCCCAGAAAAACCTTGAATTACCTGGACCAAGCCATGGTTATGTGAAGGAAATCATCGAGTTGGGGGAGAAAATTAAGCTCATCCTTGACAAAGACCCAGTCAAGCATCGGTATGAAGTGTCTAATAACCATCTGTCGAAAGTTATGGAGCCGTATGTCCAGATCTATCACGACAACATCAATGCTAGTCGTCAACGTAGTATTAAGGACTTCTTCGCCCGCAACCCACCACAACCACAGCCAGCCCAAGTCAGTGATAGTGATAGTGAGGATATGGACTTTGAGGGGTTTGTCAGGGAGGCCCTGCAAACCTCTGCGAGTAGTGAAAGTGATTCACTGGAGGGCAACTAATCTGCCCTCTGCCTCGGAACCAGCCGCCATCCACGTGTGCCGACCCATCTCTTCTACTAATGTAAGTGTTAAACACCTTTAGATTTGTTGTTTTTTATTTAGATATTATGTGTGTAGCAATATCATCATAAAATTATGATGTTATTTTTACAAGGTACGTATTGTGTCGGAAAAAGTGGAGTTTGGGAGTCGGCCCAGTCTCTATTTCAATTAATCCCATATGTTCTGTTATTTCGTTTACGCATTTCTCGTTTTACGCGGACCTCCATGGGTTCAATTGACCGCGTAAATGTAGACTATACTGTTTTTATTTTTTTTATTTTACTTATCTGAATTATTATTATTATTATAATTATTATTATTATTATAATTATTATTATTATTATTACATTTTCGCCCCCCCCCCGAGGCCCCGATGTGGGTCAGTGACCTGTGCCCGGGTGGGCTAATCCCTGTTAAAAAAAGAAAAAAAAAAGTTCCAAAAACTTTCAATACACAATAAGAAATTTAATCCTTTGTTGTCTTGTTTCAGAGAGTGGGGATACAGTGTTATGTCCATGTGATTCAGGTTAAGAATTCAATCTTTAAGATGTATAAGTACACAACTATAGGTTCTCTCCAACTTTATTATATCAAGTCTTATTAAATGGTCTCTTCCTCATTTCAATTGTAACTAAGTGCTAAAAGTAAAGAATTTACTACCCAACAAAATCATTAATAAAAATACTGTATTTACATTCATTCTGAAAATAACTAAAATGTGTATAAAAATCATGGGACTAGAACAAAATATTACAGTATACAAAAATTAAATTTTGACCTGTTGTACAAATTCTGAACTACTGTACTAGGAAGATGAACAATATCTATCTTTGTAAATCAATAACATGTGAGACATGAAGCTAAATTCATGAGTCTGGCTCACTGTTACCCTGAAATATTTGTACATCTTTTTACTATAGTTTTACTGATGAAACATCCTCAGATATCAGAAATAATTACCAAACATAAACTAAGTGGATTATGGTATTAAACTAAAATTAATAATATTAATAATAATAATGAAAACAATATTGAGATCAGCCATAAAAATAAGGAACATATGACAAGACAGTATTCATATTAATGTACTGTACTGTATAAACACTCACCTAAGTTATACACACACCTACCTATACAAACCAACATTAATATACCTTCAAACTAACCTCCTGTACGAAACAATAATAAATTTAACAAGTAATAAATCTATCTTATATAGATCATCTTGGTGGTTTATGGGGATGGCGGTACTGTTGATGTGTGATGCTGGATTGTGTGAAGCAATGGGAATAACCGGATGCACTGGAGAGGACGAGGGCTCGCATGAATGAAAAGATCTCAATAAAACATACAATTTCTTTTTTTTTATGGGAATACAGTCTATAATGAACAAATAAGATAAATTTATTTATTCTCTTATATAATATTGTGAATAAAAACACTTAAGTCCTAAGATGAAAAGATATGACCCGATTCCACATACCAATTAGTTTAAAGGGAGTTTTTGCAGCTCAATTACGTAGCCAACAAAGTGACTGATGTATCCTGTGTTACATGTTAAAAAGAAGATACACCTAACATATCCTGTACACCATATCTTTTACATGCTCCCGGGGCCACTAGCCAGGCTTCGTCAGATTATTTATACAGTGTAGAAATAATTCTTACCAAGATCCTTAAAGACAATATTAAATGTGTGAGAAATGGAGAGCACATTTCTCCATCATAATTACCCTAGAGGGAAAATAAATAAAGTCAAAGTTTCAGTATGATATTTACTGGCAATATACATCCCTTAAAAATTTAGAAAGAGCATGACAGTTTTAATATCATGTATCTTTTATAAGCATAATGAGCACAAAAACTGCCCACATAATTGACTTATGAACTTAACTTCATCCATCTTTAGTTTTCAGCAATTGTCACAATTTATAGTGGTTGCTAACTGGTGAGTGAGTAGCACTCCCAGAGGCAACTTCTAAGAATTGTGATGCTTACTAAGGACACCAAAGAGGATGGAGCTTAGTCAGTAAGTCAACTAAGTCAAATGTTTAATAGAAATTCACAAAAATAGAAGTACTGTGTTATGTTTTTCATTCATCTTCCTTGACCTGATCCCAGAAGCTCCATCGGGACTTTTCTATTGCCTGCCAAAGTTCTTCACTCCTATCGATGTATTCCTTGTTGGTCTTGTTTACGTCGATGGGATTGTTCCACTCTGTAAATATATATATATATATATATATATATATATATATATATATATATATATATATATATATATATATATATATATATATATATATATATATATATATATATATATATATATATATATATATATATACACACACACACACACACCTGTACTGTATCAGTCTCTCCTCGACTTACGACACATTCGACTTACGACAACCCGGACATACGACGGCCCTGTCTCCTCCTCTGCTTCATTCATTTGAACACTATATTATTGAATGTGACACTGTCAAAGACTTCAGGCCACCTGACTTATTGTATCTTGAACTATGTAATTACTACATTGAATCAGGGGTGCTTGAGGACATTCTTGCTGTTTATCCCAAATTTGAGAGCCCACACTGATTAGTCTTCAATTAGAATATGACTCCAATGTATGTGAACCACTGACCCATATATACTGCTAATGAATATGATGTATTTCCTTCTTTGTGTACGAACCTCTGTCCTGCATGGCAGTGAACAGTGGCATTACCCACATGAATCTGACCTATATACAGTATAGTGTCAATGAATATGCTGCATCTCTTTGTGTACGAACCTCTGTCCTGCATGGCAGTGAACAGTGACATTACCCACATGAATCTGACCTCTATACATATATAGCTGTTAATGAATATGATGTATTTCTTTGTGTATGAACCTCTGTCCTGCGTGGCAGCGAGAAGTGATACCACCCTCAGTGTCAAGACTTGACTGAATTACTCAGAATAGGCAAACTGTACTACAAGCTTTGCCAATAAATTTGTTAAACTAAAAACTTAAATGTAGTCGCCATGCTTAATTAAAAAATTATTGAGGCCCCGTGTGCATTCAGCTGACTACATTAAAGGTAAGTGCACAGTAACACTTTATTCATTTTTCATTATTGATTACTTTTACTGTACGTACTGTATTCCATTTTAGAATTTCTATGTATTATTTTCCCCTTTTCGACTAACGATCTGGTCGTCGGGACGGAACCCTGTTGTAAGTCGAGGAGAGACTGTATATACAGTATATACATTCAGTAATATCTCCGTTAGCCAGAGCCCCTCTTAACCGGAACTCTCCGATAGCCGGAATTTAAATTTTCTTGGAAAATTGTTCCCAAAGCCGGCTTTGGGAAAAATTTTCCGAGCAGCACATTTTCTGGAAAATTCCAAGAAAATTCTCCCAGTTAACGGAAAATTCAGGAAAATTTTGGGGATGGAAGTTTTTTTCCAGGTTGGACAGATGAAAATCAGACACATTTTCCGGAAATTCTGAGAAAAATTTTCCGGTACCCAGAAAATTCCAGGGATGGAGTATGTGTTTCCCGGCTCGAGAGGTGATGTAATGCGCAAATTCTGGAACATCTGAAAAAAAATTTCCGTTACCCGGAAAATTCCGGGGATGAGGGATTTTTTCCGGCTTTGAGAGTCATCTGGCTACCAGGAAATCTCTCATTCCCAGAAGTGCTCTGCACCAATTGTTCCGGCTAACGGAGATATAACTTTGTGTATGTATGTATATATATATATATATATATATATATATATATATATATATATATATATATATATATATATATATATATATATATATAGATGAGATATATATATATATATATATATATATATATATATATATACCATAATAACATATATATAACTGTATATATATATATATATATATATATATATATATATATATATATATATATATATATATATATTGAAAATCACCGCGGAGAAAATGGAAACGGTACCTTGGCTTTTAGATGTTTATTCAAGACATCTTCAGAGGCCTCTGAAGATGTCTTGAATAAAGACGAAAGCTAAGGTGCTCCGTTGTTTCCATTTTCCCGTGTGATTTTATCAAGATTTATCTTATCCACGTTTTCAT